>NC_141874.1:0-303030 GCF_056163025.1 Triticum urartu
TAAAGTGTGTGAAAGTTTAAAGTTTAAGTTTAAACGTTTAAAGTTTAAAGTTTTAAAGTTAGTTAAAGTTTAAAGTTTAAAGTTTAAAGTTTAAAGTTTAAAGTTTAAAGTTTAAATTTTAAAGTTTAAAGTTTAAAGTTTAAATTTAAAGTTTTAAGGTTTAAAGTTTAAAGTTTAAAGTTTAAAGTTTAAAGTTTAAAGTTTAAAGTTTTAAAGTTAAAGTATAAAGTTTAAGTTTATTAAAGTTTAATTTAAAGTTTAAAGTTTAAATATTAAATTAATTAAAGTTTAAAGTTAAAGTTTAAAGTTAAAGTTAAGTTTAAAGTTAAAATTTAAAGTTTAAATTTAAAGTTAAACCTTAAGACTTAACCTTAAACCTTAAACATTAAACCTTATACTTTTAAAAGTTCTTAAATATAAGTTAACCTATTCATATAAACCCTAAACCCTAACCCTAAACCCTAAACCATATAACCCTTAACCTAAACCTAAACATTCACGTTTACCCTAATCCCTATACCCTATACCCTATAACCCTAAACCCTAAAGCCCTAACCCTAAACCTAAACCCTAAACCATAATCCAGAAACCTAATCTATAACCTATCTAACCTTACACTAAACCCTATACCTTAAACCTATAACCTATCCTAAACCGTAACCTAAACCTATATACTCCTAAAACCCTAAACCATAAACCCTACTAATCCCTAACCTAAACCAGATTACGCCTTAACCTAAACCCTATAAACCATAAACCCTAAACCCTATACACCTAAACCCTAACCCTAACCCTAAACCCTTAAACCTATCCAAAATAACCCTAAACCCTAATCACAATCCCTAAACCCTATACCCTAAACCCTATTACCCTAAACCTATAACATCTAAACCCTTACCATAATCCCTAAACCCTATACCCTAATCCCTAAACCCTAACCCTAAACCCTAAACCCTATACCCTAAACCCTAAACCCTAAACCCTAAACCCTAAACCCTAAACCCTAAACCCTAAACCCTAAACCCTAAACCCTAAACCCTAAACCCTAAACCCTAAACCCTAAACCCTAAACCCTAAACCCTAACCCTAAACCCTAAACAAACCCTAAACCCTAACCCTAAACCCTAAACCCTAAACCCTAAACCCTAAACCCTAAACCCTAAACCCTAAACCCTAAACCCTAAACCCTAAACCCTAAACCCTAAACCCTAAACCCTAAACCCTAAACCCTAAACCCTAAACCCTAAACCCTAAACCCTAAACCCTAAACCCTAAACCCTAAACCCTAAACCCTAAACCCTAAACCCTAAACCCTAAACCCTAAACCCTAAACCCTAAACCCTAAACCCTAAACCCTAAACCCTAAACCCTAAACCCTAAAACCCTAAACCCTAAACCCTAACCCTAAACCCTAAACCCTAAACCCTAAACCCTAAACCCTAAACCCTAAACCCTAAACCCTAAACCCTAAACCCTAAACCCTAAACCCTAAACCCTAAACCCTAAACCCTAAACCCTAAACCCTAAACCCTAAACCCTAAACCCTAAACCCTAAACCCTAAACCCTAAACCCTAAACCCTAAACCCTAAACCCTAAACCCTAAACCCTAAACCCTAAACCCTAAACCCTAAACCCTAAACCCTAAACCCTAAACCCTAAACCCTAAACCCTAAACCCTAAACCCTAAACCCTAAACCCTAAACCCTAAACCCTAAACCCTAAACCCTAAACCCTAAACCCTAAACCCTAAACCCTAAACCCTAAACCCTAAACCCTAAACCCTAAACCCTAAACCCTAAACCCTAAACCCTAAACCCTAAACCCTAAACCCTAAACCCTAAACCCTAAACCCTAAACCCTAAACCCTAAACCCTAAACCCTAAACCCTAAACCCTAAACCCTAAACCCTAACCCTAAACCCTAAACCCTAAACCCTAAACCCTAAACCCTAAACCCTAAACCCTAAACCCTAAACCCTAAACCCTAAACCCTAAACCCTAAACCCTAAACCCTAAACCCTAAACCCTAAACCCTAAACCCTAAACCCTAACCCTAAACCCTAAACCCTAAACCCTAAACCCTAAACCCTAAAACCTAAAACCCTAAACCCTAAACCCTAAACCCCAAACCCTAAACCCTAAACCCTAAACCCTAAACCCCAAACCCTAACCCTAAACCCTAAAACCCAAACCCTAAGCCTAAACCCTAAACCCTAGACGCTTGATAAGTTTTTTCAATGAGTACATACCTTGACAAGATTTTGAAGTATTTCAAAATGGAGCAGTCAAAGAAAGAGTTCTTGTCTGTATTACAAGGTGTGAAGTTGAGTGAGACTCAAAGCCCGACCACGGCAGAAGATAGAAAGAGAATGAAAGTCATTCCCTATGCCTTGGCCATAGGTTCTATAAACTATGTCATGCTGTGTACCAGATCTATTGTATACCCTGCACTGATTTGGCAAGGGAGTACAATAGTGATCTAGGAGTAGATCACTGGGCAGCGGTCAGAATTATCCTTAGTGAAATAAGGATATGTTTCTAGATTACGGACGTGACAAAAGGTTCGTCGTAAAGGGTTACGTCGATGCAAGTTTTGACACTGATCCAGATGACTCTAAGTCTCAATCTGGATACATATTGAAAGTGGGAGCAATTAGCTAGAGTAGCTCCATGCAGAGCATTGTTGACATAGAAATTTGCAAAATACATGCGGATCTGAATGTGGCAGACCCGTTGACTAAACATCTCTCAGAAGCAAAACATGATCACTTTTTGGGTCTTAATCACATAGTGATGTGAACTAGATTATTGAATCTAGTAAACCCTTTGGGTGTTAGTCACATGGAGATGTGAACCAATCACATAAAGATGTGAACCAATCACATAAAGATGTGAACTATTGATGTTAAATCACATGGCGATGTGATCTAGATTATTGACTCTAGTGCCAGTGGGAGACTGAAGGAAATATGCACTAGAGGCAATAATAAAGTTATTATTTATTTCCTTATATCATGATAAATGTTTATTATTCATGCTAGAATTGTATTAACCGGAAACATAATACATGTGTGAATACATAGACAAACAGAGTGTCACTAGTATGCCTCTACTTGACTAGCTCGTTAATCAAAGATGGTTATGTTTCCTAACCATGGACAAAGATTTGTTATTTGATTAACGGGATCACATCATTAGTTGAATGATCCGATTGACATGACCCATTCCATTAGCTTAGCACCCGATCGTTTAGTATGTTGCTATTGCTTTCTTCATGACTTATACATGTTCCTATGACTATGAGATTATGCAACTCCCGTTTGCCGGAGGAACACTTTGTGTGCTACCAAACGTCACAACGTAACTGGGTGATTATAAAGGAGCTCTACAGGTGTCTCCAAAGGTACATGTTGGGTTGGCGTATTTCGAGATTAGGATTTGTCACTCCGAATGTCGGAGAGGTATCTCTGGGCGCTCTCGGTAATGCACATCACTTAAGCCTTGCAAGCATTACAACTAATAAGTTAGTTGCAAGATGATGTATTACGGAACGAGTAAAGAGACTTGCCGGTAACGAGATTGAACTAGGTATTGGATACCGACGATCGAATCTCGGGCAAGTAACATACCGATAACAAAGGGAACAACGTATGTTGTTATGCGGTCTGGCCGATAAAGATCTTCGTCGAATATGTAGGAGCCAATATGGGCATCCAGGTCCCGCTATTGGTTATTGACCGGAGACGTGTCTCGGTCATGTCTACATTGTTCTCGAACCGTAGGGTCCGCACGCTTAAGGTTTCGATGACAGTTATATTATGAGTTTATGAGTTTTGATGTACCAAAGGAGTTCAGAGTCCCGGATGAGATCGGGGACATGACGAGGAGTCTCGAAATGGCCGAGACGTAAAGATCGATATATTGGACGACTATATTCGGACATCGGAAAGGTTCCGAGTGATTCGGGTATTTTTCGGAGTACCGGGGAGTTACGGGAATACGGGGGGAGAAGTATTGGGCCTTATTGGGCCATACGGGAAAGAGAGAGGGGCTGCCTAGGGCAGGCCGCGTGCCCCCCCAAGGCCTAGTCCGAATTGGACTAGGGGGAGGGGCTGCGCCCCCTCCTTCCTTCCCTTCTCCTTTCCCCTTCCTTGTCTCCTACTCCTACTACATGGAAGGAATCCTAGTTGGACTAGGAAAGGGGGAATCCTACTTCCGGTGGGAGTAGGACTCCCTAGGGCGCGCCATAGAGAGGGCCGGCCCTCCCCTCCTCCACTCCTTTATATACGGGGGCAGGGGGCACCCCATAGACACACAAGTTGATCTTCGTGATCGTTCCTTAGCCGTGTGCGGTGCCCCCCTCCACCATATTCCACCTCGGTCATATTGTAGTGGTGCTTAGGCGAAGCCCTGCGACAGTTGAACATCAAGATCGTCACCACGCCGTCGTGCTGACGGAACTCCTCCCCGATGCTTTGCTGGATCGGAGCCCGGGGAGCGTCATCGAGCTGAACGTGTGTCAAGAACTCGGAGGTGCCGGAGTAACGGTGCTTGGATCGGTTGGACCGGGAAGACGTACGACTACTTCCTCTACGTTGCGTCAACGCTTCCGCTTCGGTCTACGAGGGTACGTAGACAACACTCTCCCCTCTCGTTGCTATGCATCACCATGATCTTGCGTGTGCGTAGGAATTTTTTTTGAAATGACTACATTCCCCAACATTATGTAATGCACCTGCCACCTTTCAAAGATGCATGACTGCTATATTCTCTGATTTTTGTGAAAAGATTGTTCAGGTTTTCATGGATGACTTTTCTGTTTATGGGAAGTCTTTTGATGATTGTTTAAGCAATCTTGATCAAGTTTTGTAGAGATGTGAACAAACAAATCTTGTGTTGAATTGGGAGAAGTGCCACTTTATGGTTAATGAAGGTATTGTTTTGGGCCATAAAATTTCTGAGAGAGGCATTGAGGTGGACAAAGCCAAGGTTGATGCAATTGAGAAAATGCCATGTCCTAAAGATATCAAAGGTATTCGTAGTTTCCTTGGTCATGCTGGTTTCTATAGGAGGTTTATCAAAGACTTCTCTAAAATTTCTAGGACTCTTACGAATCTTTTGCAAAAGGATATTCCCTTTGTGTTTGATGATGATTGTTTGGAAGCCTTTGAAACACTAAAGAAAGCCTTAATTACTACACCCGTTGTTCAATCACCTGATTGGAACTTGCCTTTTGAGATCATGTGTGATGCTAGTGATTATGTTGTCGGTGCTGTTCTAGGACAAAGAGTTGATAAGAAACTGAATGTTATCCATTATGCTAGTAAAACTCTAGACAAAGCTCAAGGAAACTATGCTACTTCTGAAAAAGAGTTCTTAGCAGTGGTGTTCTAGGACAAAGATTTACGGACCCAGTCCGTGTAATTGCTACCATCATCTTTCAACTTTGCTTTCTCAAGGAACGCATTAAAATTCAACGGATCAACGGCACGAGCCATCTATCTACAATCAAACATAAACAAGCAAGATACTAATCAGGTACTAAGTTTCATGATAAATTTAAGTTCAGTTAATCAAATTAATTAAAGAGCTCCCACTTAGATAGACATCCCTCTAATCCTCTAAGTGATTACGTGATCCAAATCAACTAAACCATAACCGATCATCACGTGAGATGGATTAGTTTTCAATGGTGAACATCATTATGTTGATCATATCTACTATATGATTCACGCTTGACCTTTCGGTCTCCGTGTTCCGAGGCCATATCTGTATATGCTTGGCTCGTCAAGTATAACCTGAGTATTCCGCGTGTGCAACTGTTTTGCACCCGTTGTATTGACGGTGCATACTCAGGGAGAACACTTCTTGATAATTTAGTGAGAGATCATCTTATAATGCTACCGTCAATCAAAGCAAGATAAGATGCATAAAAGGATAAACATCACATGCAATCAATATAAGTGATATGATATGGCCATCATCATCTTGTGCTTGTGATCTCCATCTCCGAAGCACCGTCGTGATCACCATCGTCACCGGCGTGACACCTTGATCTCCATCGTAGCATCGTTGTCGTCTCGCCAAGCTTATGCTTCCACGACTATCACTACCGCTTAGTAATAAAGTAAAGCATTACATCGCGATTTCATTGCATACAATAAAGCGACAACCATACGGCTCCTGCCAGTTGCCGATAACTCGGTTACAAAACATGATCATCTCATAAAATAAAATTCAGCATCATGTCTTGACCATATCACATCACAACATGCCCTGCAAAAACAAGTTAGACGTCCTCTACTTTGTTGTTGCAAGTTTTACGTGGCTGCTACGGGCTTAAGCAAGAACCAATCTCACCTACGCATCAAAACCACAACGATAGTTTGTCAAATAGACTCCGTTTTAACCTTCGCAAGGACCGGGCGTAGCCATACTTGGTTCAACTAAAGTTGGAGAGACAGTCGCCCGCAAGCCACCTGTGTGCAAAGCACGTCGGGGGAACCGGTCTCGCGTAAGCGTACGCGTAAGGTTGGTCCGGTTCGTCTCGTCCAACAATGCCGCTGAACCAAAGTATGACATGCTGGTAGGCAGTATGACTTATATCGCCCACAACTCACTTGTGTTCTACTCGTGCATATAACATCAACATAAATAACCTAGGCTCGGATGCCACTGTTGGGTTTCGTAGTAATTTCAAAACTTTTCCTACGCACACGCAAGATCATGTGATGCATAGCAACAAGATGGGAGAGTGTTGTCTACGTACCCACGCAGACCGACTGCAGAAGCGTTGATGCAACATAGAGGAAGTAGTCGTACGTCTTCACGATCCAACCGATCAAGCACCGAAACTACGGCACCTCCGAGTTCGAGCACACGTTCAACTCGATGACGATCCCCGGACTCCGATCCAGCAAAGTGTCTGGGAAGAGTTCCGTCAGCACGACGGCGTGGTGACGATCTTGATGCACTACAGTAGCAGGGCTTCGCCTAAACTCCGCTAGAGTATTATCGAGGACTATGGTGGCTGGGGGCAACGCACACGGCTAAGGAATAGATCACGTGGATCAACTTGTGTGTTTCTGGGGTGCCTCTGCCTCAGTATATAAAGGACTAGAGGGGGGAGGCTGGCCGGCCAAGCTTGGCGCGCCAGGAGAGTCCTACTCCCTCTGGGAGTAGGATCCCCCCCCCCCAATCCTAGTTGGAATAGGATTCGCGGAGGGGGAAAAGAGAAGGAGGGGGCCGGCCACCTCTCCTAGTCCTAATAGGACTAGGGGAGGGAGGGTGGCGCGCAGCCCATCTAGGGCAGCCCCTTCTCTTTTCCACTAAGGCCCACTAAGGCCCATATAGCTCCCGGAGGGTTCTCGTAACCTTCCCGGTACTCCGGTAAAATCCCGATTTCACTCGGAACACTTCCGATATCCAAACATAGGCTTCCAATATATCAATCTTTACATCTCGACCATTTCGAGACTCCTCGTCATGTCCGTGATCACATCCGGGACTCCGAACAACCTTCGATACATCAAAATGCATAAACTCATAATATAACTGTCATTGTAACCTTAAGCGTGCGGACCCTACGGGTTCGAGAACAATGTAGACATGACCGAGACACGTCTCCGATCAATAACCAATAGCGGGACCTGGATGCCCATATTGGCTCCTACATATTCTACGAAGATCTTTATCGGTCAGACCGCATAACAACATACGTTGTTCCCTTTGTCATCGGTATGTTACTTGCCCGAGATTCGATCGTCGGTATCCAATACCTAGTTCAATCTTGTTACCGGCAAGTCTCTTTACTCGTTCCGTAATACATCATCTCACAACTAACATGTTAATTGTAATGCTTGCAAGGCTTATGTGATGTGCATTACCGAGAGGGCCCAGAGATACCTCTCCGACAATCGGAGTGACAAAACCTAATCTCGAAATACGCCAACCCAACATGTACCATTGGAGACACCTGTAGTACTCCTTTATAATCACCCAGTTACGTTGTGACGTTTGGTAGTACCCAAAGTGTTCCTCCGGTAAACGGGAGTTGCATAATCTCATAGTTATAGGAACATGTATAAGTCATGAAGAAAGCAATAGCAACATACTAAACGATCGGGTGCTAAGCTAATGGAATGGGTCATGTCAATCAGATCATTCAACTAATGATGTGACCTCGTTAATCAAATAACAACTCATTGTTCATGGTTAGGAAACATAACCATCTTTGATTAACGAGCTAGTCAAGTAGAGGCATACTAGTGACACTTTGTTTGTCTATGTATTCACACATGTATTATGTTTCCGGTTAATACAATTCTAGCATGAATAATAAACATTTATCATGATTATAAGGAAATAAACAATAACTTTATTATTGCCTCTAGGGCATATTTCCTTCACTGACCACCCGGCTGGTTGCGGTAATGTAGAGGAGCATGGGCTCTTTCTCAGTCGGCGCCGCCAGGACAGGCGGCGTGGCCAGCATCTTCTTCAGCTCATGAAAAGCTTGGTCGGCTTGGTCATTCCACTCGAAGTGAGTGGTCTTCTTCATGAGGCGGTAGAGGGGGAGAGCTTTCTCTCCGAGCCAGCTGATGAAGCGGTTCAGGGAGGCCAAGCATCCGGTAAATTTCTGGACGTCTCAAAGTTTTCTGGACGTCTAGGAGCTGGCCGGCTGGCGCTCCGAACACGCATTTCTCGGGGTTGAGCTTGATTTGGAACCGGCGCAGGTTCTCAAATGTTTCCTTGAGGTCTTCCAGCAAGGTGCCGCGCTTCTCTGTCTTCACCACAATGTCGTCTTCGTAGACGTGGGCATTTCTGCCGAGCTACTTGAGGAGGCACTTCTGCATGCAACGCTGAAAAGTGGCACCGACATTTCTTAAGCCGAATGTCATAGTCAGGTAGCAGAAGGCTCCGAATGGCGTGATGAAGGCGGTCTTCAGGCGGTCTGCCGGATCTAACTTTATCTGGTGGTATCCTGAGTAAGCATCCAAGAAACTCAACAGCTCACATCCGGCCGTGGAGTCTATCACTTGATCAATCCTCGGCAGGGCAAAGGGATCTTTGGGGCAGGCCTTGTTGAGGCTCGTGTAGTCTATGCACAGGCGCCACTTGTTGTTCTTCTTTAGCACGAGGACCAGGTTGGCGAGCCACTCTGGAAAGAAAACCTCCATAATGAAGCCAGCTGCCAGAAGCCGGGCTATCTCCTCTCCCACAATCCTTCTTTTCTCCTCCGACAGTCGGCGGAGGGGTTGTTTGACTGGTTTTGCGTCTTCTCGGACGTGTAACTTGTGCTCGGCGAATTCCTTCAGAACACCCAGCATGTCCTTGGGGGACCATGCAAAGATGTCCCGATTCTCACGGAGGAAATCGGCGAGCTCGCCTTCCTATTTGCTGTTTAGGTTTGCCCCGATGACGGCAAACCTCTCTGGGTGCTCGGGGTCAAGAGGTATCTTCTTCGTCTCCTTGGCCGGCTGGAAAGATCCTTGGGCATCATACTCCTTGGGATCGGGGGACAAGGCCGACTATTTGCCGGCCATGGCCATGACTCGGTCCAACATCTTCTTTTCTTCGGCAATCACAAGGGACTCGGCCAGCCGGCTGCTGGCTGCTGCGCACTCGGAAGATTTCTTGTAATCACCGTCTATGGTGATGACGCCCTTGGTGCTCGGCATCTTCATCTTGAGGTAAGCATAGTGGGGAACTGCCATGAACCTGGCCAAGGCAGGTCGGCCAAGCAATGCATGGTAGGGGCTCTCCAGGTCCACCACTTCATACCAGATCGCTTCTCGGCGGAAATGCTCCTTGTCCCCAAAGAGTACATCAATCTTGATCTTGCCAATGGGGGCGCAGGATAGGCCGGGTACAATGCCATGGAACACAGTCCGAGTAGGCACGAGTTGCTTCGTCTTGATGTTCAGCTTCTCCAGGGTGTCACGGTACAGGATGTTGATGCTGCTCCCGCCGTCTATCAGCACGCGGGAGAAACGGGCGGCGCATCTATCCATTGCAAGGGTGGCATCCAAAACCAACGCATAAGAGCCGGGAGATGGCATCACCTCTGGGTGGTCGGCCCGGCTCCAGCTGATAGGTTTTTCTGACCAGTGCATGTTCTCAGCGGGGTTGGCAGTGACCATGCTGACTTCCTGGTGCTCTCGGCGTCTGCTACGCCTGTCTTCGGGCTGGCTTGTAAAGACGATATACATGGCATGCTCGTCGGGGAACTCATCGTGCACGGCTCCGACTGCAGGCCGAGCAGTCGGCAGCTGCGGAGCCGGAGGCGGCAGACCGGCAGGCGGAGGCGGCGCGAGCCCTTCGCCTTTGGAGATTCGGGTGAGCCAGTGGCACTTCCGGGTTGTGTGGTTGGACGGCTTCGCGCCGCTGTGGAACTTGCATGGGGCGTCGAGAGTTTGCTCGTAGGAGAAGGTCGGCTGCCAAGCTGGCTTGCCGCCCCTCTGCTTCTTGGGTGCGGGCCGCCCTTCGGGCTGCTCGTCTTCGACTATGGCCACCTGCCGACTGGTGGAGGGCGGCACGGGGCCCTTGCGCTTGTGGTCATTCTGGTGTGGGCGTCGGCCGGAGTCCCCAGCCGGCGTCTTGGGCGCCGGGTTGAGTACCTTCCCGGACGCGTCTACCCGGAGTTCGGTCTTCATTGAGGAGTCAGCGGTGGCGTACTTGTCCGCTATGACCAGAAGCTCGTCGAGTGTAGTCGGCTCGTCACAGAGGAGCTTGTGCTTGAGGAGGGTGCCTTCTCGGCACCCGACAGTGAAGTATTCTATGGCTTGCACCTCGTGCACCCCTTCGCAAGAGTTGCGGAGCTCGGCCCAACACGTGAGGTAGTCGCGGGTGGACTCGGCGGGGCCTTGTACACACAAGGAGAGCTGTCTGGGCTTGGGAGCCCGCTTGTAGGTGCTGGTGAAGTTGCGGACGAAGGCTTCTGTGAAGTCTAGCCAGCTGTTGATGCTATATGGCTTGAGGCTGTTGAGCCAGGTCCGCGCCGTGCCTTGCAGCATGAGGGAGACGTACTTCACGGCAACGCGCCTGTTGCCGTTTGCTATGCTAACCGCCGTGGAGTAGTCGATCAACCAATCTTCTGGCTTCACAGAGCCATTGTACTTGGGCGTGTCTCTTGGGAGCGAGAACCCTTTGGGGAAAGGCTCGTCGCGGGTGCGGGGGCCGAAGCAAGGCGGGCCGACATCATCTTCTTCTTCCAGCGCCAGGGATCGCGCTAGGCGGTCGATCTGGTGGCGGGCGTCGTTCTCGCCGACTCCTTCGCGGCGACCTAGTCGGCCGCTGAGAGTCGGATGCGCAACAGGCGGTGGGGTGGGATACCTCTCCCCACGGGGCCGAGGCGGAGGCGGGTTGCCCCGCCACTCCACGGCCCGGGGGTGGCCTTCTGCGTCTCGCTCGATGGAGATTCGGGTTCGGCTTCGGCTGGCAGCCAGCTCTTTCTCGCGCCGCGCACGGGTTTTACCCGTAGTCGGCGTCCGGGAAGTCGCGTCGTGATCTCGGCGCGGGGGAGGGCTTTCCGCGCAGGCGTCGGCTTTGTGCCGCTGCGCGGCTACATCGATTAGCTGCTGGATGCGTCGGGTCATGTGGGGGAGTTCTTCGGCCCCCAGTCCGTCTAGCTCGTCTACGGCCGCCTGGGCGGCGCGCAGGTTCTTGAGTGGAGTGGCGTAGACTGGGCGGTCGACTCCTAACGTGTCGGCGATGACAGCGCCGCGCTGTCTGACAACGCCGGCCCGGCTGGCCCCGCCTGGGGGCGACGTGCCAAAGGCAGCGCGGTCGGCTTCGCGTCGGTGGGCCTCAGTGAGGCATCTCATGGAAGCCAACTTCCGGCCCTCTGCGAGGAGGGCGAGGCGGCGAGCCTCCAGTGCTTCAGCGTCGGCATCGGCCGGGAGGGGGATGGACAAATCATGGACCGCCGCATGCGGGGCGTCGTGGGCGCTCTCATCAGAAGCGCCGCCGTGGCCGATGACCATCACCTCGGTGGTGACAGCGTCGCAGCCATCGGCCCGGGGAAGCGGGTCGTTGTAAATCGTGACGTCGGTGGGGAAAGTGTCGAGCGAGGCCGTGTCAGAGTCGACAGGCATCGGATCGGTGGAGCTAATAGACTCCAAGTCCACAGCAGGCTCGCTGGAGACGTGGAGCTGGTCGAGGAGGTTGAAGAGGTGGTCGGTGCCCGCATCGGAGGCGAGCTCGTCAAAGATGAGGGTCTCGTCAAGGAGATCGGCGAGGCCGCTCGCTGCGCAGACGTTGGTGATGCCTTGCAGCGCGTCGTGGCAAGCGCCATCGGGCGTGCCGGGCTGGCTACGCTCGCTGGGGAGGAAGAGGGTTCCCGTCCAGAACAGGTCTCCGGACGACGGTGCACCTGGCCCCACGGTGGGCGCCAAATGTCGGGTGGTAGGTGCGACATATGCCAACGGGTGGCTTATCATTGTGGGAGCCAGTAAGACGTCGCCGGTGCCTGGAAACGGGATGAGGCGAAGACATGCACGCCGGCGAATCTTACCCAGCTTCGGGGCTCTCCGTGGAGATAACACCCCTACTGCTGCTCTGTGGGGTCTCCGCATGATCACTAGATGAACAAGTAGCTACACGATGCTCCTTGAGCTGTTTGGCGAGAGGAGGAAGAAGGGCACGGCTCGCTCTCTTCTCCTCCCAATGTGGTGTCTAAAACTAGCAGGAAACCACCCTTTGCATGGGTGCCCCGGGGGGTTTATATAGGCCTACCCCCCGGGGGTACAATGGTAATTCGGCTGGGCGCAGGGCCCAGCCGTCTGTGTCTACACTCGCCGGCTTCTGCGCCGGCTGGTGGGTCCCGCCGGCTGCAGGCTCCTTGGTCGACAGGCAGGCCCCACTGTCTAGGGCTTTGTCGGTGGCTGGTTACTGTTGCCTCTACCTGGTGACGAGGGCTTCGCTGGGGTGAGCATGGCTACAGCGCCGCCGCCCGGCGGGCGATCGTTGTAGCCTCACCGCGTCTTATCTCCTTAATGGGGCGTCTCCTTCGAGGGAGGTGGCAAGCCGGCTGGGGGGAGCCGGCTCTGTCTTGGGCCGACTGGGGAGGCCTGGCCGCCTTCGGGTGTCTCTCTGCCCGAAGGGGCCCACCGCCCATGGGCCGTGCTGGCAGCCCGTCGTGGATGACATCAGGGTCAACATGGCAACAGTGCCGCGCCGGACGGGTCATGGCCACCCGTACGGCGCACTGTGCCAGGTGTGCACCGGGATTCGGGGGTGGCAGGCTTTACTGTAGCCACGCCCCGTCACATCGCCGTTACGTGGATGCAGACTTCGAGGGTACGATTTCGACCGCTTTGTGGGAGCCCGCTTCTTGGAGTTGGCCTTCTCGCGGCCGGCCTCTTGGAGCCGGCCCTCCCACGGCTTTCTCCATGAGGGCTAAAGTCGGTCCGCCCTCCGATAGTTGGCCTGGGAGACAACCGGCAAGGGGAAGGCGGCCCCACGTCTTGGATTCTTGAGGGCCGGATCGGCTCGTAATTTTTTCAGAAGGGCCAGGGGGAGCCGGCTAGGCTACCCGTGGTCATTAACTCCGACAATCCTGTAGTCCCTTTTAGAATTACTAAACGTCCTTTTTTTGGGCCGTGATTTCCAGGAACGGTTTCTCGGGGTTTGTCTGCACGTATTTCAAATCATACGGACCTAAATATTAGAAGTCATTCCATCTTTATTCCCCTAGAGCCTTCCAGCAGTTCCTAAACCGCTCCAGTCGGAGCACGTTATCATTCTTGTTAGTACTGAGTGAATTCCCTTGGTATGATCATTCTTTCATCAGTTTGTTCCCCGTTTTTTCTCTAGCCTGAGCCTAACACACTATTCTAGCTAGACATGGGTGTGGCTCGTAACACCTGATGACCAAACGGATCTACGGCACCGTCGAATCTCAAACTTTAACTGCCAAAACTATTGTTTTTCATCCTGTAGACCCTTTTAGAATTACTAAACGTCCTTTTTTTGGGCCTTGATTTCCAGGAACGCGTTCTTGGGGTTGGTGTGCACGTATATCAAATCATACAGACCTAAAAATTAGAAGTCATTCCATTTTTATTCCCCTAGAGACTTCCAGCAGTTCCTCAACCGCTCCAGTCGGAGCATGTTATCATTCTTGTCAGTTCTGCGTGAATTACCTTGGTATGATCATTCTATCATCAGTTTGTTCCCCGTTTCTTCTCTAGTCCGAGCCTAACACACTATTCCAACTAGACATGGGTGTGGCTCATAACACCTGATAACCAAACGGATCTACGGCACCGTCGAATCTCAAACTTTAACTGCCAAAACTATTGTTTTTCATCCTGTAGTCCCTTTTAGAATTACTAAACATCCTTTTTTGGGCCGCGATTTCCAGGAACACTCCCTCGGGGTTTGTTTAGACGTATTTCAAATCATACGGACCGAAAATTTAGAAGTCATTCCATCTTTATTCCCCTAGAGCCTTCCAGCAGTTCCTAAACCGCTCCAGTCGGAGCACATTATCATTATTGTTAGTTCTGAGTGAATTCCCTCGATTTCATCATTCTTTCATCAGTTTGTTCCCCGTTTCTTCTCTAGCCTGAGCCTAACACACTATTCTAGGTAGACATGGGTGTGGCTCGTAACACCTGAAGACCAAACGGATCTACGGCACCATCGAATCTCAAACTTTAACTGCCAAAACTATTGTTTTTGATCCTGTAGTCCCTTTTAGAATTACTAAACGTCCTTTCTTGGGCCGAGATTTCCAGGAACGCTTTCTCGGGGTTTGTGTGCACGTATTTCAAATCATACGGACCTAAAAATTAGAAGTCATTCCATCTTTATTCCCCTAGAGCCTTCCGGCAGTTCCTAAACTGCTCCAGTCGGAGCACGTTATCATTCTTGTTAGTTCTGAGCGAATTCCCTTGGTATGATCATTCTATCATCAGTTTGTTCCCCGTTTTTTCTCTAGCCTGAGCCTAACACACTATTCTAGCTAGACATGGGTGTGTCTCATAACACCTGATGACCAAACGGATCTACGGTACCGTCGAATCTCAAACTTTAACTGCCAAAACTATTGTTTTTCATCATGTAGTCCCTTTTAGAATTACTAAACGTCCTTTTTTTGGGCCTTGATTTCCAGGAACGCTTTCTTGGGGTTTGTGGGCACGTATATCAAATCATACGGACCTAAAAATTAGAAGTCATTCCATCTTTATTCCCCTAGAGACTTCCAGCAGTTCCTCAACCGCTCCAGTCGGAGCACGTTATCATTCTTGTTAGTTCTGAGTGAATTCCCTCGGCATGGTCATTCTTTCATTAGTTTGTTCCCCGTTTCTTCTCTAGCCTGAGCCTAACACACTATTCTAGCTAGACATGGGTGTGGCTCGTAACACCTAATGACCAAACGGATCTACGGCACCGTCGAATCTCAAACTTTAACTGCCAAAAGTATTGTTTTTCATCCTATAGTCCCTTTTAGAATTACTAAACATCCTTTTTGGGCCGAGATTTCCAGGAACGCTTTGTCGGGGTTTGTGTGCACGTATTTCAAATTATACGGACCTAAAAATTAGAACTCATTCCATCTTTATTCCCCTAGAGCGTTCCAGCAGTTCCTAAACCGCTCCAGTCGGAGCACGTTATCATTCTTGTTAGTACTGAGTGAATTCCCTTGGTATGATCATTCTTTCATCAGTTTGTTCCCCGTTTTTTCTCTAGCCTGAGCCTAACACACTATTCTAGCTAGACATGGGTGTGGCTCGTAACACCTGATGACCAAACGGATCTACGGCACCGTCGAATCTCAAACTTTAACTGCCAAAACTATTGTTTTTCATCCTGTAGACCCTTTTAGAATTACTAAACGTCCTTTTTTTGGGCCTTGATTTCCAGGAACGCGTTCTTGGGGTTGGTGTGCACGTATATCAAATCATACAGACCTAAAAATTAGAAGTCATTCCATCTTTATTCCCCTAGAGCCTTCCGGCAGTTCCTAAACTGCTCCAGTCGGAGCACGTTATCATTCTTGTTAGTTCTGAGCGAATTCCCTTGGTATGATCATTCTATCATCAGTTTGTTCCCCGTTTGTTCTCTAGTCTGAGCCTAGCACACTATTCCAACTAGACATGGGTGTGGCCCGTAACACCTGATGACCAAACGGATCTACGGCACCGTCGAATCTCAAACTTTAACTGCCAAAACTATTGTTTTTCATCCTGTAGTCCCTTTTAGAATTACTAAACATCCTTTTTTGGGCCGCGATTTCCAGGAACACTCCCTCGGGGTTTGTTTAGACGTATTTCAAATCATACGGACCTAAAAATTAGAAGTCATTCCATCTTTATTCCCCTAGAGCCTTCCAGCAGTTCCTAAATTGCTCCAGTCTGAGCGCGTTATCATTCTTCTTAGTTCCGAGCGAATTCCCTCGGTATGATCATTCTTTCATCAGTTTGTTCCCCGTTTCTTCTCTAGCCTGAGCCTAACACACTATTCTAGGTAGACATGGGTGTGGCTCGTAACACCTGAAGACCAAACGGATCTACGGCACCATCGAATCTCAAACTTTAACTGCCAAAACTATTGTTTTTGATCCTGTAGTCCCTTTTAGAATTACTAAACGTCCTTTCTTGGGCCGAGATTTCCAGGAACGCTTTCTCGGGGTTTGTGTGCACGTATTTCAAATCATACGGACCTAAAAATTAGAAGTCATTCCATCTTTATTCCCCTAGAGCCTTCCGGCAGTTCCTAAACTGCTCCAGTCGGAGCACGTTATCATTCTTGTTAGTTCTGAGCGAATTCCCTTGGTATGATCATTCTATCATCAGTTTGTTCCCCGTTTTTTCTCTAGCCTGAGCCTAACACACTATTCTAGCTAGACATGGGTGTGTCTCATAACACCTGATGACCAAACGGATCTACGGTACCGTCGAATCTCAAACTTTAACTGCCAAAACTATTGTTTTTCATCATGTAGTCCCTTTTAGAATTACTAAACGTCCTTTTTTTGGGCCTTGATTTCCAGGAACGCTTTCTTGGGGTTTGTGGGCACGTATATCAAATCATACGGACCTAAAAATTAGAAGTCATTCCATCTTTATTCCCCTAGAGACTTCCAGCAGTTCCTCAACCGCTCCAGTCGGAGCACGTTATCATTCTTGTTAGTTCTGAGTGAATTCCCTCGGCATGGTCATTCTTTCATTAGTTTGTTCCCCGTTTCTTCTCTAGCCTGAGCCTAACACACTATTCTAGCTAGACATGGGTGTGGCTCGTAACACCTAATGACCAAACGGATCTACGGCACCGTCGAATCTCAAACTTTAACTGCCAAAAGTATTGTTTTTCATCCTATAGTCCCTTTTAGAATTACTAAACATCCTTTTTGGGCCGAGATTTCCAGGAACGCTTTGTCGGGGTTTGTGTGCACGTATTTCAAATTATACGGACCTAAAAATTAGAACTCATTCCATCTTTATTCCCCTAGAGCGTTCCAGCAGTTCCTAAACCGCTCCAGTCGGAGCACGTTATCATTCTTGTTAGTACTGAGTGAATTCCCTTGGTATGATCATTCTTTCATCAGTTTGTTCCCCGTTTTTTCTCTAGCCTGAGCCTAACACACTATTCTAGCTAGACATGGGTGTGGCTCGTAACACCTGATGACCAAACGGATCTACGGCACCGTCGAATCTCAAACTTTAACTGCCAAAACTATTGTTTTTCATCCTGTAGACCCTTTTAGAATTACTAAACGTCCTTTTTTTGGGCCTTGATTTCCAGGAACGCGTTCTTGGGGTTGGTGTGCACGTATATCAAATCATACAGACCTAAAAATTAGAAGTCATTCCATCTTTATTCCCCTAGAGCCTTCCGGCAGTTCCTAAACTGCTCCAGTCGGAGCACGTTATCATTCTTGTTAGTTCTGAGCGAATTCCCTTGGTATGATCATTCTATCATCAGTTTGTTCCCCGTTTGTTCTCTAGTCTGAGCCTAGCACACTATTCCAACTAGACATGGGTGTGGCCCGTAACACCTGATGACCAAACGGATCTACGGCACCGTCGAATCTCAAACTTTAACTGCCAAAACTATTGTTTTTCATCCTGTAGTCCCTTTTAGAATTACTAAACATCCTTTTTTGGGCCGCGATTTCCAGGAACACTCCCTCGGGGTTTGTTTAGACGTATTTCAAATCATACGGACCTAAAAATTAGAAGTCATTCCATCTTTATTCCCCTAGAGCCTTCCAGCAGTTCCTAAATTGCTCCAGTCTGAGCGCGTTATCATTCTTCTTAGTTCCGAGCGAATTCCCTCGGTATGATCATTCTTTCATCAGTTTGTTCCCCGTTTCTTCTCTAGCCTGAGCCTAACACACTATTCTAGGTAGACATGGGTGTGGCTCGTAACACCTGAAGACCAAACGGATCTACGGCACCATCGAATCTCAAACTTTAACTGCCAAAACTATTGTTTTTGATCCTGTAGTCCCTTTTAGAATTACTAAACGTCCTTTCTTGGGCCGAGATTTCCAGGAACGCTTTCTCGGGGTTTGTGTGCACGTATTTCAAATCATACGGACCTAAAAATTAGAAGTCATTCCATCTTTATTCCCCTAGAGCCTTCCGGCAGTTCCTAAACTGCTCCAGTCGGAGCACGTTATCATTCTTGTTAGTTCTGAGCGAATTCCCTTGGTATGATCATTCTATCATCAGTTTGTTCCCCGTTTTTTCTCTAGCCTGAGCCTAACACACAATTCTAGCTAGACATGGGTGTGGCTCATAACACCTGATGACCAAACGGATCTACGGTACCGTCGAATCTCAAACTTTAACTGCCAAAACTATTGTTTTTCATCATGTAGTCCCTTTTAGAATTACTAAACGTCCTTTTTTTGGGCCTTGATTTCCAGGAACGCTTTCTTGGGGTTTGTGGGCACGTATATCAAATCATACGGACCTAAAAATTAGAAGTCATTCCATCTTTATTCCCCTAGAGACTTCCAGCAGTTCCTCAACCGCTCCAGTCGGAGCACGTTATCATTCTTGTTAGTTCTGAGTGAATTCCCTCGGCATGGTCATTCTTTCATTAGTTTGTTCCCCGTTTCTTCTCTAGCCTGAGCCTAACACACTATTCTAGCTAGACATGGGTGTGGCTCGTAACACCTAATGACCAAACGGATCTACGGCACCGTCGAATCTCAAACTTTAACTGCCAAAAGTATTGTTTTTCATCCTATAGTCCCTTTTAGAATTACTAAACATCCTTTTTGGGCCGAGATTTCCAGGAACGCTTTGTCGGGGTTTGTGTGCACGTATTTCAAATTATACGGACCTAAAAATTAGAACTCATTCCATCTTTATTCCCCTAGAGCGTTCCAGCAGTTCCTAAACCGCTCAAGTCGGAGCACGTTATCATTATTGTTAGTTCTGAGTGAATTCCCTCGGATTGATCATTCTTTCATCAGTTTGTTCCCCGTTTATTCTCAAGCCTGATCCTAACACACTATTCTAGCTAGACATGGGTGTGGCTCGTAACACCTAATGACCAAACGGATCTACGGCACCATCGAATCTCAAACTTTAACTGCCAAAACTATTGTTTTTCATCCTGTCGTCCCTTTTAGAATTACTAAACGTCCTTTTTTGTGCTGAGATTTCCAGGAACGCTTTCTCGGGGTTTGTGTGCACGTATTTCCAATCATACAGACCTAAAAATTAGAAGTCATTCCATCTTTATTCCCTTAGAGCCTTCCAGCAGTTCCTAAACTGCTCTAGTCGGAGCACGTTATCATTCTTTTTAGTTGTGAGCGAATTCCCTCGGTATGATCATTCTTTCATCAGTTTGTTCCCCGTTTCTGCTCTAGTCTGAGCCTAGCTAACTATTTCAACTAGACATGGGTGTGGCTTGTAACACCTGATGACCAAACGGATCTACGGCACCGTCGAATCTCAAACTTTAACTGCCAAAACTATTGTTTTTCATCCTGTAGTCCCTTTTAGAATTACTAAACGTCCTTTTTTGGTCTGAGATTTCCAGGAACGCTTTCTCGGGGTTTGTGTGCACGTATTTCAAATCATACGGACCTAAAATTTAGAATTCATTCCATCTTTATTCGCCTAGAGCCTTCCAGCAGTTCCTAAACCGCTCCAGTCGGAGCACGTTATCATTATTGTTAGTTCTGAGTGAATTCCCTCGATTTCATCATTATTTCATCAGTTTGTTCCCCGTTTCTTCTCTAGCCTGAGCCTAACACACTATTCTAGGTAGACATGGGTGTGGCTCGTAACACCTGAAGACCAAACGGATCTACAGCACCATCGAATCTCAAACTTTAACTGCCAAAACTATTGTTTTTGATCCTGTAGTCCCTTTTAGAATTACTAAACGTCCTTTTTTGGGCCGATATTTCCAAGAATGCTTTCTCGGGGTTTGTGTGCACGTATTTCAAATCATACGGACCTAAAAATTAGAAGTCATTCCATCTTTATTCCCCTAGAGCCTTCCGGCAGTTCCTAAACTGCTCCAGTCGGAGCACGTTATCATTCTTGTTAGTTCTGAGCGAATTCCCTTGGTATGATCATTCTATCATCAGTTTGTTCCTCGTTTTTTCTCTAGCCTGAGCCTAACACACTATTCTAGCTAGACATGGCTGTGGCTCGTAACACCTGATGACCAAACGGATCTACGGCACCATCGAATCTCAAACTTTAACTGCCAAAACTATTGTTAGTTCTGAGTGAATTCCCTCGATTTGATCATTCTTTCATCAGTTTGTTCCCCGTTTCTTCTCTAGCCTGAGCCTAACACACTATTCTAGGTAGACATGGGTGTGGCTCATAACACCTGAAGACCAAACGGATCTACGGCACCATCGAATCTCAAACTTTAACTGCCAAAACTATTGTTTTTCATCATGTAGTCCCTTTTAGAATTACTAAACGTCCTTTTTTCGGGCCTTGATTTCCATGAACGCTTTCTTGGGGTTTGTGGGCACATATATCAAATCATACGGACCTAAAAATTAGAAGTCATTCCATCTTTATTCCCCTAGAGACTTCCAGCAGTTCCTCAACCGCTCCAGTCGTATCACGTTATCATTCTTGTTAGTTCTGAGTGAATTCCCTCGGCATGGTCATTCTTTCATCAGTTTGTTCCCCGTTTCTTCTCTAGCCTGAGCCTAACACACTATTCTAGCTAGACATGGGTGTGGCTCGTAACACCTAATGACCAAACGGATCTACGGCACCATCGAATCTCAAATTTTAACTGCCAAAACTATTGTTTTTCATCCTGTCGTCCCTTTTAGAATTACTAAACGTCCTTTTTTGTGCCGAGATTTCCTAGAACGCTTTCTCGGGGTTTGTGTGCACGTATTTCCAATCATACAGACCTAAAAATTCGAAGTCATTCCATCTTTATTCCCTTAGAGCCTTCCAGCAGTTCCTAAACTGCTCTAGTCGGAGCACGTTATCATTCTTGTTAGTTGTGAGCGAATTCCCTCGGTATGATCATTCTTTCATCAGTTTCTTCCCCGTTTCTTCTCTAGTCTGAGCCTAGCACACTATTTCAACTAGACATGGGTGTGGCTTGTAACACCTGATGACCAAACGGATCTACGGCACTGTCGAATCTCAAACTTTAACTGCCAAAACTATTGTTTTTCATCCTGTAGTCCCTTTTAGAATTACTAAACGGTTTTTTTGGTCTGAGATTTCCAGGAACGCTTTCTCGGGGTTTGTGTGCACGTATTTCAAATCATACGGACCGAAAATTTAGAAGTCATTTCATCTTTATTCCCCTAGAGCCTTCCAGCAGTTCCTAAACCGCTCCAGTCGGAGCACGTTATCATTATTGTTAGTTCTGAGTGAATTCCCTCGATTTCATCATTCTTTCATCAGTTTGTTCCCCGTTACTTCTCTAGCCTGAGCCTAACACACTATTCTAGGTAGACATGGGTGTGGCTCGTAACACCTGAAGACCAAACGGATCTACGGCACCATCGAATCTCAAACTTTAACTGCCAAAACTATTGTTTTTGATCCTATAGTCCCTTTTAGAATTACTAAACATCCTTTTTTGGGCCGATATTTCCAGGAACGCTTTCTCGGGGTTTGTGTGCACGTATTTTAAATCATAAAGACCTAAAAATTAGAAGTCATTCCATCTTTATTCCCCTAGAGCCTTCCAGCAGTTCCTAAATTGCTCCAGTCTGAGCGCGTTATCATTCTTCTTAGTTCCGAGCGAATTCCCTCGGTATGATCATTCTTTCATCAGTTTGTTCCCCGTTTCTTCTCTAGTCTGAGCCTAGCACACTATTCCAACTAGACATGGGTGTGGCCCGTAACACCTAATGACCAAACGGATCTACGGCACCATCGAATCTCAAATTTTAACTGCCAAAACTATTGTTTTTCATCCTGTCGTCCCTTTTAGAATTACTAAACGTCCTTTTTTGGGCCGATACTTGCAGGAACGCTTTCTCGGGGTTTGTGTGCACGTATTTCAAATCATACGGACCTAAAAATTAGAAGTCATTCCATCTTTATTCCCCTAGAGCCTTCCAGCAGTTCCTAAATTGCTCCAGTCTGAGCGCGTTATCATTCTTCTTAGTTCCGAGCGAATTCCCTCGGTATGATCATTCTTTCATCAGTTTGTTCCCCGTTTCTTCTCTAGTCTGAGCCTAGCACACTATTCCAACTAGACATGGGTGTGGCCCGTAACACCTGATGACCAAACGGATCTACGGCACCGTCGAATCTCAAACTTTAACTGCCAAAACTATTGTTTTTCATCCTGTAGTCCCTTTTAGAATTACTAAACGTCCTTTTTTGGGCTGAGATTTCCAGGAACGCTTTCTCGCGGTTTGTGTGCACGTATTTCAAATCATATGGACCTAAAAATTAGAAGTGATTCCATCTTTATTCCCCTAGAGCCTTCCAGCAGTTCCTGAACCGCTCCCGTCGGAGCACGTTATCATTATTGTTAGTTCTAAGTGAATTCCCTCGATTTGATCATTCTTTCATCAGTTTGTTCCCCGTTTTTTCTCTAGCCTGAGCCTAACACACTATTCTAGCTAGACATGGGTGTGGCTCGTAACACCTGATGACCAAACGGATCTACGGCACCGTCGAATCTCAAACTTTAACTGCCAAAACTATTGTTTTTCATCCTGTAGACCCTTTTAGAATTACTAAACGTCCTTTTTTTGGGCCTTGATTTCCAGGAACGCGTTCTTGGGGTTGGTGTGCACGTATATCAAATCATACAGACCTAAAAATTAGAAGTCATTCCATCTTTATTCCCCTAGAGACTTCCAGCAGTTCCTCAACCGCTCCAGTCGGAGCATGTTATCATTCTTGTCAGTTCTGCGTGAATTACCTTGGTATGATCATTCTATCATCAGTTTGTTCCCCGTTTCTTCTCTAGTCCGAGCCTAGCACACTATTCCAACTAGACATGGGTGTGGCTCGTAACACCTGATAACCAAACGGATCTACGGCACCGTCGAATCTCAAACTTTAACTGCCAAAACTATTGTTTTTCATCCTGTAGTCCCTTTTAGAATTACTAAACGTCCTTTTTTGGGCCGAGATTTCCAGGAACACTCCCTCGGGGTTTGTTTAGACATATTTCAAATCATACGGACCTAAAAATTAGAAGTCATTCCATCTTTATTCCCCTAGAGCCTTCCAGCAGTTCCTAAACCGCTCCAGTCGGAGCACGTTATCATTATTGTTAGTTCTGAGTGAATTCCCTCGATTTGATCATTCTTTCATCAGTTTGTTCCCCGTTTCTTCTCTAGCCTGAGCCTAACACACTATTCTAGGTAGACATGGGTGTGGCTGGTAACACCTGAAGACCAAACGGATCTACGGCACCATCGAATCTCAAACTTTAACTGCCAAAACTATTGTTTTTCATCAAGTAGTCCCTTTTAGAATTACTAAACGTCCTTTTTTCGGGATTTGATTTCCAGGAACGCTTTCTTGGGGTTTGTGGGCACGTATATCAAATCATACGGACCTAAAAATTAGAAGTCATTCCATCTTTATTCCCCTAGAGACTTCCAGCAGTTCCTCAACCGCTCCAGTCGGAGCACGTTATCATTCTTGTTAGTTCTGAGTGAATTCCCTCGGCATGTTCATTCTTTCATCAGTTTGTTCCCCGTTTCTTCTCTAGCCTGAGCCTAACACACTATTCTAGCTAGACATGGGTGTGGTTCGTAACACCTAATGACCAAACGGATCTACGGCACCATCGAATCTCAAACTTTAACTGCCAAAACTATTGTTTTTCATCCTGCCGTCCATTTTAGAATTACTAAACGTCCTTTTTTGTGCCGAGATTTCCAAGAACGCTTTCTCGGGGTTTGTGTGCACGTATTTCCAATCATACAGACCTAAAAATTAGAAGTCATTCCATCTTTATTCCCTTAGAGCCTTCCAGCAGTTCCTAAACTGCTCTAGTCGGAGCACGTTATCATTCTTGTTAGTTGTGAGCGAATTCCCTCGGTATGATCATTCTTTCATCAGTTTCTTCCCCGTTCTTCTCTAGTCTGAGCCTAGCACACTATTTCAACTAGACATGGGTGTGGCTTGTAACACCTGATGACCAAACGGATCTACGGCACCGTCGAATCTCAAACTTTAACTGCCAAAACTATTGTTTTTCATCCTGTAGTCCCTTTTAGAATTACTAAACGTCCTTTTTTGGTCTGAGATTTCCAGGAACGCTTTCTCGGGGTTTGTGTGCATGTATTTCAAATCATACGGACCGAAAATTTAGAAGTCATTCCATCTTTATTCCCCTAGAGCCTTCCAGCAGTTCCTAAACCGCTCCAGTCGGAGCACATTATCATTATTGTTAGTTCTGAGTGAATTCCCTCGATTTCATCATTCTTTCATCAGTTTGTTCCCCGTTTCTTCTCTAGCCTGAGCCTAACACACTATTCTAGGTAGACATGGGTGTGGCTCGTAACACCTGAAGACCAAACGGATCTACGGCACCATCGAATCTCAAACTTTAACTGCCAAAACTATTGTTTTTGATCCTGTAGTCCCTTTTAGAATTACTAAACGTCCTTTTTTGGGCCGATATTTCCAGGAACGCTTTCTCGGGGTTTGTGTGCACGTATTTCAAATCATACGGACCTAAAAATTAGAAGTCATTCCATCTTTATTCCCCTAGAGCCTTCCGGCAGTTCCTAAACTGCTCCAGTAGGAGCACGTTATCATTCTTGTTAGTTCTGAGCGAATTCCCTTGGTATGATCATTCTATCACCAGTTTGTTCCCCGTTTGTTCTCTAGTCTGAGCCTAGCACACTATTCCAACTAGACATGGGTGTGGCCCGTAACACCTGATGACCAAACGGATCTACGCCACCGTCGAATCTCAAACTTTAACTGCCAAAACTATTGTTTTTCATCCTGTAGTCCCTTTTAGAATTACTAAACGTCCTTTTTTGGGCCGAGATTTCCAGGAACGGTCCCTCGAGGTTTGTGTGCACGTATTTCAAATCATACAGACCTAAAAATTAGAAGTCATTCCATCTTTATTCCCCTAGAGCCTTCCAGCAGTTCCTAAACCGCTCCAGTCAGAGCACGTCATTATTCTTGTTAGTTCTGAGTGAATTCCCTCGGTATGATCATTCTTTCATCAATTTTTCCCCGTTTCTTCTCTAGCCTGAGCCTAGCACACTATTTTAGCTAGACAATGGTGTGGCTCGTAACACCTGATGACCAAACGGATATACGGCACCGTCGAATCTCAAACTTTAACTACCAAAACTATTGTTTTTCATCCTGTAGTCCCTTTTAGAATTACTAAACGTCCTTTTTTGGGCCGAGATTTCCAGGAACACTCCCTCGGGGTTTGTTTAGACGTATTTCAAATCATACGGACCTAAAAATTAGAAGTCATCCCATCTTTATTCCCCTAGAGCCTTCCAGCAGTTCCTAAACTGCTCCAGTCGGAGCACGTTATCAGTCTTCTTAGTTCTGAGCGAATTCCCTCGGTATGATCATTCTTTCATTAGTTTATTCCCCGTTTCTTCTCTAGTCTGAGCCTAGCACACTATTCCAACTAGACATGGATGTGGCTCGTAACACCTGAAGACCAAAGGGATCTACGGCACCATCGAATCTCAAACTTTAACTACCAAAACTATTGTTTTTCATCATGTAGTCCCTTTTAGAATTACTAAACGTCCTTTTTTCGGGCCTTGATTTCCAGGAACGCTTTCTTGGGGTTTGTGGGCACGTATATCAAATCATACGGACCTAAAAATTAGAAGTCATTCCATCTTTATTCCCCTAGAGACTTCCAGCAGTTCCTCAACCGCTCCAGTCGTATCACGTTATCATTCTTGTTAGTTCTGAGTGAATTCCCTCGGCATGGTCATTCTTTCATCAGTTTTTTCCCCGTTTCTTCTCTAGCCTGAGCCTAACACACTATTCTAGCTAGACATGGGTGTGGTTCGTAACACCTAATGACCAAACGGATCTACGGCACCATCGATTCTCAAACTTTAACTGCCAAAACTATTGTTTTTCATCCTGTCGTCCATTTTAGAATTACTAAACGTCCTTTTTTGTGCCGAGATTTCCAAGAACGCTTTCTCGGGGTTTGTGTGCACGTATTTCCAATCATACAGACCTAAAAATTAGAAGTCATTCCATCTTTATTCCCTTAGAGCCTTCCAGCAGTTCCTAAACTGCTCTAGTCGGAGCACGTTATCATTCTTGTTAGTTGTGAGCGAATTCCCTCGGTATGATCATTCTTTCATCAGTTTCTTCCCCGTTTCTTCTCTAGTCTGAGCCTAGCACACTATTTCAACTAGACATGGGTGTGGCTTGTAACACCTGATGACCAAACGGATCTAGGGCACCGTCGAATCTCAAACTTTAACTGCCAAAACTATTGTTTTTCATCCTGTAGTCCCTTTTAGAATTACTAAACGGTTTTTTTGGTCTGAGATTTCCAGGAACGCTTTCTCGGGGTTTGTGTGCACGTATTTCAAATCATACGGACCGAAAATTTAGAAGTCATTCCATCTTTATTCCCCTAGAGCCTTCCAGCAGTTCCTAAACCGCTCCAGTCGGAGCACGTTATCATTATTGTTAGTTCTGAGTGAATTCCCTCGATTTCATCATTCTTTCATCAGTTTGTTCCCCATTTCTTCTCTAGCCTGAGCCTAACACACTATTCTAGGTAGACATGGGTGTGGCTCGTAACACCTGAAGACCAAACGGATCTACGGCACCATCGAATCTCAAACTTTAACTGCTAAAACTATTGTTTTTGATCCTGTAGTCCCTTTTAGAATTACTAAACATCCTTTTTTGGGCCGATATTTCCAGGAACGCTTTCTCGGGGTTTGTGTGCACGTATTTCAAATCATACGGACCTAAAAATTAGAAGTCATTCCATCTTTATTCCCCTAGAGCCTTCCAGCAGTTCCTAAATTGCTCCAGTCTGAGCGCGTTATCATTCTTCTTAGTTCCGAGCGAATTCCCTCGGTATGATCATTCTTTCATCAGTTTGTTCCCCGTTTCTTCTCTAGTCCGAGCCTAGCACACTATTCCAACTAGACATGGGTGTGGCCCGTAACACGTAATGACCAAACGGATCTACGGCACCATCGAATCTCAAATTTTAACTGCCAAAACTATTGTTTTTCATCCTGTCGTCCCTTTTAGAATTACTAAACGTCCTTTTTTGGGCCGATACTTCCAGGAACGCTTTCTCGGGGTTTGTGTGCACGTATTTCAAATCATACGGACCTAAAAATTAGAAGTCATTCCATCTTTATTCCCCTAGAGCCTTCCAGCAGTTCCTAAATTGCTCTAGTCTGAGCGCGTTATCATTCTTCTTAGTTCCGAGCGAATTCCCTCGGTATGATCATTCTTTCATCAGTTTGTTCCCCGTTTCTTCTCTAGTCTGAGCCTAGCACACTATTCCAACTAGACATGGGTGTGTCCCGTAACACCTGATGACCAAACGGATCTACGGCACCGTCGAATCTCAAACTTTAACTGCCAAAACTATTGTTTTTCATCCTGTAGTCCCTTTTAGAATTACTAAACGTCCTTTTTTGGGCTGAGATTTCCAGGAACGCTTTCTCGCGGTTTGTGTGCACGTATTTCAAATCATATGGACCTAAAAATTAGAAGTGATTCCATCTTTATTCCCCTAGAGCCTTCCAGCAGTTCCTGAACCGCTCCCGTCGGAGCACGTTATCATTATTGTTAGTTCTAAGTGAATTCCCTCGATTTGATCATTCTTTCATCAGTTTGTTCCCCGTTTTTTCTCTAGCCTGAGCCTAACACACTATTCTAGCTAGACATGGGTGTGGCTCGTAACACCTGATGACCAAACGGATCTACGGCACCGTCGAATCTCAAACTTTAACTGCCAAAACTATTGTTTTTCATCCTGTAGACCCTTTTAGAATTACTAAACGTCCTTTTTTTGGGCCTTGATTTCCAGGAACGCATTCTTGGGGTTGGTGTGCACGTATATCAAATCATACAGACCTAAAAATTAGAAGTCATTCCATCTTTATTCCCCTAGAGACTTCCAGCAGTTCCTCAACCGCTCCAGTCGGAGCATGTTATCATTCTTGTTAGTTCTGCGTGAATTACCTTGGTATGATCATTCTATCATCAGTTTGTTCCCCGTTTCTTCTCTAGTCCGAGCCTAGCACACTATTCCAACTAGACATGGGTGTGGCTCGTAACACCTGATAACCAAACGGATCTACGGCACCGTCGAATCTCAAACTTTAATGGCCAAAACTATTGTTTTTCATCCTGTAGTCCCTTTTAGAATTACTAAACGTCCTTTTTTGGCCGAGATTTCCAGGAACACTCCCTCGGGGTTTGTTTAGACGTATTTCAAATCATACGAACCTAAAAATTAGAAGTCATTCCATCTTTATTCTTCTAGAGCCTTCCAGCAGTTCCTAAACCGCTCCAGTCGGAGCACGTTATCATTATTGTTAGTTCTGAGTGAATTCCCTCGATTTGATCATTCTTTCATCAGTTTGTTCCCCGTTTCTTCTCTAGCCTGAGCCTAACACACTATTCTAGGTAGACATGGGTGTGGCTGGTAACACCTGAAGACCAAACGGATCTACGGCACCATCGAATCTCAAACTTTAACTGCCAAAACTATTGTTTTTCATCATGTAGTCCCTTTTAGAATTACTAAACGTCCTTTTTTCGGGCCTTGATTTCCAGGAACGCTTTCTTGGGGTTTGTGGGCACGTATATCAAATCATACGGACCTAAAAATTAGAAGTCATTCCATCTTTATTCCCCTAGAGACTTCCAGCAGTTCCTCAACCGCTCCAGTCGGAGCACGTTATCATTCTTGTTAGTTCTGAGTGAATTCCCTCGGCATGGTCATTCTTTCATCAGTTTGTTCCCCGTTTCTTCTCTAGCCTGAGCCTAACACACTATTCTAGCTAGACATGGGTGTGGTTCGTAACACCTAATGACCAAACGGATCTACGGCACCATCGAATCTCAAACTTTAACTGCCAAAACTATTGTTTTTCATCCTGTCGTCCATTTTAGAATTACTAAACGTCCTTTTTTGTGCCGAGATTTCCTAGAACGCTTTCTCCGGGTTTGTGTGCACGTATTTCCAATCATACAGACCTAAAAATTAGAAGTCATTCCATCTTTATTCCCTTAGAGCCTTCCAGCAGTTCCTAAACTGCTCTAGTCGGAGCACGTTATCATTCTTGTTAGTTGTGAGCGAATTCCCTCGGTATGATCATTCTTTCATCAGTTTCTTCCCCGTTTCTTCTCTAGTCTGAGCCTAGCACACTATTTCAACTAGACATGGGTGTGGCTTGTAACACCTGATGACCAAACGGATCTACGGCACCGTCGAATCTCAAACTTTAACTGCCAAAACTATTGTTTTTCATCCTGTAGTCCCTTTTAGAATTACTAAACGTCCTTTTTTGGTCTGAGATTTCCAGGAACGCTTTCTCGGGGTTTGTGTGCACGTATTTCAAATCATACGGACCGAAAATTTAGAAGTCATTCCATCTTTATTCCCCTAGAGCCTTCCAGCAGTTCCTAAACCGCTCCAGTCGGAGCACGTTATCATTATTGTTAGTTCTGAGTGAATTCCCTCGATTTCATCATTCTTTCATCAGTGTGTTCCCCGTTTCTTCTCTAGCCTGAGCCTAACACACTATTCTAGGTAGACATGGGTGTGGCTCGTAACACCTGAAGACCAAACGGATCTACGGCACCATCGAATCTCAAACTTTAACTGCCAAAACTATTGTTTTTATCCTGTAGTCCCTTTTAGAATTACTAAACGTCCTTTTTTGGGCCGATATTTCCAGGAACGCTTTCTCGGGGTTTGTGTGCACGTATTTCAAATCATACGGACCTAAAAATTAGAAGTCATTCCATCTTTATTCCCCTAGAGCCTTCCGGCAGTTCCTAAGCTGCTCCAGTAGGAGCACGTTATAATTCTTGTTAGTTCTGAGCGAATTCCCTTGGTATGATCATTCTATCATCAGTTTGTTCCCCGTTTGTTCTCTAGTCTGAGCCTAGCACACTATTCCAACTAGACATGGGTGTGGCCCGTAACACCTGATGACCAAACGGATCTACGGCACCGTCGAATCTCAAACTTTAACTGCCAAAACTATTGTTTTTCATCCTGTAGTCCCTTTTAGAATTACTAAACGTCCTTTTTTGGGCCGAGATTTCCAGGAACGGTCCCTCGAGGTTTGTGTTCACGTATTTCAAATCATACAGACCTAAAAATTAGAAGTCATTCCATCTTTATTCCCCTAGAGCCTTCCAGCAGTTCCTAAACCGCTCCAGTCGGAGCACGTCATTATTCTTGTTAGTTCTGAGTGAATTCCCTCGGTATGATCATTCTTTCATCAATTTTTCCCCGTTTCTTCTCTAGCCTGAGCCTAGCACACTATTTTAGCTAGACAATGGTGTGGCTCGTAACACCTGATGACCAAACGGATCTACGGCACCGTCGAATCTCAAACTTTAACTGCCAAAACTATTGTTTTTCATCCTGTAGTCCCTTTTAGAATTACTAAACGTCCTTTTTTGGGCCGAGATTTCCAGGAACACTCCCTCGGGGTTTGTTTAGACGTATTTTAAATCATACGGACCTAAAAATTAGAAGTCATTCCATCTTTATTCCCCTAGAGACTTCCAGCAGTTCCTCAACCGCTCCAGTCGGAGCACGTTATCATTCTTGTTAGTTCTGAGTGAATTCCCTCGGCATGGTCATTCTTTCATCAGTTTGTTCCCCGTTTCTCCTCTAGCCTGAGCCTAACACACTATTCTAGCTAGACATGGGTGTGGCTCGTGACACCTAATGACCAAACGGATCTACGGCACCATCGAATCTCAAACTTTAACTACCAAAACTATTGTTTTTCATCCTGTAGTCCCTTTTAGAATTACTAAACGTCCTTTTTTGGGCCGAGATTTCCAGGAACACACCCTCGGGGTTTGTTTAGACGTATTTCAAATCATACAGACCTAAAAATTAGAAGTCATCCCATCTTTATTCCCCTAGAGCCTTCCAGCAGTTCCTAAACTGCTCCAGTCGGAGCACGTTATCATTCTTCTTAGTTCTGAGTGAATTCCCTCGGTATGATCATTCTTTCATTAGTTTATTCCCCGTTTCTTCTCTAGTCTGAGCCTAGCACACTATTCCAACTAGACATGGATGTGGCTCGTAACACCTGATGACCAAACGGATCTACGGCACCGTCGAATCTCAAACTTTAACTGCCAAAACTATTGTTTTTCATCTTGTAGTCCCTTTTAGAATTACTAAACATCCTTTTTTATTCCCCTAGAGCCTTCTTTATTCCCCTAGAGCCTTCCAGCAGTTCCTAAACCGCTCCAGTCGGAGCATGTTATCGTTATTGTTAGTTCTGAGTGAATTCCCTCGGTTTTATCATTCTTTCATCGGTTTGTTCCCCATTTCTTCTCTAGCCTGAGCCTAACACACTATTCTAGCTAGACATGGGTGTGGCTCGTAACTCCTGATGACTAAACGGATCTACAGCACCATCGAATCTCAAACTTTAACTGCCAAAACTATTGTTTTTCATTCTGTGGTCCCTTTTAGAATTACTAAACGTCCTTTTTTGGGCCGAGATTTCCAGGAACGCTTTCTCGGGGTTTGTGTGCATGTATTTCAAATCATATGGACCTAAAAATTAGAAGTCATTCCATCTTTATTCCCCTAGAGCCTTCCAGCAGTTCCTAAACCGTTCAAGTCGGAGCACGTTATCATTCTTGTTAGTTCTGAGTGAATTCCCTCCGGTTTGATAATTCTTTCATCAATTTGTTCCCCGTTTCTTCTCTAGCCTGAGCCTAACAAACTATTCTAGCTAGACATGGGGGTGGCTCGTAACACCTGATGACCAAACGGATCTACGGCACCATTGAATCTCAAAGTTTAACTGCCAAAACTATTGTTTTTCATCCTATAGTCCCTTTTATAATTACTAAACGTCCTTTTTTGGGCCGAGATTTCTAGGAACTCTTTCTCGGGGTTTGTGTGCACTTATTTCAAATCATACGGACCTAAAAATTACAATTCATTCCATCTTTGTTCCCCTAGAGCCTTCCAGCAGTTCCTAAACTGCTCCAGTCAGAGCATGTTATCATTCTTGTTAGTTCTGAGCGAATTCCCTCGGTATGATCATTCTTTCATCAGTTTGTTCCCCGTTTTTTCTCTAGCCTGAGCCTAACACACTATGCTGGCTAGACATGGGTGTGGCTCGTAACACCTGATGACCAAACGGATCTACGGCACCGTCGAATCTCAAACTTTAACTGCCAAAACTATTATTTTTCATCCTCTAGTCCCTTTTAGAATTACTAAATGTCCTTTTTTGGGCCGAGATTTCAAGGAACGCTTTCTCGGGGTTTGTGTGCACGTATTTCAAATCATACGGACCTAAAAATTACAAGTAATTCCATCTTTATTCCCCTAGAGCCTTCCAGCAGTTCCTAAACTGCTCCAGTCGGAGCACGTTATCATTCTTGTTAGTTCTGAGCGAATTCCCTCGGTATGATCATTCTTTCATCAGTTTGTTCCCCGTTTCTTCTCTAGTCTGAGCCTAGCTCACTATTCCAGCTAGACATGGGTGTGGCTCGTAACACCTGATGTCCAAACGGATCGACGGCACCATCGAATCTCAAACTTTAACTGACAAAACTATTGTTTTTCATCCTGTAGTCCCTTTTAGAATTTCTAAACGTCCTTTTTTGGGCTGAGATTTCGAGGAACGCTTTCTCGGGGTTTGGGTGCACATATTTCAAATCATACGGACCTAAACATTAGAAGTCATTCCTTCTTTATTCCCCAAGAGCCTTCCAGCAGTTCCTAAACCGCTCCAGTCGGAGCACGTTATCAGTATTGTTAGTTCTGATTGAATTCCCTCGGTTTGATCATTCTTTCATCAGTTTGTTCCACGTTTGTTCTCTAGCCTGAGCCTAACACACTATTCTAGCTAGACATGGGTGTAGCTCATAACGCCTGATGACCAAACGGATCTACAGCACCATCGAACCTCAAACTTTAACTTCCAAAACTATTGTTTTTCATTCTCTGGTCCCTTTTAGAATTACTAAACGCCCTTTTTTGGGCCGAGATTTCCAGGAACGCTTTCTCGGGGTTTGTGTGCATGTATTTCAAATCATATGGACCTAAAAATTAGAAATCATTCCATCTTTATTCCCCTAGAGCCTTCCAGTAGTTCCTAAACCGCTCCAGTCGGAGCACGTTATCATTCTTGTCAGTTCTGACTGAATTCCCTCGGTATGATCATTCTTTCATCGGTTTGTTCCCCGTTTCTTCTCTAGTCTGAGCCTAGCACACTACTCCAGCTGGACATGGGTGTGGCTCGTAACACCTGATGACCAAACGGATCTACGGCACCATCGAATCTCAAACATTAACTGCCAAAACTATTGTTTTTCATCCTGTAGTCCCTTTTAGAATTACTAAACGTCCTTTCTTGGGCCGAGATTTCCCGGAATGCTTTCTCGGGGTTTGTGTGCACGTATTTCAAACCATACGGACCTAAAAATTAGAAGTCATTCCATCTTTATTCCCCTAGAGCCTTCCAGGAGTCGAAAAACCGCTCCAGTCGGAGCACGTTATCATTCTTGTTAGTTCTGAGTGAATTCCCTCGGTTTTATCATTCTTTCATCAGTTTGTTCCCCGTTTCTTCTCTAGCCTGAGCCTAACACACTATTCTAGCTAGACATGGGTTCGGCTCGTAACACCTGATGACCAAACGGATCTACGGCACCATCGAATCTCAAACTTGAACTGCCAAAACTATTGTTTTTTCATCCTGTAGTCCCTTTTAGAATTACTAAACATCCTTTTTTGGGCCGAGATTTCTAGGAACGCTTTCTCGGGGTTTGTGTGCACGTGTTTCAAATCATATGGACCTAAATATTAGAAGTCATTGCATCTTTATTCCCGTAGAGCCTTCCAGCAGTTCCTAAACCGCTCCAGTCGGAGCATGTTATCATTCTTGTTAGTTCCGAGCGAATTCCCTCGGTATGATCATTCTTTCATCAGTTTGTTCCCCGTTTCTTCTCTAGTCTGAGCCTAGCTCACTATTCCAGCTAGACATGGGTGTGGCTCGTAACACCTGATGTCCAAACGGATCTATGGTACCATCGAATCTCAAACTTTAACTAACAAAACTATTGTTTTTCATCCTGTAGTCCCTTTTAGAATTACTAAACGTCCTTTTTTGGGCTGAGATTTCGAGGAACGCTTTCTCAGGGTTTGGGTGCACATATTTAAAATCATACGGACCTAAAAATTAGAAGTCATTCCTTCGTTATTCCCCTAGAGCCTTCCAGCAGTTCCTAAACCGCTCCAGCCCGAGCACGTTATCATTATTGTTAGTTCTGAGTGAATTCCCTCGGTTTGATCATTCTTTCATTAGTTTGTTCCCCGTTTCTTCTCCTGAGCCTAACACACTATTCTAGCTAGACATGGGTGTGGCTCGTAACGCCTGATGACCAAACGGATCTACAACACCATCGAATCTCAAACTTTAACTGCCAAAACTATTGTTTTTCATTCTGTGGTGCCTTTTAGAATTACTAAACGTCCTTTTTTGGGCCGAGATTTCCAGGAACGCTTTCTCGGGGTTTGGGTGCACATATTTCAAATCATACGGACCTAAAAATTAAAAGTCATTCCATCTTTATTCCCCTAGAGCCTTCCAGTAGTTCCTAAACCGCTCCAGTCGGAGCACGTTATCATTCTTGTTAGTTCTGAGCGAATTCCCTCGGTATGATCATTCTATCATCAGTTTGTTCCCCGTTTCTTCTCTAGTCTGAGCCTAGCACACTACTCCAGCTGGACATGGGTGTGGCTCGTAACACCTGATGACCAAACGGATCTACGGCACCATCGAATCTCAAACATTAAGTGCCAAAACTATTGTTTTTCATCCTGTAGTCCCTTTTAGAATTACTAAACGTCCTTTTTTGGGCCGAGATTTCCAGGAACGCTTTCTCGGGGTTTGTGTGCACCTATTTCAAATCATATGCACCTAAAATTAGAAGTCATTCCATGTTTATTCCCCTAGAGCCTTCCAGTAGTTCCTAAACCGCTCTAGTCGGAGCATGTTATCATTCTTGTCAGTTCTGAGTGAATTCCCTCGGTATGATCATTCTTTCATCAGTTTATTCCCCGTTTCTTCTCTAGTCTGAGCCTAGCATACTACTCTAGCTAGAAATGGGTGTGGCTCGTAACACCTGATGACCAAACGGATCTACGGCACCATCGAATCTCAAACATTAACTGCCAAAAATATTGTTTTTCATCCTGTAGTCCCTTTTAGAATTACTAAATGTCCTTTCTTGGGCCGAGATTTCCCGGAATGCTTTCTCGGGGTTTGTGTGCACGTATTTCAAACCATACGGACCTAAAAATTAGAAGTCATTCCATCTTTATTCCCCTAGAGCCTTCCAGGAGTCACAAAACCGCTCCAGTCGGAGCACGTTATCATTCTTGTTAGTTCTGAGTGAATTCCCTCGGTTTGATCATTCTTTCATTAGTTTGTTCCCCGTTTCTTCTCTAGCCTGAGCCTAACACACTATTCTAGCTAGACATGGGTGTGGCTCGTAACACCTAATGACCAAACGGATCTACGGCACCATCGAATCTCAAACTTTAACTGCCAAAACTATTGTTTTTCATCCTGTCGTCCCTTTTAGAATTACTAAACGTCCTTTTTTGTGCTGAGATTTCCAGGACCGCTTTCTCGGGGTTTGTGTGCACGTATTTCCAATCATACAGACCTAAAAATTAGAAGCCATTCCATCTTTATTCCCTTAGAACCTTCCAGCAGTTCCTAAACTGCTCTAGTCGGAGCACGTTATCATTCTTGTTAGTTGTGAGCGAATTCCCTCGGTATGATCATTCTTTCATCAGTTTCTTCCCCGTTTCTTCTCTAGTCTGAGCCTAGCACACTATTTCAACTAGACATGGGTGTGGCTTGTAACACCTGATGACCAAACGGATCTACGGCACCGTCGAATCTCAAACTTTAACTGCCAAAACTATTGTTTTTCATCCTGTAGTCCCTTTTAGAATTACTAAACATCCTTTTTTGGTCTGAGATTTCTAGGAACGCTTTCTCGGGGTTTGTGTGCACGTATTTCAAATCATACGGACCGAAAATTTAGAAGTCATTCCATCTTTATTCCCCTAGATCCTTCCAGCAGTTCCTAAACCGCTCCAGTCGGAGCACGTTATCATTATTGTTAGTTCTGAGTGAATTCCCTCAATTTCATCATTCTTTCATCAATTTGTTCCCCGTTTCTTCTCTAGCCTGAGCCTAACACACTATTCTAGGTAGACATGGGTGTGGCTCGTAACAGCTAAAGACCAAACGGATCTACGGCACCATCGAATCTCAAACTTTAACTGCCAAAACTATTGTTTTTGATCCTGTAGTCCCTTTTAGAATTACTAAACGTCCTTTTTTGGGCCGATATTTCCAGGAACGCTTTCTCGGGGTTTGTGTGCACGTATTTCAAATCATACGGACCTAAAAATTAGAAGTCATTCCATCTTTATTCCCCTAGAGCCTTCCGGCAGTTCCTAAACTGCTCCAGTCGGAGCACGTTATCATTCTTGTTAGTTCTGAGCGAATTCCCTTGGTATGATCATTCTATCATCAGTTTGTTCCCCGTTTGTTCTCTAGTCTGAGCCTAGCACACTATTCCAACTAGACATGGGTGTGGCCCGTAACACCTGATGACCAAACGGATCTACGGCACCGTCGAATCTCAAACTTTAACTGCCAAAACTATTGTTTTTCATCCTGTAGTCCCTTTTAGAATTACTAAACGTCCTTTTTTGGGCCGAGATTTCCAGGAACGGTCCCTCGAGGTTTGTGTGCACGTATTTCAAATCATACGGACCTAAAAATTAGAAGTCATTCCATCTTTATTCCCCTAGAGCCTTCCAGCAGTTCCTAAATTGCTCCAGTCTGAGCGCGTTATCATTCTTCTTAGTTCCGAGCGAATTCCCTCGGTATGATCATTCTTTCATCAGTTTGTTCCCCGTTTCTTCTCTAGCCTGAGCCTAACACACTATTCTAGGTAGACATGGGTGTGGCTCGTAACACCTGAAGACCAAACGGATCTACGGCACCATCGAATCTCAAACTTTAACTGCCAAAACTATTGTTTTTGATCCTGTAGTCCCTTTTAGAATTAGTAAACGTCCTTTCTTGGGCCGAGATTTCCAGGAACGCTTTCTCGGGGTTTGTGTGCACGTATTTCAAATCATACGGACCTAAAAATTAGAAGTCATTCCATCTTTATTCCCCTAGAGCCTTCCGGCAGTTCCTAAACTGCTCCAGTCGGAGCACGTTATCATTCTTGTTAGTTCTGAGCGAATTCCCTTGGTATGATCATTCTATCATCAGTTTGTTCCCCGTTTTTTCTCTAGCCTGAGCCTAACACACTATTCTAGCTAGACATGGGTGTGGCTCATAACACCTGATGACCAAACGGATCTACGGTATCGTCGAATCTCAAACTTTAACTGCCAAAACTATTGTTTTTCATCATGTAGTCCCTTTTAGAATTACTAAACGTCCTTTTTTTGGGCCTTGATTTCCAGGAACGCTTTCTTGGGGTTTGTGGGCACGTATATCAAATCATACGGACCTAAAAATTAGAAGTCATTCCATCTTTATTCCCCTAGAGACTTCCAGCAGTTCCTCAACCGCTCCAGTCAGAGCACGTTATCATTCTTGTTAGTTCTGAGTGAATTCCCTCGGCATGGTCATTCTTTCATTAGTTTGTTCCCCGTTTCTTCTCTAGCCTGAGCCTAACACACTATTCTAGCTAGACATGGGTGTGGCTCGTAACACCTAATGACCAAACGGATCTACGGCACCGTCGAATCTCAAACTTTAACTGCCAAAAGTATTGTTTTTCATCCTATAGTCCCTTTTAGAATTACTAAACATCCTTTTTGGGCCGAGATTTCCAGGAACGCTTTGTCGGGGTTTGTGTGCACGTATTTCAAATTATACGGACCTAAAAATTAGAACTCATTCCATCTTTATTCCCCTAGAGCGTTCCAGCAGTTCCTAAACCGCTCAAGTCGGAGCACGTTATCATTATTGTTAGTTCTGAGTGAATTCCCTCGGATTGATCATTCTTTCATCAGTTTGTTCCCCGTTTATTCTCAAGCCTGATCCTAACACACTATTCTAGCTAGACATGGGTGTGGCTCGTAACACCTAATGACCAAACGGATCTACGGTACCATCGAATCTCAAACTTTAACTGCCAAAACTATTGTTTTTCATCCTGTCGTCCCTTTTAGAATTACTAAACGTCCTTTTTTGTGCTGAGATTTCCAGGAACGCTTTCTCGGGGTTTGTGTGCACGTATTTCCAATCATACAGACCTAAAAATTAGAAGTCATTCCATCTTTATTCCCTTAGAGCCTTCCAGCAGTTCCTAAACTGCTCTAGTCGGAGCACGTTATCATTCTTTTTAGTTGTGAGCGAATTCCCTCGGTATGATCATTCTTTCATCAGTTTGTTCCCCGTTTCTGCTCTAGTCTGAGCCTAGCTAACTATTTCAACTAGACATGGGTGTGGCTTGTAACACCTGATGACCAAACGGATCTACGGCACCGTCGAATCTCAAACTTTAACTGCCAAAACTATTGTTTTTCATCCTGTAGTCCCTTTTAGAATTACTAAACGTCCTTTTTTGGTCTGAGATTTCCAGGAACGCTTTCTCGGGGTTTGTGTGCACGTATTTCAAATCATACGGACCTAAAATTTAGAATTCATTCCATCTTTATTCGCCTAGAGCCTTCCAGCAGTTCCTAAACCGCTCCAGTCGGAGCACGTTATCATTATTGTTAGTTCTGAGTGAATTCCCTCGATTTCATCATTATTTCATCAGTTTGTTCCCTGTTTCTTCTCTAGCCTGAGCCTAACACACTATTCTAGGTAGACATGGGTGTGGCTCGTAACACCTGAAGACCAAACGGATCTACAGCACCATCGAATCTCAAACTTTAACTGCCAAAACTATTGTTTTTGATCCTGTAGTCCCTTTTAGAATTACTAAACGTCCTTTTTTGGGCCGATATTTCCAAGAATGCTTTCTCGGGGTTTGTGTGCACGTATTTCAAATCATACGGACCTAAAAATTAGAAGTCATTCCATCTTTATTCCCCTAGAGCCTTCCGGCAGTTCCTAAACTGCTCCAGTCGGAGCACGTTATCATTCTTGTTAGTTCTGAGCGAATTCCCTTGGTATGATCATTCTATCATCAGTTTGTTCCTCGTTTTTTCTCTTGCCTGAGCCTAACACACTATTCTAGCTAGACATGGCTGTGGCTCGTAACACCTGATGACCAAACGGATCTACGGTACCGTCGAATCTCAAACTTTAACTGCCAAAACTATTGTTTTTCATCATGTAGTCCCTTTTAGAATTACTAAACGTCCTTTTTTCGGGACTTGATTTCCAGGAACGCTTTCTTGGGGTATGTGGGCACGTATATCAAATCATACGGACCTAAAAATTAGAAGTCATTCCATCTTTATTCCCCTAGAGACTTCCAGCAGTTCCTCAACCGCTCCAGTCGGAGCACGTTATCATTCTTGTTAGTTCTGAGTGAATTCCCTCGGCATGGTCATTCTTTCATCAATTTGTTCCCCGTTTCTTCTCTAGCCTGAGCCTAACACACTATTCTAGCTAGACATGGGTGTGGCTCGTAACACCTAATGACCAAACGGATCTACGGCACCATCGAATCTCAAACTTTAACTGCCAAAACTATTGTTTTTCATCCTGTCGTCCCTTTTAGAATTACTAAACGTCCTTTTTTGTGCCGAGATTTCCAGGAACGCTTTCTCGGGGTTTGTGTGCACGTATTTCCAATCATACAGACCTAAAAATTAGAAGCCATTCCATCTTTATTCCCTTAGAGCCTTCCAGCAGTTCCTAAACTGCTCTAGTCGGAGCACGTTATCATTCTTGTTAGTTGTGAGCGAATTCCCTCGGTATGATCATTCTTTCATCAGTTTCTTCCCCGTTTCTTCTCTAGTCTGAGCCTAGCACACTATTTCAACTAGACATGGGTGTGGCTTGTAACACCTGATGACCAAACGGATCTACGGCACCGTCGAATCTCAAACTTTAACTGCCAAAACTATTGTTTTTCATCCTGTAGTCCCTTTTAGAATTACTAAACGTCCTTTTTTGGTCTGAGATTTCTAGGAACGCTTTCTCGGGGTTTGTGTGCACGTATTTCAAATCATACGGACCGAAAATTTAGAAGTCATTCCATCTTTATTCCCCTAGATCCTTCCAGCAGTTCCTAAACCGCTCCAGTCGGAGCACGTTATCATTATTGTTAGTTCTGAGTGAATTCCCTCAATTTCATCATTCTTTCATCAGTTTGTTCCCCGTTTCTTCTCTAGCCTGAGCCTAACACACTATTCTAGGTAGACATGGGTGTGGCTCGTAACAGCTAAAGACCAAACGGATCTACGGCACCATCGAATCTCAAACTTTAACTGCCAAAACTATTGTTTTTGATCCTGTAGTCCCTTTTAGAATTACTAAACGTCCTTTTTTGGGCCGATATTTCCAGGAACGCTTTCTCGGGGTTTGTGTGCACGTATTTCAAATCATACGGACCTAAAAATTAGAAGTCATTCCATCTTTATTCCCCTAGAGCCTTCCGGCAGTTCCTAAACTGCTCCAGTCAGAGCAAGTTATCATTCTTGTTAGTTCTGAGCGAATTCCCTTGGTATGATCATTCTATCATCAGTTTGTTCCCCGTTTGTTCTCTAGTCTGAGCCTAGCACACTATTCCAACTAGACATGGGTGTGGCCCGTAACACCTGATGACCAAACGGATCTACGGCACCGTCGAATCTCAAACTTTAACTGCCAAAACTATTGTTTTTCATCCTGTAGTCCCTTTTAGAATTACTAAACGTCCTTTTTTGGGCCGAGATTTCCAGGAACGGTCCCTCGAGGTTTGTGTGCACGTATTTCAAATCATACGGACCTAAAAATTAGAAGTCATTCCATCTTTATTCCCCTAGAGCCTTCCAGCAGTTCCTAAATTGCTCCAGTCTGAGCGCGTTATCATTCTTCTTAGTTCCGAGCGAATTCCCTCGGTATGATCATTCTTTCATCAGTTTGTTCCCCGTTTCTTCTCTAGTCTGAGCCTAGCACACTATTCCAACTAGACATGGGTGTGGCCCGTAACACCTGATGACCAAACGGATCTACGGCACCGTCGAATCTCAAACTTTAACTGCCAAAACTATTGTTTTTCATCCTGTAGTCCCTTTTAGAATTACTAAACGTCCTTTTTTGGGCTGAGATTTCCAGGAACGCTTTCTCGCGGTTTGTGTGCACGTATTTCAAATCATACGGACCTAAAAATTAGAAGTGATTCCATCTTTATTCCCCTAGAGCCTTCCAGCAGTTCCTAAATCGCTCCCGTCGGAGCACGTTATCATTATTGTTAGTTCTGAGTGAATTCCCTCGATTTGATCATTCTTTGATCAGTTTGTTCCCCATTTTTTCTCTAGCCTGAGCCTAACGCAGTATTCTAGCTAGACATGGGTGTGGCTCGTAACACCTCATGACCAAACGGATCTACGGCACCGTCGAATCTCAAACTTTAACTGCCAAAACTATTGTTTTTCATCCTGTAGACCCTTTTAGAATTACCAAACGTCCTTTTTTTGGGCCTTGATTTCCAGGAACGCGTTCTTGGGGTTGGTGTGCACGTATATCAAATCATACAGACCTAAAAATTAGAAGTCATTCCATCTTTATTCCCCTAGAGACTTCCAGCAGTTCCTCAACCGCTCCAGTCGGAGCATGTTATCATTCTTGTCAGTTCTGCGTGAATTACCTTGGTATGATCATTCTATCATCAGTTTGTTCCCCGTTTCTTCTCTAGTCTGAGCCTAGCACACTATTCCAACTAGACATGGGTGTGGCTCGTAACACCTGATAACCAAACGGATCTACGGCACCGTCGAATCTCAAACTTTAACTGCCAAAACTATTGTTTTTCATCCTGTAGTCCCTTTTAGAATTACTAAACGTCCTTTTTTGGGCCGAGATTTCCAGGAACACTCCCTCGGGGTTTGTTTAGATGTATTTCAAATCATACGGACCTAAAAATTAGAAGTCATTCCATCTTTATTCCCCTAGAGCCTTCCAGCAGTTCCTAAACCGCTCCAGTCGGAGCACGTTATCATTATTGTTAGTTCTGAGTGAATTCCCTCGATTTGATCATTCTTTCATCAGTTTGTTCCCCGTTTCTTCTCTAGCCTGAGCCTAACACACTATTCTAGGTAGACATGGGTGTGGCTCATAACACCTGAAGACCAAACGGATCTACGGCACCATCGAATCTCAAACTTTAACTGCCAAAACTATTGTTTTTCATCATGTAGTCCCTTTTAGAATTACTAAACGTCCTTTTTTCGGGCCTTGATTTCCATGAACGCTTTCTTGGGGTTTGTGGGCACATATATCAAATCATACGGACCTAAAAATTAGAAGTCATTCCATCTTTATTCCCCTAGAGACTTCCAGCAGTTCCTCAACCGCTCCAGTCGTATCACGTTATCATTCTTGTTAGTTCTGAGTGAATTCCCTCGGCATGGTCATTCTTTCATCAGTTTGTTCCCCGTTTCTTCTCTAGCCTGAGCCTAACACACTATTCTAGCTAGACATGGGTGTGGCTCGTAACACCTAATGACCAAACGGATCTACGGCACCATCGAATCTCAAATTTTAACTGCCAAAACTATTGTTTTTCATCCTGTCGTCCCTTTTAGAATTACTAAACGTCCTTTTTTGTGCCGAGATTTCCTAGAACGCTTTCTCGGGGTTTGTGTGCACGTATTTCCAATCATACAGACCTAAAAATTCGAAGTCATTCCATCTTTATTCCCTTAGAGCCTTCCAGCAGTTCCTAAACTGCTCTAGTCGGAGCACGTTATCATTCTTGTTAGTTGTGAGCGAATTCCCTCGGTATGATCATTCTTTCATCAGTTTCTTCCCCGTTTCTTCTCTAGTCTGAGCCTAGCACACTATTTCAACTAGACATGGGTGTGGCTTGTAACACCTGATGACCAAACGGATCTACGGCACTGTCGAATCTCAAACTTTAACTGCCAAAACTATTGTTTTTCATCCTGTAGTCCCTTTTAGAATTACTAAACGGTTTTTTTGGTCTGAGATTTCCAGGAACGCTTTCTCGGGGTTTGTGTGCACGTATTTCAAATCATACGGACCGAAAATTTAGAAGTCATTCCATCTTTATTCCCCTAGAGCCTTCCAGTAGTTCCTAAACCGCTCCAGTCGGAGCACGTTATCATTATTGTTAGTTCTGAGTGAATTCCCTCGATTTCATCATTCTTTCATCAGTTTGTTCCCCGTTACTTCTCTAGCCTGAGCCTAACACACTATTCTAGGTAGACATGGGTGTGGCTCGTAACACCTGAAGACCAAACGGATCTACGGCACCATCGAATCTCAAACTTTAACTGCCAAAACTATTGTTTTTGATCCTATAGTCCCTTTTAGAATTACTAAACATCCTTTTTTGGGCCGATATTTCCAGGAACGCTTTCTCGGGGTTTGTGTGCACGTATTTTAAATCATAAAGACCTAAAAATTAGAAGTCATTCCATCTTTATTCCCCTAGAGCCTTCCAGCAGTTCCTAAATTGCTCCAGTCTGAGCGCGTTATCATTCTTCTTAGTTCCGAGCGAATTCCCTCGGTATGATCATTCTTTCATCAGTTTGTTCCCCGTTTCTTCTCTAGTCTGAGCCTAGCACACTATTCCAACTAGACATGGGTGTGGCCCGTAACACCTAATGACCAAACGGATCTACGGCACCATCGAATCTCAAATTTTAACTGCCAAAACTATTGTTTTTCATCCTGTCGTCCCTTTTAGAATTACTAAACGTCCTTTTTTGGGCCGATACTTGCAGGAACGCTTTCTCGGGGTTTGTGTGCACGTATTTCAAATCATACGGACCTAAAAATTAGAAGTCATTCCATCTTTATTCCCCTAGAGCCTTCCAGCAGTTCCTAAATTGCTCCAGTCTGAGCGCGTTATCATTCTTCTTAGTTCCGAGCGAATTCCCTCGGTATGATCATTCTTTCATCAGTTTGTTCCCCGTTTCTTCTCTAGTCTGAGCCTAGCACACTATTCCAACTAGACATGGGTGTGGCCCGTAACACCTGATGACCAAACGGATCTACGGCACCGTCGAATCTCAAACTTTAACTGCCAAAACTATTGTTTTTCATCCTGTAGTCCCTTTTAGAATTACTAAACGTCCTTTTTTGGGCTGAGATTTCCAGGAACGCTTTCTCGCGGTTTGTGTGCACGTATTTCAAATCATATGGACCTAAAAATTAGAAGTGATTCCATCTTTATTCCCCTAGAGCCTTCCAGCAGTTCCTGAACCGCTCCCGTCGGAGCACGTTATCATTATTGTTAGTTCTAAGTGAATTCCCTCGATTTGATCATTCTTTCATCAGTTTGTTCCCCGTTTTTTCTCTAGCCTGAGCCTAACACACTATTCTAGCTAGACATGGGTGTGGCTCGTAACACCTGATGACCAAACGGATCTACGGCACCGTCGAATCTCAAACTTTAACTGCCAAAACTATTGTTTTTCATCCTGTAGACCCTTTTAGAATTACTAAACGTCCTTTTTTTGGGCCTTGATTTCCAGGAACACGTTCTTGGGGTTGGTGTGCACGTATATCAAATCATACAGACCTAAAAATTAGAAGTCATTCCATCTTTATTCCCCTAGAGACTTCCAGCAGTTCCTCAACCGCTCCAGTCGGAGCATGTTATCATTCTTGTCAGTTCTGCGTGAATTACCTTGGTATGATCATTCTATCATCAGTTTGTTCCCCGTTTCTTCTCTAGTCCGAGCCTAGCACACTATTCCAACTAGACATGGGTGTGGCTCGTAACACCTGATAACCAAACGGATCTACGGCACCGTCGAATCTCAAACTTTAACTGCCAAAACTATTGTTTTTCATCCTGTAGTCCCTTTTAGAATTACTAAACGTCCTTTTTTGGGCCGAGATTTCCAGGAACACTCCCTCGGGGTTTGTTTAGACGTATTTCAAATCATACGGACCTAAAAATTAGAAGTCATTCCATCTTTATTCCCCTAGAGCCTTCCAGCAGTTCCTAAACCGCTCCAGTCGGAGCACGTTATCATTATTGTTAGTTCTGAGTGAATTCCCTCGATTTGATCATTCTTTCATCAGTTTGTTCCCCGTTTCTTCTCTAGCCTGAGCCTAACACACTATTCTAGGTAGACATGGGTGTGGCTCGTAACACCTGAAGACCAAACGGATCTACGGCACCATCGAATCTCAAACTTTAACTGCCAAAACTATTGTTTTTCATCAAGTAGTCCCTTTTAGAATTACTAAACGTCCTTTTTTCGGGATTTGATTTCCAGGAACGCTTTCTTGGGGTTTGTGGGCACGTATATCAAATCATACGGACCTAAAAATTAGAAGTCATTCCATCTTTATTCCCCTAGAGACTTCCAGCAGTTCCTCAACCGCTCCAGTCGGAGCACGTTATCATTCTTGTTAGTTCTGAGTGAATTCCCTCGGCATGGTCATTCTTTCATCAGTTTGTTCCCCGTTTCTTCTCTAGCCTGAGCCTAACACACTATTCTAGCTAGACATGGGTGTGGTTCGTAACACCTAATGACCAAACGGATCTACGGCACCATCGAATCTCAAACTTTAACTGCCAAAACTATTGTTTTTCATCCTGCCGTCCATTTTAGAATTACTAAACGTCCTTTTTTGTGCCGAGATTTCCAAGAACGCTTTCTCGGGGTTTGTGTGCACGTATTTCCAATCATACAGACCTAAAAATTAGAAGTCATTCCATCTTTATTCCCTTAGAGCCTTCCAGCAGTTCCTAAACTGCTCTAGTCGGAGCACGTTATCATTCTTGTTAGTTGTGAGCGAATTCCCTCGGTATGATCATTCTTTCATCAGTATCTTCCCCGTTCTTCTCTAGTCTGAGCCTAGCACACTATTTCAACTAGACATGGGTGTGGCTTGTAACACCTGATGACCAAACGGATCTACGGCACCGTCGAATCTCAAACTTTAACTGCCAAAACTATTGTTTTTCATCCTGTAGTCCCTTTTAGAATTACTAAACGTCCTTTTTTGGTCTGAGATTTCCAGGAACGCTTTCTCGGGGTTTGTGTGCATGTATTTCAAATCATACGGACCGAAAATTTAGAAGTCATTCCATATTTATTCCCCTAGAGCCTTCCAGCAGTTCCTAAACCGCTCCAGTCGGAGCACATTATCATTATTGTTAGTTCTGAGTGAATTCCCTCGATTTCATCATTCTTTCATCAGTTTGTTCCCCGTTTCTTCTCTAGCCTGAGCCTAACACACTATTCTAGGTAGACATGGGTGTGGCTCGTAACACCTGAAGACCAAACGGATCTACGGCACCATCGAATCTCAAACTTTAACTGCCAAAACTATTGTTTTTGATCCTGTAGTCCCTTTTAGAATTACTAAACGTCCTTTTTTGGGCCGATATTTCCAGGAACGCTTTCTCGGGGTTTGTGTGCACGTATTTCAAATCATACGGACCTAAAAATTAGAAGTCATTCCATCTTTATTCCCCTAGAGCCTTCCGGCAGTTCCTAAACTGCTCCAGTAGGAGCACGTTATCATTCTTGTTAGTTCTGAGCGAATTCCCTTGGTATGATCATTCTATCATCAGTTTGTTCCCTGTTTGTTCTCTAGTCTGAGCCTAGCACACTATTCCAACTAGACATGGGTGTGGCCCGTAACACCTGATGACCAAACGGATCTACGCCACCGTCGAATCTCAAACTTTAACTGCCAAAACTATTGTTTTTCATCCTGTAGTCCCTTTTAGAATTACTAAACGTCCTTTTTTGGGCCGAGATTTCCAGGAACGGTCCCTCGAGGTTTGTGTGCACGTATTTCAAATCATACAGACCTAAAAATTAGAAGTCATTCCATCTTTATTCCCCTAGAGCCTTCCAGCAGTTCCTAAACCGCTCCAGTCAGAGCACGTCATTATTCTTGTTAGTTCTGAGTGAATTCCCTCGGTATGATCATTCTTTCATCAATTGTTCCCCGTTTCTTCTCTAGCCTGAGCCTAGCACACTATTTTAGCTAGACAATGGTGTGGCTCGTAACACCTGATGACCAAACGGATATACGGCACCGTCGAATCTCAAACTTTAACTACCAAAACTATTGTTTTTCATCCTGTAGTCCCTTTTAGAATTACTAAACGTCCTTTTTTGGGCCGAGATTTCCAGGAACACTCCCTCGGGGTTTGTTTAGACGTATTTCAAATCATACGGACCTAAAAATTAGAAGTCATCCCATCTTTATTCCCCTAGAGCCTTCCAGCAGTTCCTAAACTGCTCCAGTCGGAGCACGTTATCAGTCTTCTTAGTTCTGAGCGAATTCCCTCGGTATGATCATTCTTTCATTAGTTTATTCCCCGTTTCTTCTCTAGTCTGAGCCTAGCACACTATTCCAACTAGACATGGATGTGGCTCGTAACACCTGAAGACCAAAGGGATCTACGGCACCATCGAATCTCAAACTTTAACTGCCAAAACTATTGTTTTTCATCATGTAGTCCCTTTTAGAATTACTAAACGTCCTTTTTTCGGGCCTTGATTTCCAGGAACGCTTTCTTGGGGTTTGTGGGCACGTATATCAAATCATACGGACCTAAAAATTAGAAGTCATTCCATCTTTATTCCCCTAGAGACTTCCAGCAGTTCCTCAACCGCTCCAGTCGTATCACGTTATCATTCTTGTTAGTTCTGAGTGAATTCCCTCGGCATGGTCATTCTTTCATCAGTTTGTTCCCCGTTTCTTCTCTAGCCTGAGCCTAACACACTATTCTAGCTAGACATGGGTGTGGTTCGTAACACCTAATGACCAAACGGATCTACGGCACCATCGATTCTCAAACTTGAACTGCCAAAACTTTAGTTTTTCATCCTGTCGTCCATTTTAGAATTACTAAACGTCCTTTTTTGTGCCGAGATTTCCAAGAACGCTTTCTCGGGGTTTGTGTGCACGTATTTCCAATCATACAGACCTAAAAATTAGAAGTCATTCCATCTTTATTCCCTTAGAGCCTTCCAGCAGTTCCTAAACTGCTCTAGTCGGAGCACGTTATCATTCTTGTTAGTTGTGAGCGAATTCCCTCGGTATGATCATTCTTTCATCAGTTTCTTCCCCGTTTCTTCTCTAGTCTGAGCCTAGCACACTATTTCAACTAGACATGGGTGTGGCTTGTAACACCTGATGACCAAACGGATCTAGGGCACCGTCGAATCTCAAACTTTAACTGCCAAAACTATTGTTTTTCATCCTGTAGTCCCTTTTAGAATTACTAAACGGTTTTTTTGGTCTGAGATTTCCAGGAACGCTTTCTCGGGGTTTGTGTGCACGTATTTCAAATCATACGGACCGAAAATTTAGAAGTCATTCCATCTTTATTCCCCTAGAGCCTTCCAGCAGTTCCTAAACCGCTCCAGTCGGAGCACGTTATCATTATTGTTAGTTCTGAGTGAATTCCCTCGATTTCATCATTCTTTCATCAGTTTGTTCCCCATTTCTTCTCTAGCCTGAGCCTAACACACTATTCTAGGTAGACATGGGTGTGGCTCGTAACACCTGAAGACCAAACGGATCTACGGCACCATCGAATCTCAAACTTTAACTGCTAAAACTATTGTTTTTGATCCTGTAGTCCCTTTTAGAATTACTAAACATCCTTTTTTGGGCCGATATTTCCAGGAACGCTTTCTCGGGGTTTGTGTGCACGTATTTCAAATCATACGGACCTAAAAATTAGAAGTCATTCCATCTTTATTCCCCTAGAGCCTTCCAGCAGTTCCTAAATTGCTCCAGTCTGAGCGCGTTATCATTCTTCTTAGTTCCGAGCGAATTCCCTCGGTATGATCATTCTTTCATCAGTTTGTTCCCCGTTTCTTCTCTAGTCCGAGCCTAGCACACTATTCCAACTAGACATGGGTGTGGCCCGTAACACGTAATGACCAAACGGATCTACGGCACCATCGAATCTCAAATTTTAACTGCCAAAACTATTGTTTTTCATCCTGTCGTCCCTTTTAGAATTACTCAACGTCCTTTTTTGGGCCGATACTTCCAGGAACGCTTTCTCGGGGTTTGTGTGCACGTATTTCAAATCATACGGACCTAAAAATTAGAAGTCATTCCATCTTTATTCCCCTAGAGCCTTCCAGCAGTTCCTAAATTGCTCCAGTCTGAGCGCGTTATCATTCTTCTTAGTTCCGAGCGAATTCCCTCGGTATGATCATTCTTTCATCAGTTTGTTCCCCGTTTCTTCTCTAGTCTGAGCCTAGCACACTATTCCAACTAGACATGGGTGTGTCCCATAACACCTGATGACCAAACGGATCTACGGCACCGTCGAATCTCAAACTTTAACTGCCAAAACTATTGTTTTTCATCCTGTAGTCCCTTTTAGAATTACTAAACGTCCTTTTTTGGGCTGAGATTTCCAGGAACGCTTTCTCGCGGTTTGTGTGCACGTATTTCAAATCATATGGACCTAAAAATTAGAAGTGATTCCATCTTTATTCCCCTAGAGCCTTCCAGCAGTTCCTGAACCGCTCCCGTCGGAGCACGTTATCATTATTGTTAGTTCTAAGTGAATTCCCTCGATTTGATCATTCTTTCATCAGTTTGTTCCCCGTTTTTTCTCTAGCCTGAGCCTAACACACTATTCTAGCTAGACATGGGTGTGGCTCGTAACACCTGATGACCAAACGGATCTACGGCACCGTCGAATCTCAAACTTTAACTGCCAAAACTATTGTTTTTCATCCTGTAGACCCTTTTAGAATTACTAAACGTCCTTTTTTTGGGCCTTGATTTCCAGGAACGCATTCTTGGGGTTGGTGTGCACGTATATCAAATCATACAGACCTAAAAATTAGAAGTCATTCCATCTTTATTCCCCTAGAGACTTCCAGCAGTTCCTCAACCGCTCCAGTCGGAGCATGTTATCATTCTTGTTAGTTCTGCGTGAATTACCTTGGTATGATCATTCTATCATCAGTTTGTTCCCCGTTTCTTCTCTAGTCCGAGCCTAGCACACTATTCCAACTAGACATGGGTGTGGCTCGTAACACCTGATAACCAAACGGATCTACGGCACCGTCGAATCTCAAACTTTAACGGCCAAAACTATTGTTTTTCATCCTGTAGTCCCTTTTAGAATTACTAAACGTCCTTTTTTGGGCCGAGATTTCCAGGAACACTCCCTCGGGGTTTGTTTAGACGTATTTCAAATCATACGAACCTAAAAATTAGAAGTCATTCCATCTTTATTCCCCTAGAGCCTTCCAGCAGTTCCTAAACCGCTACAGTCGGAGCACGTTATCATTATTGTTAGTTCTGAGTGAATTCCCTCGATTTGATAATTCTTTCATCAGTTTGTTCCCCGTTTCTTCTCTAGCCTGAGCCTAACACACTATTCTAGGTAGACATGGGTGTGGCTGGTAACACCTGAAGACCAAACGGATCTACGGCACCATCGAATCTCAAACTTTAACTGCCAAAACTATTGTTTTTCATCATGTAGTCCCTTTTAGAATTACTAAACGTCCTTTTTTCGGGCCTTGATTTCCAGGAACGCTTTCTTGGGGTTTGTGGGCACGTATATCAAATCATACGGACCTAAAAATTAGAAGTCATTCCATCTTTATTCCCCTAGAGACTTCCAGCAGTTCCTCAACCGCTCCAGTCGGAGCACGTTATCATTCTTGTTAGTTCTGAGTGAATTCCCTCGGCATGGTCATTCTTTCATCAGTTTGTTCCCCGTTTCTTCTCTAGCCTGAGCCTAACACACTATTCTAGCTAGACATGGGTGTGGTTCGTAACACCTAATGACCAAACGGATCTACGGCACCATCGAATCTCAAACTTTAACTGCCAAAACTATTGTTTTTCATCCTGTCGTCCATTTTAGAATTACTAAACGTCCTTTTTTGTGCCGAGATTTCCTAGAACGCTTTCTCGAGGTTTGTGTGCACGTATTTCCAATCATACAGACCTAAAAATTAGAAGTCATTCCATCTTTATTCCCTTAGAGCCTTCCAGCAGTTCCTAAACTGCTCTAGTCGGAGCACGTTATCATTCTTGTTAGTTGTGAGCGAATTCCCTCGGTATGATCATTCTTTCATCAGTTTCTTCCCCGTTTCTTCTCTAGTCTGAGCCTAGCACACTATTTCAACTAGACATGGGTGTGGCTTGTAACACCTGATGACCAAACGGATCTACGGCACCGTCGAATCTCAAACTTTAACTGCCAAAACTATTGTTTTTCATCCTGTAGTCCCTTTTAGAATTACTAAACGTCCTTTTTTGGTCTGAGATTTCCAGGAACGCTTTCTCGGGGTTTGTGTGCACGTATTTCAAATCATACGGACCGAAAATTTAGAAGTCATTCCATCTTTATTCCCCTAGAGCCTTCCAGCAGTTCCTAAACCGCTCCAGTCGGAGCACGTTATCATTATTGTTAGTTCTGAGTGAATTCCCTCGATTTCATCATTCTTTCATCAGTGTGTTCCCCGTTTCTTCTCTAGCCTGAGCCTAACACACTATTCTAGGTAGACATGGGTGTGGCTCGTAACACCTGAAGACCAAACGGATCTACGGCACCATCGAATCTCAAACTTTAACTGCCAAAACTATTGTTTTTATCCTGTAGTCCCTTTTAGAATTACTAAACGTCCTTTTTTGGGCCGATATTTCCAGGAACGCTTTCTCGGGGTTTGTGTGCACGTATTTCAAATCATACGGACCTAAAAATTAGAAGTCATTCCATCTTTATTCCCCTAGAGCCTTCCGGCAGTTCCTAAACTGCTCCAGTAGGAGCACGTTATAATTCTTGTTAGTTCTGAGCGAATTCCCTTGGTATGATCATTCTATCATCAGTTTGTTCCCCGTTTGTTCTCTAGTCTGAGCCTAGCACACTATTCCAACTAGACATGGGTGTGGCCCGTAACACCTGATGACCAAACGGATCTACGGCACCGTCGAATCTCAAACTTTAACTGCCAAAACTATTGTTTTTCATCCTGTAGTCCCTTTTAGAATTACTAAACGTCCTTTTTTGGGCCGAGATTTCCAGGAACGGTCCCTCGAGGTTTGTGTTCACGTATTTCAAATCATACAGACCTAAAAATTAGAAGTCATTCCATCTTTATTCCCCTAGAGCCTTCCAGCAGTTCCTAAACCGCTCCAGTCGGAGCACGTCATTATTCTTGTTAGTTCTGAGTGAATTCCCTCGGTATGATCATTCTTTCATCAATTTTTCCCCGTTTCTTCTCTAGCCTGAGCCTAGCACACTATTTTAGCTAGACAATGGTGTGGCTCGTAACACCTGATGACCAAACGGATCTACGGCACCGTCGAATCTCAAACTTTAACTGCCAAAACTATTGTTTTTCATCCTGTAGTCCCTTTTAGAATTACTAAACGTCCTTTTTTGGGCCGAGATTTCCAGGAACACTCCCTCGGGGTTTGTTTAGACGTATTTTAAATCATACGGACCTAAAAATTAGAAGTCATTCCATCTTTATTCCCCTAGAGACTTCCAGCAGTTCCTCAACCGCTCCAGTCGGAGCACGTTATCATTCTTGTTAGTTCTGAGTGAATTCCCTCGGCATGGTCATTCTTTCATCAGTTTGTTCCCCGTTTCTCCTCTAGCCTGAGCCTAACACACTATTCTAGCTAGACATGGGTGTGGCTCGTGACACCTAATGACCAAACGGATCTACGGCACCATCGAATCTCAAACTTTAACTACCAAAACTATTGTTTTTCATCCTGTAGTCCCTTTTAGAATTACTAAACGTCCTTTTTTGGGCCGAGATTTCCAGGAACACACCCTCGGGGTTTGTTTAGACGTATTTCAAATCATACAGACCTAAAAATTAGAAGTCATCCCATCTTTATTCCCCTAGAGCCTTCCAGCAGTTCCTAAACTGCTCCAGTCGGAGCACGTTATCATTCTTCTTAGTTCTGAGTGAATTCCCTCGGTATGATCATTCTTTCATTAGTTTATTCCCCGTTTCTTCTCTAGTCTGAGCCTAGCACACTATTCCAACTAGACATGGATGTGGCTCGTAACACCTGATGACCAAACGGATCTACGGCACCGTCGAATCTCAAACTTTAACTGCCAAAACTATTGTTTTTCATCTTGTAGTCCCTTTTAGAATTACTAAACATCCTTTTTTATTCCCCTAGAGCCTTCTTTATTCCCCTAGAGCCTTCCAGCAGTTCCTAAACCGCTCCAGTCGGAGCATGTTATCGTTATTGTTAGTTCTGAGTGAATTCCCTCGGTTTTATCATTCTTTCATCGGTTTGTTCCCCATTTCTTCTCTAGCCTGAGCCTAACACACTATTCTAGCTAGACATGGGTGTGGCTCGTAACTCCTGATGACTAAACGGATCTACAGCACCATCGAATCTCAAACTTTAACTGCCAAAACTATTGTTTTTCATTCTGTGGTCCCTTTTAGAATTACTAAACGTCCTTTTTTGGGCCGAGATTTCCAGGAACGCTTTCTCGGGGTTTGTGTGCATGTATTTCAAATCATATGGACCTAAAAATTAGAAGTCATTCCATCTTTATTCCCCTAGAGCCTTCCAGCAGTTCCTAAACCGTTCAAGTCGGAGCACGTTATCATTCTTGTTAGTTCTGAGTGAATTCCCTCCGGTTTGATAATTCTTTCATCAATTTGTTCCCCGTTTCTTCTCTAGCCTGAGCCTAACAAACTATTCTAGCTAGACATGGGGGTGGCTCGTAACACCTGATGACCAAACGGATCTACGGCACCATTGAATCTCAAAGTTTAACTGCCAAAACTATTGTTTTTCATCCTATAGTCCCTTTTATAATTACTAAACGTCCTTTTTTGGGCCGAGATTTCTAGGAACTCTTTCTCGGGGTTTGTGTGCACTTATTTCAAATCATACGGACCTAAAAATTACAATTCATTCCATCTTTGTTCCCCTAGAGCCTTCCAGCAGTTCCTAAACTGCTCCAGTCGGAGCATGTTATCATTCTTGTTAGTTCTGAGCGAATTCCCTCGGTATGATCATTCTTTCATCAGTTTGTTCCCCGTTTTTTCTCTAGCCTGAGCCTAACACACTATGCTGGCTAGACATGGGTGTGGCTCGTAACACCTGATGACCAAACGGATCTACGGCACCGTCGAATCTCAAACTTTAACTGCCAAAACTATTATTTTTCATCCTCTAGTCCCTTTTAGAATTACTAAATGTCCTTTTTTGGGCCGAGATTTCAAGGAACGCTTTCTCGGGGTTTGTGTGCACGTATTTCAAATCATACGGACCTAAAAATTACAAGTAATTCCATCTTTATTCCCCTAGAGCCTTCCAGCAGTTCCTAAACTGCTCCAGTCGGAGCACGTTATCATTCTTGTTAGTTCTGAGCGAATTCCCTCGGTATGATCATTCTTTCATCAGTTTGTTCCCCGTTTCTTCTCTAGTCTGAGCCTAGCTCACTATTCCAGCTAGACATGGGTGTGGCTCGTAACACCTGATGTCCAAACGGATCGACGGCACCATCGAATCTCAAACTTTAACTGACAAAACTATTGTTTTTCATCCTGTAGTCCCTTTTAGAATTTCTAAACGTCCTTTTTTGGGCTGAGATTTCGAGGAACGCTTTCTCGGGGTTTGGGTGCACATATTTCAAATCATACGGACCTAAACATTAGAAGTCATTCCTTCTTTATTCCCCAAGAGCCTTCCAGCAGTTCCTAAACCGCTCCAGTCGGAGCACATTATCAGTATTGTTAGTTCTGATTGAATTCCCTCGGTTTGATCATTCTTTCATCAGTTTGTTCCACGTTTGTTCTCTAGCCTGAGCCTAACACACTATTCTAGCTAGACATGGGTGTAGCTCATAACGCCTGATGACCAAACGGATCTACAGCACCATCGAACCTCAAACTTTAACTTCCAAAACTATTGTTTTTCATTCTCTGGTCCCTTTTAGAATTACTAAACGCCCTTTTTTGGGCCGAGATTTCCAGGAACGCTTTCTCGGGGTTTGTGTGCATGTATTTCAAATCATATGGACCTAAAAATTAGAAATCATTCCATCTTTATTCCCCTAGAGCCTTCCAGTAGTTCCTAAACCGCTCCAGTCGGAGCACGTTATCATTCTTGTCAGTTCTGACTGAATTCCCTCGGTATGATCATTCTTTCATCGGTTTGTTCCCCGTTTCTTCTCTAGTCTGAGCCTAGCACACTACTCCAGCTGGACATGGGTGTGGCTCGTAACACCTGATGACCAAACGGATCTACGGCACCATCGAATCTCAAACATTAACTGCCAAAACTATTGTTTTTCATCCTGTAGTCCCTTTTAGAATTACTAAACGTCCTTTCTTGGGCCGAGATTTCCCGGAATGCTTTCTCGGGGTTTGTGTGCACGTATTTCAAACCATACGGACCTAAAAATTAGAAGTCATTCCATCTTTATTCCCCTAGAGCCTTCCAGGAGTCGAAAAACCGCTCCAGTCGGAGCACGTTATCATTCTTGTTAGTTCTGAGTGAATTCCCTCGGTTTTATCATTCTTTCATCAGTTTGTTCCCCGTTTCTTCTCTAGCCTGAGCCTAACACACTATTCTAGCTAGACATGGGTTCGGCTCGTAACACCTGATGACCAAACGGATCTACGGCACCATCGAATCTCAAACTTGAACTGCCAAAACTATTGTTTTTTCATCCTGTAGTCCCTTTTAGAATTACTAAACATCCTTTTTTGGGCCGAGATTTCTAGGAACGCTTTCTCGGGGTTTGTGTGCACGTGTTTCAAATCATATGGACCTAAATATTAGAAGTCATTGCATCTTTATTCCCCTAGAGCCTTCCAGCAGTTCCTAAACCGCTCCAGTCGGAGCATGTTATCATTCTTGTTAGTTCCGAGCGAATTCCCTCGGTATGATCATTCTTTCATCAGTTTGTTCCCCGTTTCTTCTCTAGTCTGAGCCTAGCTCACTATTCCAGCTAGACATGGGTGTGGCTCGTAACACCTGATGTCCAAACGGATCTATGGTACCATCGAATCTCAAACTTTAACTAACAAAACTATTGTTTTTCATCCTGTAGTCCCTTTTAGAATTACTAAACGTCCTTTTTTGGGCTGAGATTTCGAGGAACGCTTTCTCAGGGTTTGGGTGCACATATTTAAAATCATACGGACCTAAAAATTAGAAGTCATTCCTTCGTTATTCCCCTAGAGCCTTCCAGCAGTTCCTAAACCGCTCCAGCCCGAGCACGTTATCATTATTGTTAGTTCTGAGTGAATTCCCTCGGTTTGATCATTCTTTCATTAGTTTGTTCCCCGTTTCTTCTCTATCCTGAGCCTAACACACTATTCTAGCTAGACATGGGTGTGGCTCGTAACGCCTGATGACCAAACGGATCTACAACACCATCGAATCTCAAACTTTAACTGCCAAAACTATTGTTTTTCATTCTGTGGTGCCTTTTAGAATTACTAAACGTCCTTTTTTGGGCCGAGATTTCCAGGAACGCTTTCTCGGGGTTTGGGTGCACATATTTCAAATCATACGGACCTAAAAATTAAAAGTCATTCCATCTTTATTCCCCTAGAGCCTTCCAGTAGTTCCTAAACCGCTCCAGTCGGAGCACGTTATCATTCTTGTTAGTTCTGAGCGAATTCCCTCGGTATGATCATTCTATCATCAGTTTTTTCCCCGTTTCTTCTCTAGTCTGAGCCTAGCACACTACTCCAGCTGGACATGGGTGTGGCTCGTAACACCTGATGACCAAACGGATCTACGGCACCATCGAATCTCAAACATTAAGTGCCAAAACTATTGTTTTTCATCCTGTAGTCCCTTTTAGAATTACTAAACGTCCTTTTTTGGGCCGAGATTTCCAGGAACGCTTTCTCGGGGTTTGTGTGCACGTATTTCAAATCATATGCACCTAAAATTAGAAGTCATTCCATGTTTATTCCCCTAGAGCCTTCCAGTAGTTCCTAAACCGCTCTAGTCGGAGCATGTTATCATTCTTGTCAGTTCTGAGTGAATTCCCTCGGTATGATCATTCTTTCATCAGTTTATTCCCCGTTTCTTCTCTAGTCTGAGCCTAGCATACTAATCTAGCTAGAAATGGGTGTGGCTCGTAACACCTGATGACCAAACGGATCTACGGCACCATCGAATCTCAAACATTAACTGCCAAAAATATTGTTTTTCATCCTGTAGTCCCTTTTAGAATTACTAAATGTCCTTTCTTGGGCCGCGATTTCCCGGAATGCTTTCTCGGGGTTTGTGTGCACGTATTTCAAACCATACGGACCTAAAAATTAGAAGTCATTCCATCTTTATTCCCCTAGAGCCTTCCAGGAGTCACAAAACCGCTCCAGTCGGAGCACGTTATCATTCTTGTTAGTTCTGAGTGAATTCCCTCGGTTTGATCATTCTTTCATTAGTTTGTTCCCCGTTTCTTCTCTAGCCTGAGCCTAACACACTATTCTAGCTAGACATGGGTGTGGCTCGTAACACCTGATGACCAAACGGATCTACGGCACCATCGAATCCCAACCTTTAACTGCCAAAACTATTGTTTTTTCATCCTGTAGTGCCTTTTGGAATTACTAAACATCCTTTTTTGGGCCGAGATTTCCAGGAACGCTTTCTCGGGGTTTGTATGCACGTATTTCCAATCATACAGACCTAAAAATTAGAAGTCATTCCATCTTTATTCCCTTAGAGCCTTCCAGCAGTTCCTAAACTGCTCTAGTCGGAGCACGTTATCATTCTTGTCAGTTCTGAGTGAATTCCCTCGGTATGATCATTCTTTCATCAGTTTGTTCCCCGTTTCTTCTCTAGTCTGAGCCTAGCACACTATTTCAACTAGACATGGGTGTGGCTCGTAACACCTGATGACCAAACGGATCTACGGCACCGTCGAATCTCAAACTTTAACTGCCAAAACTATTGTTTTTCATCCTGTAGTCCCTTTTAGAATTACTAAACGTCCTTTTTTGGGTTGAGATTTCGAGGAACGCTTTCTCGGGGTTTGTGTGCACGTATTTCAAATCATACGGACCTAAAATTTAGAAGTCATTCCATCTTTATTCCCCTAGAGCCTTCCAGCAGTTCCTAAACCGCTCCAGTCGGAGCACGTTATCATTATTGTTAGTTCTGAGTGAATTCCCTCGATTTCATCATTCTTTCATCAGTTTGTTCCCCGTTTCTTCTCTAGCCTGAGCCTAACACACTATTCTAGGTAGACATGGGAGTGGCTCGTAACACCTGAAGACCAAACGGATCTACGGCACCATCGAATCTCAAACTTTAACTGCCAAAACTATTGTTTTTGATCCTGTAGTCCCTTTTAGAATTACTAAACGTCCTTTTTTGGGCCGATACTTCCAGGAACGCTTTCTCGAGGTTTGTGTGCACGTATTTCAAATCATACGGACCTAAAAATTAGAAGTCATTCCATCTTTATTCCCCTAGAGCCTTCCGGCAGTTCCTAAACTGCTCCAGTCGGAGCACATTATCATTCTTGTTAGTTCTGAGCGAATTCCCTTGGTATGATCATTCTATCATCAGTTTGTTCCCCGTTTGTTCTCTAGTCTGAGCCCAGCACACTATTCCAACTAGACATGGGTGTGGCTCGTAACACCTGATGACCAAACGGATCTACGGCACCGTCGAATCTCATACTTTAACTGCCAAAACTATTGTTTTTCATTCTGTAGTCCCTTTTAGAATTACTAAACGTCCTTTTTTGGGCCGAGATTTCCAGGCACGCTCCCTCGGGGTTTGTGTGCACGTATTTCAAATCATACGGACCTAAAAATTAGAAGTCATTCCATCTTTATTCCCCTACAGCCTTCCAGCAGTTCCTAAATTGCTCCAGTCAGAGCGCGTTATCATTCTTCTTAGTTCCGAGCGAATTCCCTCGGTATGATCATTCTTTCATCAGTTTGTTCCCCGTTTCTTCTCTAGTCTGAGCCTAGCACACTATTCCAACTAGACATGGGTGTGGCCCGTAACACCTGATGACCAAACGGATCTACGGCACCGTCGAATCTCAAACTTTAACTTCCAAAACTATTGTTTTTCATCCTGTAGTCCCTTTTAGAATTACTAAACATCCTTTTTTGGGCTGAGATTTCTAGGAACGCTTTCTCGGGGTTTGTGTGCACGTATTTCAAATCATACGGACCTAAAAATTAGAAGTGATTCCATCTTTATTCCCCTAGAGCCTTCCAGCAGTTCCTAAACCGCTCCGGTCGGAGCACGTTATCATTATTGTTAGTTCTGAGTGAATTCCCTCGATTTGATCATTCTTTCATCAGTTTGTTCCCCGTTTCTTCTCTAGCCTGAGCCTAACGCACTATTCTAGCTAGACATGGGTGTGGCTCGTAACACCTGAAGACCAAACGGATCTACGGTACCATCGAATCTCAAACTTTAACTGCCAAATCTATTATTTTTGATCCTGTAGTCCCTTTTAGAATTACTAAACGTCCTTTTTTGGGCCGAGATTTCGAGGAACGCTTTCTCGGGGTTTGTGTGCACGTATTTCAAATCATACGGACCTAAAAATTAGAAGTCATTCCATCTTTATTCCCCTAGAGCCTTCCATCAGTTCCTAAACTGCTCCAGTCGGAGCACGTTATCATTCTTGTTAGTTCTGAGCGAATTCCCTCGGTATGATCATTCTATCATCAGTTTGTTCCCCGTTTCTTCTCTAGTCCGAGCCTAGCACACTATTCCAACTAGACATGGGTGTGGCTCGTAACACCTGATAACCAAACGGATCTACGGCACCGTCGAATCTCAAACTTTAACTGCCAAAACTATTGTTTTTCATCCTGTAGTCCCTTTTAGAATTACTAAACGTCCTTTTTTGGGCCGAGATTTCCAGGAACACACCCTCGGGGTTTGTTTAGACGTATTTCAAATCATACGGACCTAAAAATAAGAAGTCATCCCATCTTTATTCCCCTAGAGCCTTCCAGCAGTTCCTAAACTGCTCCAGTCGGAGCACGTTATCAGTCTTCTTAGTTCTGAGCGAATTCCCTCGGTATGATCATTCTTTCATTAGTTTATTACCCGTTTCTTCTCTAGTCTGAGCCTAGCACACTATTCCAACTAGACATGGATGTGGCTCGTAACACCTGATGACCAAACGGATCTACGGCACCGTCGAATCTCAAACTTTAACTGCCAAAACTATTGTTTTTCATCTTGTAGTCCCTTTTAGAATTAATAAACGTCCTTTTTTGGGCTGAGATTTCCAGGAACGCTTTCTCGGGGTTTGTGTGCACGTATTTCAAATCATACGGACCTAAAAATTAGAAGTCATTCCTTCTTTATTCCCCTAGAGCCTTCCAGCAGTTCCTAAACCACTCCAGTCGGAGCACGTTATCATTATTGTTAGTTCTGAGTGAATTCCCTCGGTTTGATCATTATTTCATCGTTTTGTTCCCCGTTTATTCTCTTGCCTGAGCCTAACACACTATTCTAGCTATACATGGGTGTGGCTCGTAACACCTGATGACCAAACAGATCTACGGCACCATTGAATCTCAAACTTTAACTGCCAAAACTATTGTTTTTTCATCCTGTAGTCCCTTTTAGAATTACTAAACATCCTTTTTTTGGGCCGAGATTTCTAGGAACGCTTTCTCGGGGTTTGTGTGCGCGTATTTCAAATCATGTGGACCTAAAAATTAAAAGTCATTGCATCTTTATTCCCCTAGAGCCTTCCAGCAGTTCCTAAACCGCTCTAGTCGGAGCATGTTATCATTCTTGTTAGTTCTGAGCGAATTCCCTCGGTATGATCATTCTTTCATCAGTTTGTTCCCCGTTTCTACTCTAGTCTGAGCCTAGCTCACTATTCCAGCTAGACATGGGTGTGGCTCGTAACACCTGATGTCCAAACGGATCTACGGTACCATCGAATCTCAAACTTTAACTGACAAAACTATTGTTTTTCATCCTGTAGTCCCTTTTAGAATTACTAAACGTCCTTTTTTGGGCTGAGATTTCGAGGAACGCTTTCTCGGGGTTTGGGTGCACATATTTAAAATCATACGGACCTAAAAATTAGAAGTCATTCCTTCTTTATTCCCCTAGAGCCTTCTAGCAGTTCCTAAACCGCTCCAGCCGGAGCACGTTATCATTATTGTTAGTTCTGAGTGAATTCCCTCGGTTTGATCGTTCTTCCATTAGTTTGTTCCCCGTTTCTTCTCTATCCTGAGCCTAACACACTATTCTAGCTAGACATGGGTGTGGCTCGTAACGCCTGATGACCAAACGGATCTACAGCACCATCGAATCTCAAACTTTAACTGCCAAAACTATTGTTTTTCATTTTGTGGTCCCTTTTAGAATTACTAAACGTCCTTTTTTGGGCCGAGATTTCCAGGAAGGCTTTCTCGGGGTTTGTGTGCACGTATTTCAAATCATATGCACCTAAAATTAGAAGTCATTCCATCTTTATTCCCCTAGAGCCTTCTAGTAGTTCCTAAACCGCTCCAGTCGGAGCACGTTATCATTCTTGTCAGTTCTGAGTGAATTCCCTCGGTATGATCATTCTTTCATCAGTTTGTTCCCCATTTCTTCTCTAGTCTGGGCCTAGCACACTACTCTAGCTAGAAATGGGTGTGGCTCGTAACACCTGATGACCAAACGGATCTACGGCACCATCGAATATCAAACATTGACTGCCAAAACTATTGTTTTTCATCCTGTAGTCCCTTTTAGAATTACTAAATGTCCTTTCTTGGGCCAGATTTCCCGGAATGCTTTCTCGGGGTTTGTTTGCACGTATTTCAAACCATACGGACCTAGAAATTAGAAGTCATTCCATCTTTATTCCCCTAGAGCCTTCCAGGAGTCACAAAACCGCTCTAGTCGGAGCACGTTATCATTCTTGTTAGTTTTGGGTGAATTCCCTCGGTTTGATCATTCTTTCATTAGTTTGTTCCCCATTTCTTCTCTAGCTTGAGCCTAACACACTATTCTAGCTAGACAAGGGTGTGGCTCGTAACACCTGATGACCAAACGGATCTACGGCACCATCGAATCTCAACCTTTAACTGCCAAAACTATTGTTTTTTCATCCTGTAGTGCCTTTTAGAATTACTAAACAACCTTTTTTGGGCCGAGATTTCCAGGAACGCTTTCTCGGGGTTTGTGTGCACGTATTTCCAATCATACAGATCTAAAAATTAGAAGTCATTCCAACTTTATTCCCTTAGAGCCTTCCAGCAGTTCCTAAACTGCTCTAGTCGGAGCACATTATCATTCTTGTCAGTTCTGAGTGAATTCCCTCGGTATGATCATTCTTTCATCAGTTTGTTCCCCGTTTCTTCTCTAGTCTGAGCCTAGCACACTATTTCAACTAGACATGGGTGTGGCTCGTAACACCTGATGACCAAACGGATCTACGACACCGTCGAATCTCAAACTTTAACTGCCAAAACTATTGTTTTTCATCCTGTAGTCCCTTTTAGAATTACTAAACGTCCTTTTTTGGGCCGAGATTTCCAGGAACGCTCCCTCGGGGTTTGTGTGCACGTATTTCAAATCATACGGACCTAAAAATTAGAAGTCATTTCATCTTTATTCCCCTAGAGCCTTCCAGCAGTTCCTAAATTGCTCCAGTCAGAGCGCGTTATCATTCTTCTTAGTTCCGAGCGAATTCCCTCGGTATGATCATTCTTTCATCAGTTTGTTCCCCGTTTCTTCTCTAGTCTGAGCCTAGCACACTATTCCAACTAGACATGGGTGTGGCCCGTAACACCTGATGACCAAACGGATCTACGGCACCGTCGAATCTGAAACTTTAACTGCCAAAACTATTGTTTTTCATCCTGTAGTCCCTTTTAGAATTACTAAACGTCCTTTTTTGGGCTGAGATTTCCAGGAACGCTTTCTCGGGGTTTGTGTGCACGTATTTCAAATCATACAGACCTAAAAATTAGAAGTGATTCCATCTTTATTCCCCTAGAGCCTTCCAGCAGTTCCTAAACCGCTCCCGTCGGAGCACGTTATCATTATTGTTAGTTCTGAGTGAATTCCCTCGATTTGATCATTCTTTCGCAGTTTGTTCCCCGTTTCTTCTCTAGCCTGAGCCTAACGCACTATTTTAGCTAGACATGGGTGTGGCTCGTAACACCTGATGACCAAACGGATCTACGGCACCATCGAATCTCAAAGTTTAACTGCCAAAACAATTATTTTTGATCCTGTATTCCCTTTTAGAATTACTAAACGTCCTTTTTTGGGCCGAGATTTCCAGGAACACTCCCTCGGGGTTTGTTTAGACGTATTTCAAATCATACGGACCTAGAAATTAGAAGTCATCCCATCTTTATTCCCCTAGAGCCTTCCAGCAGTTCCTAAACTGCTCCAGTCGGAGCACGTTATCATTCTTCTTAGTTCTGAGCGAATTCCCTCGGTATGATCATTCTTTCATTAGTTTATTCCCCGTTTCTTCTCTAGTCTGAGCCTAGCACACTATTCCAACTAGACATGGATGTGGCTCGTAACACCTGATGACCAAACGGATCTACGGCACCGTCCAATCTCAAACTTTAACTGCCAAAACTATTGTTTTTCATCATGTAGTCCCTTTTAGAATTACTAAACGTCCTTTTTTGGGCTGAGATTTCCAGGAACGCTTTCTCGGGGTTTGTGTGCACGTATTTCAAATCATACGGACCTAAAAATTAGAAGTCATTCCTTCTTTATTCCCCTAGAGCCTTCCAGCAGTTCCTAAACCGCTCCAGTCAGAGCATGTTATCATTATTGTTAGTTCTGAGTGAATTCCCTCGGTTTGATCATTCTTTCATCGGTTTGTTCCCCGTTTCTTCTCTAGCCTGAGCCTAACACACTATTCTAGCTAGACATGGGTGTGGCTCGTAACTCCTGATGACCAAACGGATCTACAGCACCATCGAATCTCAAACTTTAACTGCCAAAACTATTGTTTTTCATTCTGTCACTGGTAGAAAAAGGGCCTATAGTCCCGGTTCGTAAGTGCCTTTAGTCCCGGTTCTGGAACCGGGACTAAAGTGTCGGTACTAATACCTCCCCCTTTAGTCCCGGTTCAATCCAGAACTGGGACTAAAGGCCCTCCACGTGGCCGGTCCACCTTTAGTCCCGGTTGGTAACACCAACCGGTACTAAAGGAAATTTCCTGATTTTTTTTTTGAAATTTTTTTTGAAATTTTTTTGAATTTCTTTTTTGAAATTTTTTTTGAAATTTTTTTATTTTCAAATTTCTGAATTATTTTAACCTCTAATCTCTAATCACCCCTCATCACTGCTCAATTTAATCTCTAATCACCCCTCATCATTCCAAATCATCTCACTTCCCGAACGGTCACCCATCCTCTCACTACTCCAGCCTGAGCACGCTTAACTTCCGGGTTCTATTCTCCCTCGTTTCCAAGTCTGCACTTGTTGTTTTCCTGACAATAGTAAGATGTCAATCCTATTAACCCTCAGGAATTTAGCTTGAGCATGAAGTCACATATTTCACTGTTTGAGTTTAAAACTATTGTTCTAAAAAACAATAATTTTTTAGTAACACTAATATTTTTGAATAAGTAGTTTGACCACAGTTTGACCAGATTTAACCAGAATTCAAAAAAGGTGAAATAATTATTTAATAACACTAATATTCTTGAATAATTATTTAGTAACACTAATACTTCTTGAATAAGTAGTTTGACCATAGTTTGACCAGATCTACTAAAAATTTAAAAAAACTGAAATTTGAGCATAACTTTTTTTCCTTTTGGAATTTGAGGATTCTAGGAATTAGAGGATTCTAGAAATTTGCATAACTTTTCGAGTAGATGATTTTTCATATAAAAAACTTTTTCATCCGAGTTCGTATGCAAAAGTTATGCCCATTTTACAAATTCCAGAGAGATTTTGTAAATAAAGTCGAAATTCATATTTGTAAATTTTCCCAACAACTAGACCACATATCACATGTGAAACTTATTTTCTTTTATTTTTTTGACATTTCCATCATTTTCTTTTATTTTTTTTTAAACTGAGAAGGCCGTCCACGGGGGGGGGGGGGGGGTAGAGTTTGAAAATGGGACCTTTAGTACCGGTTCGTGGCACGAATCGGGACTAAAGGTCTCATCCCCATTAGTCCCGGTTCGTGCCTCAAACCGGGACTAAAGGTCTAGTCTTTAGTCCCGGTTTGTGGCACGAACTGGGACCAATGGTTGTGGGCCAGGAGCGACGCCCATTGGTCCCGGTTCATCCCACCAACCGGGACCAAAAGGTCCAGATGAACCGGGACTAATGCCTTAGCCGCACGAACCGGGACCAATGCTCACATTAGTCCCGGTTCTAGACTAAACCGGGACTAATGGGCTAAGCCGGCCTGGACCATAGCCCTGTTTTCTACTAGTGTGTGGTCCCTTTTAGAATTACTAAACGTCCTTTTTTGGGCCGAGATTTCCAGGAACGCTTTCTCGGGGTTTGTGTGCACGTATTTCAAATCATACGGACCTAAAAATTAGAAGTGATTCCATCTTTATTCCCCTAGAGCCTTCCAGCAGTTCCTAAACCGCTCCCGTCGGAGCACGTTATCATTATTGTTAGTTCTGAGTGAATTCCCTCGATTTGATCATTCTTTCATCAGTTTGTTCCCCATTTCTTCTCTAGCCTGAGCCTAACGCACTATTCCAGCTAGACATGGGTGTGGCTCGTAACACCTGAAGACCAAACGGATCTACGGCACCATCGAATCTCAAACTTTAACTGCCAAAACTATTATTTTTTATCCTGTAGTCCCTTTTAGAATTACTAAACGTCCTTTTTTGGGCCGAGATTTCGAGGAACGCTTTCTCGGGGTTTGTGTGCACGTATTTCAAATCATACGGACCTAAAAAATAGAAGTCATTCCATCTTTATTCCCCTAGAGCCTTCCAGCAGTTCCTAAACTGCTCGAGTCGGAGCACATTATCATTCTTGTTAGTTCTGAGCGAATTCCCTTGGTATGATCATTCTATCATCAGTTTGTTCCCCGTTTCTTCTCTAGTCCGAGCCTAGCACACTATTCCAACTAGACATGGGTGTGGCTCGTAACACCTGATAACCAAACGGATCTACGGCACCGTCGAATCTCAAACTTTAACTGCCAAAACTATTGTTTTTCATCCTGTAGTCCCTTTTAGAATTACTAAACGTCCTTTTTTGGGCCGAGATTTCCAGGAACACTCCCTCGGGGTTTGTTTAGACGTATTTCAAATCATACGGACCTAAAAATTAGAAGTCATCCCATCTTTATTCCCCTAGAGCTTTCCAGCAGTTCCTAAACTGCTCTAGTCAGAGCACGTTATTATTCTTCTTAGTTCTGAGCGAATTCCCTCGGTATGATCATTCTTTCATTAGTTTATTCCCTGTTTCTTCTCTAGTCTGAGCCTAGCACACTATTCCAACTAGACATGGATGTGGCTCGTAACACCTGATGACCAAACGGATCTACGGCACCATCGAATCTCAAACTTTAACTGCCAAAACTATTATTTTTCATTCTGTGGTCCCTTTTAGAATTACTAAACGTCCTTTTTTGGGCCGAGATTTCCAGGAACGCTTTCTCGGGGTCTGTGTGCACGTATTTCAAATCATGCGGACCTAAAAATTACAAGTCATTCCATCTTTATTCCCCTAGAGCCTTCCAGCAGTTCCTAAACTGCTCCTGTCGAAGCACGTTATCATTATTGTTAGTTCTGATTGAATTCCCTCGGTTTGATCATTCTTTCATCAGTTTGTTCCACGTTTCTTCTCTAGCCTGAGCCTAACACACTATTCCAGCTGGACATGGGTGTTGCTCGTAACACCTGATGACCAAACGGATCTACGGCACCATCGAACCTCAAACATTAACTGCCAAAACTATTGTTTTTCATTCTGTGGTCCCTTTTAGAATTACTAAACGTCCTTTTTTGGGCCGAGATTTCCAGGAACGCTTTCTCGGGGTTTGTGTGCACGTATTTAAAATCATATGCACCTAAAATTAGAAGTCATTCCATCTTTATTCCCCTAGAGCCTTCGAGTATTTCCTAAACCACTACAGTCGGAGCATGTTATCATTCTTGTCAGTTCTGAGTGAATTCCCTCGGTATGATTATTCTTTCATCAGTTTGTTCCCCGTTTCTTCTCTAGTCTGAGCCTAGCATACTACTCCAGCTGGACATGGGTGTGGCTCGTAACACCTCATGACCAAACGGATCTATGGCACCATCGAATCTCAAACATTAACTGCCAAAACTGTTGTTTTTCATCCTGTAGTCCCTTTTAGAATTACTAAACGTCCTTTCTTGGGCCGAGATTTCCCGGAATGCTTTCTCGGGGTTTGTGTGCACGTATTTCAAACCATACGGACCTAAAAATTAGAAGTCATTCCATCTTTATTCCCCTAGAGCCTTCCAGGAGTCGAAAAACCGCTCCAGTCGGAGCACGTTATCATTCTTGTTAGTTCTGAGTGAATTCCCTTGGTTTGATCATTCTTTCATTAGTTTGTTCCCCGTTTCTTCTCTAGCCTGAGCCTAACACACTATTCTAGCTAGACATGGGTGTAGCTCGTAACACCTGATGACCAAACGGATCTACGGCACCATCGAATCTCAAACTTTAACTGCCAAAACTATTGTTTTTTCATCCTGTAGTCCCTTTTAGAATTACTAAACATCCTTTTTTGGGCCGAGATTTCTAGGAACGCTTTCTCGGGGTTTGTGTGCGCGTATTTCAAATCATATGGACCTAAAAATTAGAAGTCATTGCATCTTTATTCCCCTAGATCCTTCCAGCAGTTCCTAAACCGCTCCAGTCGGAGCATGTTATCATTCTTGTTAGTTCTAAGCGAATTCCCTCGGTATGATCATTCTTTCATCAGTTTGTTCCCCGTTTCCTCTCTAGTCTGAGCCTAGCTCACTATTCTAGCTAGACATGGGTGTGGCTCGTAACACCTGATGTCCAAATGGATCTACGGTACCATCGAATCTCAAACTTTAACTGACAAAACTATTGTTTTTCATCCTGTAGTCCCTTTTAGAATTACTAAACGTCCTTTTTTGGGCTGAGATTTCGAGGAACGCTTTATCGGGGTTTGGGTGCACATATTTAAAATCATATGGACCTAATAATTAGAAGTCATTCCTTCTTTATTCCCCTAGAGCCTTCCAGCAGTTCCTAAACCGCTCCAGTCGGAGCACGTTATCATTATTGTTAGTTCTGAGTGAATTCCCTCGGTTTGATCATTCTTTCATTAGTTTGTTCCCCGTTTCTTCTCTATCCTGAGCCTAACACACTATTCTAGCTAGACATGGGTGTGGCTCGTAACGCCTGATGACCAAACGGATCTACAGCACCATCGAATCTCAAACTTTAACTGCCAAAACTATTGTTTTTCATTCTGTGGTCCCTTTTAGAATTACTAAACGTCCTTTTTTGGGCCGAGATTTCCAGGAAGGCTTTCTCGGGGTTTGTGTGCACGTATTTCAAATCATATGCACCTAAAATTAGAAGTCATTCCATCTTTATTCCCCTAGAGCCTTCTAGTAGTTCCTAAACCGCTCTAGTCGGAGCATGTTATCATTCTTGTCAGTTCTGAGTGAATTCCCTTGGTATGATCATTCTTTCATCAGTTTGTTCCCCATTTCTTCTCTAGTTTGAGCCTAGCACACTACTCTAGCTAGAAATGGGTGTGGCTCGTAACACCTGATGACCAAACGGATCTACGGCACCATCGAATCTCAAACATTAACTGCCAAAACTATTGTTTTTCATCCTGTAGTCCCTTTTAGAATTACTAAATGTCCTTTCTTGGGCCGAGATTTCTCGGAATGCTTTCTCGGGGTTTGTGTGCACGTATTTCAAACCATACGGACCTAAAAATTAGAAGTCATTCCATCTTTATTCCCCTAGAGCCTTCCAGGAGTCACGAAACCGCTCCAGTCGGAGCACGTTATCATTCTTGTTAGTTCTGAGTGAATTCCCTCGGTTTGATCATTCTTTCATCAGTTTGTTCCCCGTTTCTTCTCTAGCCTGAGCCTAACACACTATTCTAGCTAGACATGGGTGTGGCTCGTAACACCTGATGACCAAACGGATCTACGGCACCATCGAATCGCAACCTTTAACTGCCAAAACTATTGTTTTTTCATCCTGTGGTGCCTTTTAGAATTACTAAACATCCTTTTTTGGGCCGAGATTTCTAGGAACGCTTTCTTGGGGTTTGTGTGCACGTATTTCAAATCATATGGACCTAAAAATTAGAAGTCATTGCATCTTTATTCCCCTAGAGGCTTCCAGCAGTTCCTAAACCGCTCCAGTCGGAGCATGTTATCATTCTTGTTAGTTCTGAGCGAATTCCCTCGGTATGATCATTCTTTCATCAGTTTGTTCCCCGTTTCTTCTCTAGTCTGAGCCTAGCTCACTATTCCAGCTAGACATGGGTGTGGCTCGTAACACCTAATGTCCAAACGGATCTACGGCACCATCGAATCTCAAACTTTAACTGACAAAACTATTGTTTTTCATCCTGTAGTCCCTTTTAGAATTACTAAACGTCCTTTTTTGGGCTGAGATTTCGAGGAACGCTTTATCGGGTTTTGGGTGCACATAATTCAAATCATACAGACCTAAAAATTAGATGTCATTCCTTCTTTATTCCCCTAGAGCCTTCCAGCAGTTCCTAAACCGCTCCAGTCGGAGCACGCTATCATTATTGTTAGTTCTGAGTGAATTCCGTCGGTTTGATCATTCTTTCATCAGTTTGTTCCCCGTTTTTTTCTAGCCTGAGCATAACACACTATTCTAGCTAGACATGGGTGTGGCTCGTAACGCCTGATGACCAAACGGATCTACAGCACCATCGAATCTCAAACTTTAACCGCCAAATCTATTGTTTTTCATTCTGTGGTCCCTTTTAGAATTACTAAACGTCCTTTTTTGGGCCGAGATTTCCAGGAACGCTTTCTCGGGGTTTGTGTGCACGTATTTCAAATCATATGGACCTAAAAATTACAAGCAATTCCATCTTTATTCCCCTAGAGCCTTCCAGTAGTTGCTAAACCGCTCCAGTCGGAGCACATTATCATTCTTGTCAGTTCTGAGTGAATTCCCTCGGTATGATCATTCTTTCATCAGTTTGTTCCCCATTTCTTCTCTAGTCCGAGCCTAGCTCACTATTCCAGCTAGACATGGGTGTGGCTCGTAACACCTAATGTCCAAACGGATCTTCGGCACCATCAAATCTCAAACATTAAATGCCAAAACTATTGTTTTTCATCCTGTAGTCCCTTTTAGAATTACTAAACGTCCTTTCTTGGGCCGAGATTTCCCGGAATGCTTTCTCGGGGTTTGTGTGCACGCATTTCAAACCATACGGACCTAAAAATTAGAAGTCATTCCATCTTTATTCCCCTAGAGCCTTCCAGGAGTCGCAAAACCGCTCCAGTCGAAGCACGTTATCATTCTTGTTAGTTCTGAGTGAATTCCCTCGGTTTGATCATTCTTTCATCAGTTTGTTCCCCGTTTCTTCTCTGGCCTGAGCCTAACACACTATTCTAGCTATACATGGGTGTGGCTCGTAACACCTGATGACCAAACGGATCTACGGCACCATCGAATCTCAAACTTTAACTGCCAAAACTATTGTTTTTCATCATGTAGTCCCTTTTAGAATTACTAAACGTCCTTTTTTGGGCTGAGATTTCGAAGAACGCTTTCTCAGGGTTTGGGTGCACATATTTCAAATCATACGTACCTAAAAATTTGAAGTCATTCCTTCTTTATTCCCCTGGAGGCTTCCAGCAGTTCCTAAACCGCTCCAGTCGGAGCACGTTATCATTATTGTTAGTTCTGATTGAATTCCCTTGGTTTGATCATTCTTTAATCAGTTTGTTCCGCGTTTCTTCTCTAGCCTGAGCCTAACACACTATTCTAGCTAGACATGGGTGTGGCTCGTAACGCCTGATGACCAAACGGATCTACAGCACCATCGAATCTCAAACTTTAACTGCCAAAACTATTGTTTTTCATTCTGTGGTCCCTTTTAGAATTACTAAACGTCCTTTTTTGGGCTGAGATTTCGAAGAACGCTTTCTCGGGGTTTGGGTGCACATATTTCAAATCATACGGACCTAAAAATTAGAAGTCATTCCATCTTTATTCTCCTAGAGCCTTCCAGGAGTCGAAAAACCGCTCCAGTCGGAGCACGTTATCATTCTTGTTAGTTCTGAGTGAATTCCCTTGGTTTGATCATTCTTTCATTAGTTTGTTCCCCGTTTCTTCTCTAGCCTGAGCCTAACACACTATTCTAGCTAGACATGGGTGTGGCTCGTATCACCTGATGACCAAACGGATCTACGGCACCATCGAATCTCAAACTTTAACTGCCAAAACTATTGTTTTTTCATCCTGTAGTCCCTTTTAGAATTACTAAACATACTTTTTTGGGCCGAGATTTCTAGGAACGCTTTCTCGGGGTTTGTGTCCGCGTATTTCAAATCATATGGACCTAAGAATTAGAAGTCATTGCATCTTTATTCCCCTAGAGCCTTCCAGCAGTTCCTAAACCGCTCCAGTCGGAGAATGTTATCATTCTTGTTAGTTCTGAGCGAATTCCCTCGGTATGATCATACTTTCATCAGTTTGTTCCTCGTTTCCTCTCTAGTCTGAGCCTAGCTCACTATTCCAGCTAGACATGGGTGTGGCTAGTAACACCCGATGTCCAAACGGATCTACGGTACCATCGAATCTCAAACTTTAACTGACAAAACTATTGTTTTTCATCCTGTAGTCCCTTTTAGAATTACTAAATGTCCTTTTTTGGGCTGAGATTTCGAGGAACGCTTTCTCGGGGTTTGGGTGCACATATTTAAAATCATACGGACCTAAAAATTAGAAGTCATTCCTTCTTTATTCCCCTAGAGCCTTCCAGCAGTTCCTAAACCGCTCCAGTCGGAGCACGTTATCATTATTGTTAGTTCTGATTGAATACCCTCGGTTTGATCATTCTTTCATTAGTTTGTTCCCCGTTTCTTCTCTATCCTGAGCCTAACACACTATTCTAGCTAGACATGGGTGTGGCTCGTAACGCATGATGACCAAACGGATCTATAGCACCATCGAATCTCAAACTTTAACTGCCAAAACTATTGTTTTTCATTCTGTGGTCCCTTTTAGAATTACTAAACGTCCTTTTCTGGGCCAAGATTTCCTGGAAGGCTTTCTCGGGGTTTGTGTGCACGTATTTCAAATCATATGCACCTAAAATTAGAAGTCATTCCATCTTTATTCCCCTAGAGCCTTCTAGTAGTTCCTAAACCGCTCTAGTCGGAGCACGTTATCATTCTTGTCAGTTCTGAGTGAATTCCCTCGGTATGATCATTCTTTCATCAGTTTGTTCCCCATTTCTTGTCTAGTCTGAGCCTAGCACACTACTCTAGCTAGAAATGGGTGTGGCTCGTAACACCTGATGACCAAACGGATCTACGGCACCATCGAATCTCAAACATTAACTGCCAAAACTATTGTTTTTCATCTTGTAGTCCCTTTTAGAATTACTAAACGTCCTTTTTTGGGCTGAGATTTCGAAGAACGCTTTCTCGGGGTTTGGGTGCACATATTTCAAATCATACGGACCTAAAAATTAGAAGTCATTCCTTCTTTATTCCCCTGGAGCCTTCCAGCAGTTCCTAAACCGCTCCAGTCGGAGCACGTTATCATTATTGTTAGTTCTGATTGAATTCCCTTGGTTTGATCATTCTTTCATCAGTTTGTTCCCCGTTTCTTCTCTAGCCTGAGCCTAACACACTATTCTAGCTAGACATGGGTGTGGCTCGTAACGCCTGATGACCAAACGGATCTACAGCACCATCGAATCTCAAACTTTAACTGCCAAAACTATTGTTTTTCATTCCGTGGTCCCTTTTAGAATTACTAAACGTCCTTTTTTGGGCCGAGATTTCCAGGAAGGCTTTCTTGGGGTTTGTGTGCACGTATTTCAAATCATATGCACCTAAAATTAGAAGTCATTCCATCTTTATTCCCCTAGAGCCTTCCAGTAGTTCCTAAACCGCTCCAGTCGGAGCATGTTATCATTCTTGTTAGTTCTGAGTGAATTCCCTTGGTATGATCATTCTTTCATCAGTTTGTTCCCCGTTTCTTCTCTAGTCTGAGCCTAGCATACTACTCCAACTGGACATGGGTGTGGCTCGTAACACCTGATGACCAAACGGATCTACGGCACCATCGAATCTCAAACATTAACTGCCAAAACTATTGTTTTTCATCCTGTAGTCCCTTTTAGAATTACTAAACGTCCTTTCTTGGGCCGAGATTTCCCGGAATGCTTTCTCGGGGTTTGTGTGCACGTATTTCAAACCATACGGACCTAAAAATTAGAAGTCATTCCATCTTTATTCCCCTAGAGCCTTCCAGGAGTCGAAAAACCGCTCCAGTCGGAGCACGTTATCATTTTTGTTAGTTCTGAGTGAATTCCCTTGGTTTGATCATTCTTTCATTAGTTTGTTCCCCGTTTCTTCTCTAGCCTGAGCCTAACACACTATTCTAGCTAGACATGGGTGTGGCTCGTAACACCTGATGACCAAACGGATCTACGGCACCATCGAATCTCAAACTTTAACTGCCAAAACTATTGTTTTTTCATCCTGTAGTCCCATTTAGAATTACTAAACATACTTTTTTGGGCCGAGATTTCTAGGAACGCTTTCTCGGGGTTTGTGTCCGCATATTTCAAATCATATGGACCTAAAAATTAGAAGTCATTGCATCTTTATTCCCCTAGAGCCTTCCAGCAGTTCCTAAACCGCTCAAGTCGGAGCATGTTATCATTCTTGTTAGTTCTGAGCGAATTCCCTCGGTATGATCATTCTTTCATCAGTTTGTTCCCCGTTTCCTCTCTAGTCTGAGCCTAGCTCACTATTCCAGCTAGACATGGGTGTGGCTCGTAACACCTGATGTCCAAACGGATCTACGGTACCATCGAATCTCAAACTTTAACTGACAAAACTATTGTTTTTCATCCTGCAGTCCCTTTTAGAATTACTAAACGTCCTGTTTTGGGCCGAGATTTCGAGGAACGCTTTCTCGGGTTTTGGGTACACATATTTAAAATCATACGGACCTAAAAATTAGAAGTCATTCCTTCTTTATTCCCCTAGAGCCTTCCAGCAGTTCCTAAACCGCTCCAGTCGGAGCACGTTATCATTATTGTTAGTTCTGAGTGAATTCCCTCGGTTTGATCATTGTTTCATTAGTTTGTTCCCCGTTTCTTCTCTATCCTGAGCCTAACACACTATTCTAGCTAGACATGGGTGTGGCTCGTAACGCCTGATGACCAAATGGATCTACAGCACCATCGAATCTCAAACATTAACTGCCAAAACTATTGTTTTTCATTCTGTGGTCCCTTTTAGAATTACTAAACGTCCTTTTTTGGGCCGAGATTTCCAGGAAGGCTTTCTCGGGGTTTGTGTGCACGTATTTCAAATCATATGCACCTAAAATTAGAAGTCATTCCATCTTTATTCCCCTAGAGCCTTCTAGTAGTTCCTAAACCGCTCCAGTCGGAGCACGTTATCATTCTTGTCAGTTCTGAGTGAATTCCCTCGGTATGATCATTCTTTCATCAGTTTGTTCCCCATTTCTTCTCTAGTCTGAGCCTAGCACACTACTCTAGCTAGAAATGGGTGTGGCTCGTAACACCTGATGACCAAACGGATCTACGGCACCATCGAATCTCAAACATTAACTGCCAAAACTATTGTTTTTCATCCTGTAGTGCCTTTTAGAATTACTAAACGTCCTTTTTTGGGCTGAGATTTCGAAGAACGCTTTCTCGGGGTTTGGGTGCACATATTTCAAATCATACGGACCTAAAAATTAGAAGTCATTCCTTCTTTATTCCCCTGGAGCCTTCCAGCAGTTCCTAAACCGCTCCAGTCGGAGCACGTTATCATTATTGTTAGTTCTGATTGAATTCCCTTGGTTTGATCATTATTTCATCAGTTTGTTCCCCGTTTCTTCTCTAGCCTGAGCCTAACACACTATTCTAGCTAGACATGGGTGTGGCTCGTAACGCCTGATGACCAAACGGATCTACAGCACCATCGAATCTCAAACTTTAACTGCCAAAACTATTGTTTTTCATTCTGTGGTCCCTTTTAGAATTACTAAACGTCCTTTTTTGGGCCGAGATTTCCAGGAAGGATTTCTCGGGGTTTGTGTGCACGTATTTCAAATCATATGCACCTAAAATTAGAAGTCATTCCATTTTTATTCCCCTAGAGCCTTCCAGTAGTTCCTAAACCGATCCAGTCGGAGCATGTTATCATTCTTGTCAGTTCTGAGTGAATTCCCTCGGTATCATCATTCTTTCATTAGTTTGTTCCCCGTTTCTTCTCTAGTCTGAGCCTAGCATACTACTCCAGCTGGACATGGGTGTGGCTCGTAACACCTGATGACCAAACGGATCTAAGGCACCATCGAATCTCAAACATTAACTGCCAAAACTATTGTTTTTCATCCTGTAGTCCCTTTTAGAATTACTAAACGTCCTTTCTTGGGCCAAGATTTCCCGGAATGCTTTCTCAGGGTTTGTGTGCACGTATTTCAAACCATACGGACCTAAAAATTAGAAGTCATTCCATCTTTATTCCCCTAGAGCCTTCCAGGAGTCGAAAAACCGCTCCAGTCGGAGCACGTTATCATTCTTGTTAGTTCTGAGTGAATTCCCTTGGTTTGATCATTCTTTCATTAGTTTGTTCCCCGTTTCTTCTCTAGCCTGAGCCTAACACACTATTCTAGCTAGACATGGGTGTGGCTCGTAACACCTGATGACCAAACGGATCTACGGCACCATCGAATCGCAACCTTTAACTGCCAAAACTATTGTTTTTTCATCCTGTAGTGCCTTTTAGAATTACTAAACGTCCTATTTTGGGCTGAGATTTCTAGGAACGCTTTCTCGGGGTTTGTGTGCACGTATTTCAAATCATATGGACCTAAAAATTAGAAGTCATTGCATCTTTATTCCCCTAGAGCCTTCCAGCAGTTCCAAAACCGCTCCAGTCGGAGCATGTTATCATTCTTGTTAGTTCTGAGCGAATTCCCTCGGTATGATCATTCTTTCATCAGTTTGCTCACCGTTTCTTCTCTAGTCTGAGCCTAGCTCACTATTCCAGCTAGACATGGGTGTGGCTCGTAACACCTGATGTCCAAACGGATCTACGACACCATCGAATCTCAAACTTTAACTGACAAAACTATTGTTTTTCATCCTATAGTCCCTTTTAGAATTACTAAACGTCCTTTTTTGGGCTGAGATTTCGAGGAACGCTTTCTTGGGTTTTGGGTGCACATATTTCAAATCATGCGGACCTAAAAATTAGAAGTCATTCCTTCTTTATTCCCCTAGAGCCTTCCAGCAGTTCCTAAACCGCTCCAGTCGGAGCACGTTATCATTATTGTTAGTTCTGAGTGAATTCCCTCGGTTTGATCATTGTTTTATTAGTTTGTTCCCCGTTTCTTCTCTATCCTGAGCCTAACACACTATTCTAGCTAGACATGTGTGTGGCTCGTACCGGCTGATGACCAAACGGACCTACAGCACCATCGAATCTCAAACTTTAACTGCCAAAACTATTGTTTTTCATTCTGTGGTCCCTTTTAGAATTACGAAACGTCCTTTTTTGGGCCGAGATTTCCAGGAAGGCTTTCTCGGGGTTTGTGTGCACGTATTTCAAATCATATGCACCTAAAATTAGAAGTCATTCCATCTTTATTCCCCTAGAGCCTTCTAGTAGTTCCTAAACCGCTCCAGTCGGAGCACGTTATCATTCTTGTCAGTTCTGAGTGAATTCCCTCGGTATGATCATTCTTTCATCAGTTTGTTCCCCATTTCTTCTCTAGTCTGAGCCTAGCACACTACTCTAGCTAGAAATGGGTGTGGCTCGTAACACCTGATGACCAAACGGATCTACGGCACCATCGAATCTCAAACATTAACTGCCAAAACTATTGTTTTTCATCCTGTAGTCCCTTTTAGAATTACTAAACGTCCTTTTTTGGGCTGAGATTTCGAAGAACGCTTTCTCGGGGTTTGGGTGCACATATTTCAAATCATACGGACCTAAAAATTAGAAGTCATTCCTTCTTTATTCCCATGGAGCCTTCCAGCAGTTCCTAAACCGCTCCAGTCGGAGCACGTTATCATTATTGTTAGTTCTGATTGAATTCCCTTGGTTTGATCATTATTTCATCAGTTTGTTCCCCGTTTCTTCTCTAGCCTGAGCCTAACACACTAATCTAGCTAGACATGGGTGTGGCTCGTAACGCCTGATGACCAAATGGATCTACAGCACCATCGAATCTCAAACTTTAACTGCCAAAACTATTGTTTTTCATTCTGTGGTCCCTTTTAGAATCACTAAACGTCCTTTTTTGGGCCGAGATTTCCAGGAAGGCTTTCTCGGGGTTTGTGTGCACGTATTTCAAATCATATGCACCTAAAATTAGAAGTCATTCCATTTTTATTCCCCTAGAGCCTTCCAGTAGTTCCTAAACCGCTCCAGTCGGAGCATGTTATCATTCTTGTCAGTTCTGAGTGAATTCCCTCGGTATGATCATTCTTTCATTAGTTTGTTCCCCGTTTCTTCTCTAGTCTGAGCCTAGCATACTACTCCAGCTGGACATGGATGTGGCTCGTAACACCTGATGACCAAACGGATCTAAGGCACCATCGAATCTCAAACATTAACTGCCAAAACTATTGTTTTTCATCCTGTAGTCCCTTTTAGAATTACTAAACGTCCTTTCTTGGGCCAAGATTTCCCGGAATGCTTTCTCGGGATTTGTGTGCACGTATTTCAAACCATACAGACCTAAAAATTAGAAGTCATTCCATCTTTATTCCCCTAGAGCCTTCCAGGAGTCGAAAAACCGCTCCAGTCGGAGCACGTTATCATTCTTGTTAGTTCTGAGTGAATTCCCTTGGTTTGATCATTCTTTCATTAGTTTGTTCCCCGTTTCTTCTCTAGCCTGAGCCTAACACACTATTCTAGCTAGACATGGGTGTGGCTCGTAACACCTGATGACCAAACGGATCTACGGCACCATCGAATCTCAAACTTTAACTGCCAAAACTATTGTTTTTTCATCCTGTAGTCCCTTTTAGAATTACTAAACATCCTTTTTTGGGCCAAGATTTCTAGGAACGCTTTCTCGGGGTTTGTGTCCGCGTATTTCAAATCATACGGACCTAAAAATTAGAAGTCATTGCATCTTTATTCCCCTAGAGCCTTCCAGCAGTTCCTAAACTGCTCCAGTCGGAGCATGTCGGTGTACTAGAGTAGGGGTACCCTAGTATCCCGAACTTGTGCACGGGCAGTCGCAGCATCCCGCAGCAAGGCTTGCCGGGTGACCGCCAAGGTCCTCCGTGGTTCCTTTGGAGCCATTCAAGGACAAAGTATCCAAGCCAAGGAGACAAGACCCCGGCAAGAGGAGCTTGCCGGGAAGGCCAACCAAGGCATCTCAAGGAACTTGCCGCGACGCGCCACGCGTCCCGGCAAGGCCCGGTGAGCGACAAGCTCCCGGACGCGACAAGACAACGACCGCGGCAAGGCGCTTGCCGCGGCAAGCCACCACTCTGTGCCCGCGCTCCAGCACATCCACCAACGTGTCGCTCTGGGACCCTTCCAGGCGTACGTGGCGGGAGGCTGTGCAGCCAGCGGTGCGCGGTGGCAAGCGGCGCTGACAAGATTGCCATCATGGCGAGCGGTGGTGTCCCTGACGGTCCCTTTTGCACTATTTAGGCGACGCAGACGGGCATTTAATGCCCTGGTCCCCTGCCGTCAGGGTTAGGTATGATACACTGTAGCAGGTAGCTGTACCAACCACAACACCTTTCCATTTTTACCCTTGTCTACGTTGCCACCTATCGGTGACCCCTTGAGCATATAAAAGGAGGCCCATGCGCAACGTAGAGGGGGGGAGGGGGGAGGAAGAGAACACTCACGCTCGGTCTCGTTAGCTGCTGGGGTGTACTGTAGCACTCCGCGCTCCCGAGCAAGAACTCAATACAAACCACAAAGCAGGAGTAGGGTTTTACGCATCCGTGCGGCCCGAACCTGGGTAAACTGCTCGTGTGCTTCGCCTCGATCCGCTCTTCGTGCGACCCTCGCCCCCGCCGAACTGAAAGGGACTCGGTCCGCCGGTCCCATAGGTGCTCGTGGATTAGTCCCCCAACATCTTTGGCGCGCCAGGTAGGGAGTCGAGGTTGTGTGAACCAGATCCGGCGTTCACACGAGCTAGATCTTCATAATCTTCATCGACATGCCGCCGAAGAAGAAGGCTTCGGAGGCGGCTGCTCCGTCCGCGCCGAGCCCACCACCCCCGGAGCAAATGGCTGATGGGGCAGACGCCGGCGGAAGAACGGGCGTCGACGAGGGAGCTCACGGTGCTGCCAGGTCCAAGGACAAGGCTGCGCTGCCCATCGGCGGCGTAGCCGGCTCCCACAACGACCGGGCGCACTCCAAGACCTCGGCGTCCGTACATGCACCGCGCCCATCTCAGGAGGCGCGGGACCGGCAGCGTCATGGTACTCACGGTACCTCATGGTACTCACGGTACCATGCGTTTGCTGGACCAAGATCGAGCTGGTGGATCTCGGAGTGCTCAAGACCAGCATGCACGCCAACATGCTGGCATGAGCGAGGCACGGTCACCTGGACGGGATACTGCTCCTTCTAACATAGTTAGAAGTCCAAGCATATCCCGCTCCTCGCACCGTTCGCCACCGCCACTCGCCACTACAGCAGAAGCTTTGGCGCGAGCTCAACTGCTCCTGGACTACCCTCCAACGGCAGACAAGATCGACGACTGGAGGGCCACCATTCAGAGTCTCATCGGCTTCGCCAACGGCGACACTCAACGGCAGCCGAGCACGTCGCAGCCGCGGCAAGACCGGTGGCGACAAGACCGGTGGGGGTGCAACCACTGTGCACTCTCCGCCCCGAAGGCCAAGATCGCCGACTCGCCTGATCCACCTCGACAGCGACTCCACCGCGTCATCAGATCCACGAGCTCGTCGCGATCAGCGCCAAGTTCTTTGCGAACGACAGCAAGAAGACGCTCGTACTCGCATCGAGCGCCGAAGAGAAGCGCGACGTCAATCGGACCAGCACGCTGGGCCCTCTGTCGACATGCATGCGCCAGGGGAACCAGGCGACTTGCCGTACGCGGTAGGTTGCCCTGCATTTACTCGTGAGCTGCGGCAAGTCCAGTGGCCCAACACAAAGAATTTCAAGCCAGACGTACCAGAGAAGTACGACGGCAAGTCGCATCCGTCGGAGTTCCTCAGCATCTACACCATCGCGGTGCAGGCTGCCGGGGGGCGGGACGACAAGATCCTTGCCAACTACTTCCCGCTGGTGCTCAAGCCCAACGTCAGGTCCTGGCTCATGCACTTGCCGGACAACTCCATATCCTCCTGGGCAGACCTATGCCATCAGTTTGTCGGCGCCTTTACAGGCGGTCACAAACCTCATGGCCAAGAGAGTGACCTTCATCTGCTCGCCCAGAAGGAAGGAGAGCCCCTGCGCAAGTACATTCAGAGATTCAGCCGTGTACAGCACAACATCCCAGATGTCCACCCTGTCGCGGTCATCAACGCGTTCCATCAGAACGTGCGTAACCGCAGGATGCGGGAGGAGATGGCGATGTGCAAAATCAGAGACGTCAGTGAGCTGTATGCCCTGGCCGACAAGTGTGCACGTGCTGAGGAAGGGAGGAAACTCCCCGGAGAGAATACAGGAGCAGGAGGATCTGACAGCGAGGATGCTGCCCCAGCAAAGAAAAACCGGTGGCGGAACAATAGGAAGAAGAAAGGCAAAGATGTGCTAGTCATTGAGCAGTCCGGCAACGAAGGTGGTGCCAAGAAAGCCAAAGCTGGTAGCTCCGGCAAGGAGATTGCCGCATGCACCAACTGCCAGACTGTGGCGGTCGCCGACAAGCAGGACGACACCGACAAGCAGTACTGCAAGATCCACCGCACCAAGGGCCATGACCTCCAGAGCTGCAAGAAGGTCGAGCAGCTTGTCCAGCAGCAAAAGGCTGAATACGAGCGATGCGACAAGGAGAGGGCCCAAGGAGGCGCTGGAGAATCCGGCAAGAAGCGCGCCGGCCGGGGAGGACGCCGCGGCAAGGCCAAGCAGCGGCAAGGAGACAGACCTCCCCGAGGCCGCGACAAGGATGAAGATGACGATGACGACGAAGACATGGATGGTGTCGAGACCAGTGAGAAGGAGTTCCAGAAAGCCACAGAGGTCTTGTGCGTTGACGGCGGTGCTTCTCTGCATACTTCGCACCGCCAACTCAAGCAGTGGGTGCGGGAAGTCAATCCGGCGAAACCACCTGTCGAGTCACGCAAGCTTCTGAAATGGTCCAGCACGCCTATCATCTTTGATATTGAGGACCACCCGGATCGCACAACTGCGGTCGGGTGCTTGCCGATGTTGGTTTCACCAACTATCCGCAACCTCAAGGTCACTAAGATGCTAGTTGATGGCGGGGCCGGCTTGTAACGCCCCGGACACACCCGCCAGTGGTCGTTACTCCTGGCGGGACCTAGACTGGCCCCACAGATCAATACTAGTCTTTTCTGCGCACTTTGTCCTCACTCATGCGCACCCGGGAGCAACTTCCCGGTCGTTCACCCATCCTGACACTACTCCAAGCTGAGCACACTTAACTTTGGAGTTCTATCCGAATGGGCTCCCGGAAAAGAAGGAATTCCTTATTGATATGAGTAGTCTATCATCCCTAATAAGCCAGGCTATCACATACACCCCCACTCAGAGGAACCGACGTCCTCGTCGGGCCACAGGAACGTTCCCTCTTGGCACAAACGTCTGTGCTTCCAGTCTGGTACATGTGCCATGTCGGGTGCCACGACGGGTCACAAATGTCATGAACAACATGACCACGCACCTGTCCGCAACCATCCGTGTAACCGCGAGGGTCGGCTCTGATACCAACTTGTAACGCCCCGGACACACCCACCAGTGGTCGTTACTCCTTGCGGGATCTAGACTGGCCTCACAGATCAATACTAGTCTTTTCTGCGCACTTTGTCCTCACTCATGCGCACCCGGGAGCAACTTCCCGGTCGGTCACCCATCCTGACACTACTCCAAGCTGAGCACACTTAACTTTGGAGTTCTATCCGAATGGGCTCCCAGAAAAGAAGGAATTCCTTATTGATATGAGTAGTCTATCATCCCTAATAAGCCAGGCTATCACACGGCTTGAACCTGATCTCCTCCGCTGTACTCCAGAAACTCCAGATCCCTGACAGCGAGCTTGAAGAGACCGGCACATTCCAAGGAATCAACCCGGGAAGGAGCAAGCCGAAGGGGAAGGTCACGTTGCCAGTAACATTTGGCAGCGAGGTGAACTTCAGGACTGAGAGGGTCACTTTTGACGTTGCCGATTTTCCATTGCCTTACAATGGGATACTCGGCCGTCCAGCACTCGCCAAGTTCATGGCAGCCTCTCACTACGCATACAACATGCTGAAGATGCCAGGCCCGATAAGCGTCATCTCTGTCCCTGGCGACAAGAAGGATGCTGTTATCTACGCCAACAAGATCTACCGGGAAGCGGTAGCCGCAACAGATCACAAGTCACCTGCTGTTGAAGCTCCCGGGGGGAAGAAGAAGACCAAGTCCGACAAGAGTTCTGATGCCCACTCCGGCAAGCGCACCTCTTCGGAGTTCTGCGCTGCCGTCGAGGACGCACCATCGAGCTCCACCGGCAAGTGTAAGAAGACAATGGCAGCTCCGCCAGAGACCAAGAAGGTGTCCGCCAAGGAGGACGGCACTGGTGGTACCTTCACCATCAGTGCCACTCTCGACCCTAAATAGGAAAGCGCGCTCATTGCTTTCCTGCGGGCGAACGTCGATGTGTTTGCGTGGCAACCGTCTGACATCCCCGGTGTACCCAGGAAAGTAATTGAGCACCATCTTGTCGTTTGTCCTCATGCGCGGCCCGTCAAGCAGAAGGTCAGGAAGCAAGCAGTGGAGCGCCAAGAATTCATCGCAGAAGAGATCAAGAAGTTGGAAGCAGCATGCCTTGTCAGAGGAGTGCTCCATCCTACGTGGTTGGCCAATCCTGTAGTCGTGCGCAAGGCGAACAGGAAATGGAGACTTTGTATCGACTTTACCGATGTTAACAAAGCTTGTCCCAAAGACCCATTTCCTTTGCTGCGCATTGACCAGATTGTTGACTGCACGGCCAGATGTGACTTGCTTTCATTTCTTGATGCATACTCAGGATACCATCAGATCTTCATGGCAGAAGAGGATGAGGAGAAGACCGCATTCATCACTCCATGTGGCACGTACTGTTTCATACGGATGCCTTTCGGTTTAAAAAATGCTGGTTCAACATTTGCAAGTGTAGTCCATGTCGCTCTTGAGCCACAAATACACAGAAATGTGGAAACCTACATGGATGACATAGTGGTCAAGAGCAAGGACAAAGGCAACTCTGATTCAAGATTTAGACGAGACCTTTGCAAATCTGCGCAAGATCAGCCTCAAGCTCAACCCCGAGAAGTGTGTGTTTGGAGTCCCCTCCGGCAAGCTTCTCGGGTTCTTCGTGTCTCAGCGGGGAATCGAAGCCAATCCTGACAAGATCAAGGCCATTGAGCAGATTGAAGCACCAAAGCGCGTCAAGGATGTACAAAGACTTGCCGGTTGCGTGGCTGCTCTCAGTAGGTTTATCTCTAGGTCTGCTGAGTGCGCCCTGCCGTTTTTCAAAATATTGAAAAAGGCAGGTCCAATGAAATGGACTCCGGAAGCGGAGGCTGCGCTGCAAGACTTGAAGAGATACCTGTCCTCCACTCCAACACTTCTCGCACCTAAGCCACAAGAGAAGTTGCTGCTATATATAGCGGCAACCAATCAAGTGGTTAGTGCTGCGTTAGTAGCAGAGAGGGAGGCAGATGACGAGCCAGCAACCACGGCAGGTGCATCCAGCGACAAGCAGGGGGCTTCCCCGACAATCTCTGGTCCCAACAAGGATGGATCTGCGCAGACGCGCGAGGAGATACAGAAGAGAATGGTACAGCACCCAGTTTAGTTTGTCAGTTCCCTTCTGCAGGGGGCTAGGTCAAGGTACTCTGGCGTGCAGAAATTGCTTTTCGGCCTTCTCATGGCCTCGAGAAAGCTGCGCCATTACTTCCAAGCACATGAGATCATAGTTGTCACTCATTTTCCGCTGAAGAGGATACTACAGAATCCAGAATCGACAGGCAGGATTGTTGAGTGGGCACTGGAACTGTCAAGCTTTGGCCTCAAGTTTGAGAGTACTTCAACTATCCAAAGCAGAGCATTGGCAGAATTCATAGCAGAATGGACGCCAACACCAGATGAAGAAATTCCAGAAACGAGCATCCCCATCGAGGAAGCAAGCAAAGAGTGGCTGGTGTACTTTGATGGTGCCTTTTCGCTGCAAGGCGCTGGCGCTGGCGTGCTGCTCGTCGCACCCACCGGAGAGAACCTCAAGTACGTAGTCCAGATGCACTTTCCCAAGGAGCAAGCAACAAACAATACCGCAGAGTATGAAGGCTTGCTTGCTGGTCTCAGGATCGCGGCAGACCTTGGGATCAAGAAGCTCATTGTCAGGGGTGACTCACAGCTTGTCGTCCGCCAAGTGAACAAGAGCTATCAGAGTCCGTTGATGGAAGCCTACGTCGACGAAGTGAGAAAGCTAGAAGAGCACTTTGACGGCCTACAGATGGAGCATGTTCCAAGAGCTCAGAACGCCATTGCCGATGGCCTATCAAAGTGCGCCGCACTTAAGTTACCTGTGGAACCAGGGATCTTTGTGCTCAAGCTGACTCAACCGTCTGTAACGCCATCAACTGGACAGAGCAAGAAGAGGAAGTTGATTTCTGGTGACTATTTTCCGGCAGAGCTTCCCGAAGCCGCCGCCAAGATGGTCCCCAAGATCAACGCCAAGAGCGCTGAGGAGCAGTCTGCTCCGGCAAGCCCTAGGGTTTGTTCCGTTGAAGCAGAAGCTCCCGACAAGTTTTGCTCCGGCAAGCTTGCCGGGGAACGTCAAGCTCCGGCAGAGCCGCAGGTTCTCGCCGTAGAAGCGGATGTTCCCGCAGCAGCAGATTTGCCTTCAGTCCTTGTTGTCGAGCCACAAGCTCCAGCATGGACACAACAGATTGTCCGTTTCCTTCAGACAGGAGAACTTCCCGAAGAGCAAGAAGAAGCGGAAAGAGTAGCCCGGCAGTCAAGTATGTACCAGTTTGTCGACAACACACTGTACAGAAGAAGACTCAACGGTGTGAAATTGAAGTGTATTCACCGGGAAGACGGACAAAAGCTGTTGGCAGAGATACATGGAGGCATATGTGGTCACCACATTGGCGCAAGAGCACTTGCCGGCAAAGCATTCCGGCAAGGTTTCTTTTGGCCGACAGCCCTCCAGGATGCAACTGCACAAGTAACCAAGTGTGTAGCGTGCCAGTTCCATTCCAAGCAGATACACCAACCAGCTCAAGCTCTCCAGACGATCCCTTTATCCTGGCCATTTTTGGTCTGGGGGCTCGACATCCTCGGCCCCTTTCCCCGAGCAGTCGGGGGCTTTGAGTACTTGTACGTTGCAATCGACAAGTTCACAAAGTGGCCGGAAGTGGAAGCAGTGAGGAAGGTGACAACACAGTCAGCAATCAAGTTCTTCAGGTCGATTGTTTGCCGCTTCGGGATCCCTAACAGGATAATCACCGACAACGGTACGCAATTCACGAGCCGCACCTTCATGCAGTACGTCCAAGATCTTGGCGCCAAGCTCTGCTTCGCTTCCGTTGCTCACCCGAGAAGCAACGGTCAAGCGGAGAGGGCAAATGCTGAAGTGCTGCGTGGGCTCAAGACCAGGACTTTCGACAGGCTGCACGAGTGCGGAAGAAACTGGATCGAGGAGCTGCCGGTGGTTCTTTGGTCGATCAGGACGACGCCAAATCGAGCCACTGGCCAGACACCTTTCGCTCTAGTCTATGGAGCAGAGGCAGTTCTCCCCACGGAACTCGTATACGGGTCACCTCGAGTGCTCGCTTATGATGAGCTTGAGCAAGAGCAGCTGCGACAAGATGACGCGTTACTCCTTGAGGAAGACCGTCTTCAGGCTGCTGTACGAGCTGCTCGCTACCAGCAAGCTTTGCGCCGCTACCATAGCCGCAAAGTTAACGCCAGAAGTCTCGAGGAAGGCGACCTTGTTCTTCGGCGTGTTCAGTCCGCCAAGAATTCCAACAAGTTGACGCCGAAGTGGGAAGGCCCTTACCGGGTGAAAGGAGTCACTAGGCCTGGCGCTGTCCGCCTTGAGACCGAAGATAGCATTCCGATGAGCAATTCCTGGAACATTGAGCATCTTCGTAAGTTTTACCCGTAAGGCGCGGTTGCCGGAACCTATTCCGGCAACCACCTTTTGTACAAGTCTTGCCGCTGTTGCATGTAATCCTTTGTACAAAGCCAGGCGCAGACCCCGTGCATAAGTAAAGCTCATATGCTCCGCACATCTTGTCAATTTCATGCTTTCTATTTTTTGCATATGTGATCTGACACTTTGTGCAGCACCTACTCCCCGGTAAGTAATAACGAGCCGTAAGGCTCCATATCTTTATTTTCTCCTCTTTCTTTTTTCTCAAGGAAAGGAAGGTTCCCTCGCCCACAAGTTTGCCGGGGGGAAAGGAGAAGATAATGGTATGGACCAGGTGTCGTTCAAGAAAGTTTCGCCTTACCGGGAAGCAAACAACATAAAAGCTAAGTTGCCAGAGTTTGAGCAATCATATTTTTAAAATTTTTAAGTTATCTCCCCTGAACGACCGCACTTTGTATGGAAAACCTGTGCGCGGAGGAACCAACTCGTAGCTAGTTGCGCCCTTACTTTGTTTCGAGTCTGCTCAACAACTTAAGTGAGCTGCGACTAGTTGCGACAAGGTTTCTTGTCGGTAGCGGCACCGCCAGCAGGCTGCTGATGTCCCGCACTCAGCGCTCGCGACTAAGGTGCCTGCACCGGCAAGTTCCCTAAAAGCGTAGGGCAAAAACATACAAAGGGAGGAATCAAGTAAAGGGAATAACATTGCAATCATTACCCGGAATAGAGTTATATTACAAGGTAGCTTGTCGCGGCTCTAACAGATTGTTCTCATAAAATGACCAGCAACGACAAGAAAAGAAGAAAACGGGCGGCCTAGTCTACGCGATCACCCTCAATGCTCTTGATCCCGCTCACCTTGTCCACAATGGGTGCGACAAGGGTCTTGAGCGCCTCCAGATCAGCATCCGGCGGTAGGGTCTTGAGGACGTTGGTGAGGTTGAGGCCCGGGTTGCGGAAGGCCACCTTCACCAACACCTTTTGAAGAGCTCCCGCGCAGATCTTGCGCGACTCGTCGGCCAGCTGCTTTGGGATCTTCTCCCGGAGCCGCTGGAGGGCCGTCGCCACGCCTTTGAAGAACAAGGTGAGCTTGGCGCCGGGTTGGAGGTTCTCATCAGAGGGATACCCGACATCCTCCACCCCCAGCTGCGCCAGCTCCCTGTCGATATCTGCGGCAGCATTCACGAGACTCTCCGTCCAGTGCTCCACATTCTCCCTAAAAGCATTCTGGGTGGCGGCAGCACTCGCCAGCAGCGCCTTGTCGGCCTTGATCTCCTCCTTCAAGGCCACCTCCTGCTCCCTGGCGCCGTCCAGCATCTTGGTCAAAGTGGTCAGCTTCAACTCAAGATCTGCGTTGGAGTCCTTGGCAGCGCTAAGCTCTTTGCCCTTCTCGGTGAGACGAACCTGCAGCTCTGAGTTGCTGTGGGCGTCCTTCTCCCGCTCACGCTTGAGCGCGGCAAGCTCTTCACCACTCGCCTTGAGATGGGCCTCCAGCTGCGCCACCTTCGTCTCCAACTCCTTCTTGGCGGCCTCGGCAACTGCGGCAGCATCCTCTGCTTGCTTAAGGGCTCCACCGAATTTTTGCTCACGCGCGGCAAGCTCCTCCTCGTGGCTGTCGAGGTTAACTTTCCGCTGCACCAGCTCGCCCTCCTGCGCAGACAGCTTCTCAGCGGCAAGCCGCTGTTGCTCTTCAACTTCCGCCTTCTCGAGGAAGAAGGCCTTATGCTCTTCGGTGAGTTGCTCCCGCTCCTCTGGCAGGGACCGGAGAGCTTCCTGGTTGAGACCCCGGAGCTCCTCCGAGTGCTTCTCGATGTCTGCTCCCGCCTTCGCGACAAGCGCCTCGCGGGATTCCAGCTTGGCTTGCCGCGTGCGGTAGAGCGACAACAGGTTCCGCAGCAGCCGCTCCTCCTCAGGCTCGCCGCTGCTGCTGCTCCGCGCATCAACTAGCGTCATCCCAGCGGAGGCGAGCACCTCTCCATCAAAGCTCTCTCCCTCGACCGGCGCCCTGGAGCTTGACGCCCAGGGGAGGTTGATGAAGACGCCATCACCGGCCTTCAAGTAGACGCCTGGCTGGGGCTCTTCGGAGCCTGGCGGTGCGGCAGCGGCGGACGGGTCGGCGATCGACGTAGCGCCTGGCGCTCCTGCAGCCTCAGGGCCGTCAGTGCGATCGCTAGACCCCTCGCCAGCTCCTGCGGCGGCAGCTTTGGCGGCCTCGTCGCCGGCGGGATCATCAGCGCCGGCTGCTTCTTCAGTGGCAGCGGCGTCGTCGGCAGCAACCTCGGTCTCCATCGGCTCCGCAGCAGATGGGTCTGATGGCCGGAAAAGTGAGAAAAGTCAAGCAAATACCCAAAAAGAAGAAGAACCCAAGGGAAGCTTTGAAGAGAAGATTACCTGTACTGGGTTCGGCAGTCGTAGTCTCCGCCGCCGGGAGGACGCTGGTGCTGTCCCTTGCCGGAGAACTCTCCCTTGCCGGAGGACTCTCCCTTGGCATTTCGGGGGTAGCCTCCGGGCGCTCCTGGTGGGGCTGCTCTGCTCCTACACAAACCAACAGTCAGATGTCAGCAAAGAAAGAGTATCCATGCGCGCCTAACAGCGGAAAGCGAACCATATACTTACGCTGGGGGCTGCTCTGGAGAACAGTTGCCGGGTCCGGCAAGGTTGTCTCGGACGCACCCCCTGCTGTCGCGGTGGGTTCGTCAAGATTGCCTGCTCCTTTCGCAGCGCCGCAAGCCGCTGCGCCTCGGTCGACTTCACAACCTTCCCTTTGTCGGCTCTCGGAGCCATGGCGGAAGTGGTGGAGGAGGTCGACGGTGTTGGTGGTGCTGGTGGCGATGTGGGGCGGGGCGCTGCTCTCTTTCAGCTTTGGGAAGACGAGGGAGCGGCGGAGGTTTCCGAGATTGGAGTAGCAACCGGCGAATGGGCGAACTACCCCTGTTTCCCATGCTTATAAAGAGGGAGGGGCGGACGTTCCGCCTTTCCGAATAAAGAAACCACCCACGATCTATCCCACGACGCCGCATTCAACGCGTGCCGTTCGGGGAGGGCGCGGTGGATACGGGGAGAGATACGGCGTAACACAGGCCGCGCGTGCCCGTGCCCTGTTTTGGGCCTGGCCCAACAGCGCTCGGCACCGTGTATGGCCCAGGCCCAGGGGCTCCTGTCGGTGTACTAGAGTAGGGGTACCCTAGTATCCCGAACTTGTGCACGGGCAGTCGCAGCATCCCGCGGCAAGGCTTGCCGGGTGACCGCCAAGGTCCTCCGTGGTTCCTTTGGAGCCATTCAAGGACAAAGTATCCAAGCCAAGGAGACAAGACCCCAGCAAGAGGAGCTTGCCGGGAAGGCCAACCAAGGCATCTCAAGGAACTTGCCGCGACGCGCCATGCGTCCCGGCAAGGCCCGGTGAGCAACAAGCTCCCGGACGCGACAAGACAACGACCGCGGCAAGGCGCTTGCCGCGGCAAGCCACCACTCTGTGCCCGCGCTCCAGCACATCCACCAATGTGTTGCTCTGGGACCCTTCCAGGCGTACGTGGCGGGAGGCTGTGCAGCCAGCGGTGCGCGGTGGCAAGCGGCGCTGACAAGATTGCCATCGTGGCGAGCGGTGCGTTCCTGACGGTCCCTTTTGCACTATTTAGGCGACGCAGACGGGCATTTAATGCCCTGGTCCCCTGCCGTCAGGGTTAGGTATTATACACTGTAGCAGGTAGCTGTACCAACCGCAACACCTTTCCATTTTTACCCTTGTCTACGCTGCCACCTGTCGGTGACCCCTTGAGCATATAAAAGGAGGCCCATGCGCAACGTAGAGGGGGGGAGGGGGGAGGAAGAGAACACTCACGCTCGGTCTCGTTAGCTGCTGGGGTGTACTGTAGCACTCCGCGCTCCCGAGCAAGAACTCAATACAAACCACAAAGCAGGAGTAGGGTTTTACGCATCCGTGCGGCCCGAACCTGGGTAAACTACTCGTGTGCTTCACCTCGATCCGCTCTTCGTGCCACCCTCGCCCCCGCCGAACCGAAAGGGACTCGATCCGCCGGTCCCATAGTTGCTCGTGGATTAGTCCCCCGACAGAGAACGTTATCATTCTTGTTAGTTCTGAGCGAATTCCCTCGGTATGATCATTCTTTCATCAGTTTGTTCCCCGTTTCTTCTCTAGTCTGAGCTTAGCTCACTATTCCAGCTAGACATGGGTGTGGCTCGTAACACCTGATGTCCAAACGGATCTACGGCACCATCAAATCTCAAACTTTAACTGACAAAACTATTGTTTTTCATCCTGTAGTCCCTTTTAGAATTACTAAACGTCCTTTTTTGGGCTGAGATTTCGAGGAACGCTTTCTCGGGGTTTGGGTGCACATATTTCAAATCATACAGACCTAAAAATTAGAAGTCATTCCTTCTTTATTCCCCTAGAGCATTCCAGCAGTTCCTAAACCGCTCCAGTCGGACCACGTTATCATTATTGTTAGTTCTGATTGAATTCCCTTGGTTTGATCATTCTTTCATCAGTTTGTTCCCCGTTTCTTCTCTAGCCTGAGCCTAACACACTATTTTAGCTAGACATGGGTGTGGCTCGTAACGCCTGATGACGAAACGGATCTACAACACCATCGAATCTCAAACTTTAACTGCCAAAACTATTGTTTTTCATTCTGTGGTCCCTTTTAGAATTACTAAACGTCCTTTTTTGGGCCGAGATTTCCAGGAACGCTTGCTCGGGGTTTGTGTGCACGTATTTCAAATCATATGGACCTAAAAATTAGAAGTCATTCCATCTTTATTCCCCTAGAGCCTTCCAGTAGTTCCTAAACCGCTCCAGTCGGAGCACGTTATCATTCTTGTCAGTTCTGAGTGAATTCCCTCGGTATGATCATTCTTTCATCAGTTTGTTCCCCGTTTCTTCTCTAGTCTGAGCCTAGCACACTACTCTAGCTAGACATGGGTGTGGCTCGTAACACCTCATGACCAAACGGATCTACGGCACCATCGAATCTCAAACATTAACTGCCAAAACTATTGTTTTTCATCCTGTAGTCCCTTTTAGAATTACTAAACGTCCTTTCTTGGGCCGAGATTTCCCGGAATGCTTTCTCGGGGTTTGTGTGCACGTATTTCAAACCATACGTACCTAAAAATTAGAAAACATTCCATCTTTATTCCCCTAGAGCCTTCCAGGAGTCGAAAAACCGCTCCAGTCGGAGCACGTTATCATTCTTGTTAGTTCTGAGTGAATTCCCTCGATTTGATCATTCTTTCATCAGTTTTTTCCCTGTTTCTTCTCTAGCCTGAGCCTAACACACTATTCTAGCTATACATGGGTGTGGCTCGTAACACCTGATGACCAAACGGATCTACGGCACCATCGAATCTCAAACTTTAACTGCCAAAACTATTGTTTTTTCATCCTGTAGTCCCTTTTAGAATTACTAAACATCCTTTTTTGGGCCAAGATTTCTAAGAACGCTTTCTCGAGGTTTGTGTTCACGTATTTCAAATCATATGGACCTAAAAATTAGAAGTCATTGCATCTTTATTCCCCTAGAGCCTTCCAGCAGTTCCTAAACCGCTCCAGTCGGAGCATGTTATCATTCTTGTTAGTTCTGAGCGAATTCCCTCGGTATGATCATTCTTTCATCAGTTTGTTCCCCGTTTCTTCTCTAGTCTGAGCCTAGCTCACTATTCCAGCTAGACATGGGTGTGGCCCGTAACACCTGATGTCCAAACGAATCTACGGCACCATCGAATCTCAAACTTTAACTAACAAAACTATTGTTTTTCATCCTGTAGTCCCTTTTAGAATTACTAAATGTCCTTTCTTGGGCCGAGATTTCCCGGAAAGCTTTCTCGGGGTTTGTGTGCATGTATTTCAAACCATACGGACCTAAAAATTAGAAGTCATTCCATCTTTATTCCGCTAGAGCCTTCCAGGAGTCACAAAACCGCTCCAGTCGGAGCACGTTATCATTCTTGTTAGTTCTGAGTGAATTCCCTCGGTTTGATCATTCTTTCATCAGTTTGTTCCCCGTTTCTTCTCTAGCGTGAGCTTAACACACTATTCTAGCTAGACATGGGTGTGGCTCGTAACGCCTGATGACCAAACGGATCTACAGCACCATCGAATCTCAAACTTTAACTGCCAAAACTATTGTTTTTCATTCTGTGGTCCCTTTTAGAATTACTAAACGTCCTTTTTTGGGCCGAGATTTCCAGGAACGCTTTCTCGGGGTTTGTGTGCACGTATTTCAAATCATATGCACCTAAAATTAGAAGTCATTCCATCTTTATTCCCCTAGAGCTTTCTAGTAGTTCCTAAACCGATCCAGTCGGAGCACGTTATCATTCTTGTCAGTTCTGAGTGAATTCCCTCGATATGATCATTCTTTCATCAGTTTGTTCCCCATTTCTTCTCTAGTCTGAGCCTAGCACACTACTCTAGCTAGAAATGGGTGTGGCTCGTAACACCTGATGACCAAACGGATCTACGGCACCATCGAATCTCTAACATTAACTGCCAAAACTAATGTTTTTCATCCTATAGTCCCTTTTAGAATTACTAAACGTCCTTTCTTGGGCCGAGATTTCCCGGAATGCTTTCTCGGAGTTTGTTAGTTCTGAGTGAATTCCCTCGGTATGATCATTCTTTCATCAGTTTGTTCCCTGTTTCTTCTCTAGTCTCAGCCTAGCACACTATTCCAGCTAGACATGGGTGTGGCTCGTAACACCTAATGTCCAAACGGATCTACAGCACCATCGAATCTCAAACTTTAACTGCCAAAACTATTGTTTTTGATCCTGTAGTCCCTTTTAGAATTACTAAACGTCCTTTTTTGGGCTGAGATTTCGAGGAACGCTTTCTCGGGGTTTGGGTGCACATATTTCAAATCATACGGACCTAAAAATTAGATGTCATTCCTTCTTTATTCCCCTAGAGCCTTCCAGCAGTTCCAGTCGGAGCACGTTATCATTATTGTTAGATCTGAGTGAATTCCCTCGGTTTGATCATTCTTTCTTCAGTTTGTTCCCCGTTTCTTCTCTAGCCTGAGCCTAACAAACTATTCTAGCTAGACATGGGTGTGGCTCATAACGCCTGATGACCAAATGGATCTACAGCACCATTGAATCTCAAACTTTAACTGCCAAAACTATTGTTTTTCATTCTGTGGTCCCTTTTAGAATTACTAAACGTCCTTTTTTGGGCCGAGATTTCCAGGAACGCTTTCTCGGGGTTTGTGTGCACGTATTTCAAATCATATGGACCTAAAAATTACAAGCCATTCCATCTTTATTCCCCTAGAGCCTTCCAGTTGTTCCTAAACCGCTCCAGTCGGAGCACGTTATCATTCTTGTCAGTTCTGAGTGAATTCCCTCGGTATGATCATTCTTTCATTAGTTTGTTCCCCGTTTCTTCTCTAGTCTGAGCCTAGCTCACTATTCCAGATAGACATGGGTGTGGCCCGTAACACCTGATGTCCAAACGAATCTACGGCACCATCGAATCTCAAACTTTAACTAACAAAACTATTGTTTTTCATCCTGTAGTCCCTTTTAGAATTACTAAACGTCCTTTCTTGGGCCGAGATTTCCCGGAATGCTTTCTCGAGGTTTGTGTGCACGCATTTCAAACCATACAGACCTAAAAATTAGAAGTCATTCCATCTTTATTCCCCTAGAGCCTTCCAGGAGTCGCAAAACCGCTACAGTCGAAGCACGTTATCATTCTTGTTAGTTCTGAGTGAATTCCCTCGGTTTGATCATTCTTTCATCAGTTTGTTCCCCGTTTCTTCTCTAGCCTGAGCCTAACACACTATTCTAGCTAGACACGGGTGTGGCTCGTAACACCTGATGACCAAACGGATCTACGGCACCATCGAATCTCAAACTTTAACTGCCAAAACTACTGTTTTTCATCGTGTAGTTCCTTTTAGAATTACTAAACGTCCTTTTTTGGGCCGAGATTTCAAGGAGCGCTTTCTCGGGGTTTGTGTGCACGTATTTCAAATCATACAGACCTAAAAATTATAAGTCATTCCATCTTTATTCCCCTAGAGCCTTCCAGCAGTTCCTAAACTGCTCCAGTCGGAGCACGTTATCATTCTTGTTAGTTCTGAGCGAATTCCCTCGGTATGATCATTCTTTCATCAGTTTGTTCCCTGTTTCTTCTCTAGTCTGAGCCTAGCTCACTATTCCAGCTAGACATGGGTGTGGCTCGTAACACCTGATGTCCAAACGGATCTACGGCACCATCGAATCTCAAACTTTAACTAACAAAACTATTGTTTTTCATCCTGTAGTCCCTTTTAGAATTACAAAACGTCCTTTTTTGGGCTGAGATTTCGAGGAACGCTTTCTCGGGGTTTGGGTGCACATATTTCAAATCATACGGACCTAAAAATTAGAAGTCATTCCTTCTTTATTCCCCTAGAGCCTTCCAGCAGTTCCTAAACCGCTCCAGTCGGAGCACGTTATCATTATTGTTAGTTCTGATTGAATTCCCTTGGTTTGATCATTCTTTCATCAGTTTGTTCCCCGTTTCTTCTCTAGCCTGAGCCTAACACACTATTCTAGATAGACATGGGTGTGGCTCGTAACGCCTGATGACCAAACGGATCTACAGCACCATCGAATCTCAAACTTTAACTGCCAAAACTATTGTTTTTCATTTTGTGGTCCCTTTTAGAATTACTAAACGTCCTTTTTTGGGCCGGGATTTCCAGGAACGCTTTCTCGGGATTTGTTTGCATGTATTTCAAACAATATGGACCTAAAAATTACAAGCCATTCCATCATTATTCCCCTAGAGCCTTCAAGTAGTTCCTAAACCGCTCCAGTCGGAGCACGTTATCATTCTTGTCAGTTCTGAGTGAATTCCCTCGGTATGATCATTCTTTCATCACTTTATTACCCGTTTCTTCTCTAGTCTGAGCCTAGCACACTACTCTAGGTAGACATGGGTGTGGCTCGTCACACCTGATGACCAAACGGATCTACGGCACCATCAAATCTCAAACATTAAATGCCAAAACTATTGTTTTTCATCCTGTAGTCCCTTTTAGAATTACTAAATGTCCTTTATTGGGGCGAGATTTCCCGGAATGCTTTCTCAGGGTTTGTGTGCATGTATTTCAAACCATACGGACCTAAAAATTAGAAGTCATTCCATATTTATTCCCCTAGAGCCTTCCAGGAGTCGCAAAACCGCTCTAGTCGAAGCAAGTTATCATTCTTGTTAGTTCTGAGTGAATTCCCTCGGTTTGATCATTCTTTCATCAGTTTGTTCCCCGTTTCTTCTCTAGCCTGAGCCTAACACACTATTCTAGCCATACATGGGTGTTGCTCGTAACACCTGATGACCAAACGGATCTACGGCACCATCGAATCTCAAACTTTAACTGCCAAAAGTATTGTTTTTCATCCTGTAGTCCCTTTTAGAATTACTAAACATCCTTTTTTGGGCCAAGATTTCTAGGAATGCTTTCTCGGGGTTTGTGTGCACGTATTTCAAATCATATGGACCTAAAAATTAGAAGTTATTGCATCTTTATTCCCCTAGAGCCTTCCAGCAGTTCTTAAACCGCTCCAGTCAGAGCATGTTATCATTCTTGTTAGTTCTGAGCGAATTCCCTCGGTATGATCATTCTTTCATCAGTTTGTTCCCTGTTTCTTCTCTAGCCTGAGCCTAACACACTATTCTAGCTAGACATGGCTGTGGCTCGTAACACAATATAACCAAACGGATCTACGGCACCGTCGAATCTCAAACTTTAACTGCCAGAACTATTGTTTTTCATCCTGTAGTACCTTTTAGAATTACTAAACGTCATTTTTTGGGATGAGATTTCCAGGAACGCTTTCTCAGGGTTTGTGTGCACGTATTTCAAATCATATGGACCTAAAAATTAGAAGTCATTCCATCTTTATTCCCCTAGAGCCTTCCAGTAGTTCCTAAACCGCTCCAGTCGGAGCACGTTATCATTATTGTTAGTTCTGATTGAATTCCCTTGGTTTGATAATTCTTTCATCAGTTTGTTCCCCGTTTCTTGTCTAGCCTGAGCCTAACACACTATTCTAGCTAGACATGGGTGTGGCTCATAACACCTGATGACCAAACGAATCTACGGCAGCATCGAATCTCAAACTTTAACTGCCAAAAACTATTGTTTTTTCATCCTGTAGTCCCTTTTAGAATTACTAAACATCCTTTTTTGGGCCGAGATTTGCAGGAACGCTTTCACGGGGTTTGTGTGCACGTATTTCAAATCATATGGACCTAAAAATTTGGAAACATTGCATCTTTATTCCCCTAGAGCCATCCAGCAGTTCCTAAACCGCTCCAGTCGGAGCACGTTATCATTATTGTTAGTTCCGAGTGAATTCCCTCGGTTTGATCATATTTCATCAGTTTGTTCCCCGTTTCTTCTCTAGCCTGAGCCTAACACACTATTCTAGCTAGACATGGGTGTGTCTCGTAACACCTGATGACCAAACGGATCTACAGCACCATCGAATCTCAAACTTTAACTGCCAAAACTATTGTTTTTCATTCTGTGGTCCCTTTTTGAATTACTAAACGTTCTTTTTTGGGCCGAGATTTCCAGGAACGCTTTCTCGGGGTTTGTGTGCACGTATTTCAAATCATATGCACCTAAAAATTAGAAGTCATTCCATCTTTATTCCCCTAGAGCCTTCTAGTAGTTCCTAAATTGCTCCAGTCGGAGCACGTTATCATTCTTGTCAGTTCTGAGTGAATTCCCTCGGTATGATCATTCTTTCATCAGTTTGTTCCCCGTTTCTTCTCTAGTCTGAGCCTAGCACACTACTCTAGCTAGAAATGGGTGTGGCTTGTAACACCTGATGACCAAACGGATCTACGGCACCATCGAATCTCAAACATTAACTGCCAAAACTATTGTTTTTCATCCTATAGTCCCTTTTAGAATTACTAAATGTCCTTTCTTGGGCCGAGATTTCCTGGAATGCTTTCTCGGGGTTTGTGTGCACATATTTCAAACCATACGGACCTAAAAATTAGAAGTCATTCCATCTTTATTCCCCTAGAGCCTTCCAGGAGTCGAAAAACCGCTCCAGTCGGAGCACGTTATCATTCTTGTTAGTTCTGAGTGAATTCCCTTGGTTTGATCATTCTTTCATCAGTTTGTTCCCCGTTTCTTCTCTAGTCTGAGCCTAGCTCACTATTCTAGCTAGACATGGGTGTGGCTCATAACACCTGATGACCAAACGGATCTACGGCAGCATCGAATCTCAAACTTTAACTGCCAAAACTATTGTTTTTTCATCCTGTAGTCCCTTTTAGAATTACTAAACATCCTTTTTTGGGCCGAGATTTGTAGGAACGCTTTCACGGGGTTTGTGTGCACGTATTTCAAATCATATTGACCTAAAAATTAGGAGTCATTGCATCTTTATTCCCCTAGAGCCTTCCAGCAGTTCCTAAACCGCTCCAGTCGGAGCACGTTATCATTATTGTTAGTTCTAAGTGAATTCCCTCGGTTTGATCATTCTTTCATCAGTTTGTTCCCTGTTTCTTCTCTAGCCTGAGCCTAACACACTATTCTAGCTAGACATGGGTGTGGCTCGTAACACCTGATGACCAAACGGATCTACAGCACCATCGAATCTCAAACTTTAACTGCCAAAACTATTGTTTTTCATTCTGTGGTCCCTTTTTGAATTACTAAACGTTCTTTTTTGGGCCGAGATTTCCAGGAACGCTTTCTCGGGGTTTGTGTGCACGTATTTCAAATCAAATGGACCTAAAAATTAGAAGTCATTCCATCTTTATTCCCCTAGAGCCTTCCAGTAGTTCCTAAACCGCTCCAGTCGGAGCACGTTATCATTCTTGTCAGTTCTGAGTGAATTCCCTCGGTATGATCATTCTTTCATCAGTTTGTTCCCCGTTTCTTCTCTAGTCTGAGCCTAGCACACTACTCTAGCTAGACATGGGTGTGGCTCGTAACACCTGATGACCAAACGGATCTACGGCAGCATCGAATCTCAAACATTAACTGCCAAAACTATTTTTTTTCATCCTGTAGTCCCTTTTAGAATTACTAAACGTCCTTTCTTGGGCCGAGATTGTTGGGTAACGTAGCAGAAATTCAAAATTTTCCTACGTGTCACCAAGATCTATCTATGGAGACCAGCAACGAGGGGAAGGAGAGTGCATCTACATACCCTTGTAGATCGCTATGCGGAAGCGTTCAGGAGAACGGGGTTGATGGAGTCCTACTCGTCGTGATCCAAATCACGGATGATCCTAGTGCCGAACGGACGGCACCTCCGTGTTCAACACACGTACAGCCCGGTGACGTCTCCTACGCCTTGATCCAGCAAGGGGAGAAGGAGAGGTTGGGGAAGACTCCATCCAGCAGCATCATGACGGTGTGGTGGTGATGGAGGAGCGTGGCAATCCTGCAGGGCTTCGCCAAGCACCACGGGAGAGGAGAAGGACTTGGGAGAGGGGAGGGCTGCACCAAAGGCAAAGGTCAGATCGCGTGTATTGGGCAGCCCCTAGGCCTCATATATATAGGGGAAGGGGAGGAGGGTGCGCCCCCTCTAGGGTTCCCACCCCTAGAGGGGCGGCAGCCCCAAACCCATCTATGGGTGGCGGCCACAAGGGGGGAGGAGAGGGAGGCGCAGGGAGTATGGGCCTTAGGGCCCATCTGCCCTTAGGGTTTGCCCCCTCTCCCCTTCTAGGCGCATGCGCCTTAGTGGGAGGCGCCCCAGCCCACCTAGGGGCTGGTGCCTTCTCACACTTGGCCCATGTATGCCTCTGGGGCCCATGCCCCCCCCCCCGGTGGACCCCCGGACCCCTCCGGTGGTCCCGGTACATTACCGATAAACCCCGAAACCTTTCCGGTGACCAAAACAGGACTTCCCATATATAAATCTTTACCTCCGGACCATTCTGGAACTCCTCGTGACGTCCGAGATCTCATCCGGGACTCCGAACAACATTCGGTAACCACATACAAACTTCCTTTATAACCCTAGCGTCATCGAACCTTAAGTGTGTAGACCCTACGGGTTCGGGAGACATGCAGACATGACCGAGACGTTCTCCGGTCAATAACCAACAGCGGGATCTGGATACCCATGTTGGCTCCCACATGTTCCACGATGATCCCATCGGATGAACCACGATGTCAAGGACTTAATCAATCCCGTATACAATTCCCTTTGTCTAGCGGCATTGTACTTGCCCGAGATTCGATCGTCGGTATCCCGATACCTTGTTCAATCTCGTTACCGGCAAGTCTCTTTACTCGTTCCGTAACACATCATCCCGTGATCAACTCCTTGATCACATTGTGCACATTATGATGATGTCCTACCGAGTGGGCCCAGAGATACCTCTCCGTCACACGGAGTGACAAATCCCAGTCTCGATTCGTGCCAACCCAACAGACACTTTCGGAGATACCCGTAGTGTACCTTTATAGCCACCCGGTTACGTTGTGACGTTTGGCACACCCAAAGCACTCCTACGGTATCTGGGAGTTGCACAATCTCATGGTCTAAGGAAATGATACTTGACATTAGAAAAGCTTTAGCATACGAACTACATGATCTAGTGCTATGCTTAGGATTGGGTCTTGTCCATCACATCATTCTCCTAATGATGTGATCCCGTTATCAATGACATCCAATGTCCATGGTTAGGAAACCGTAACCATCTATTGATCAACGAGCTAGTCAACTAGAGGCTTAATAGGGACATGGTGTTGTCTATGTGTCCACACATGTATCTGAGTTTCCTATCAATACAATTATAGCATGGATAATAAACGATTATCATGAACAAGGAAATATAATAATAATCAATTTATTATTGCCTCTAGGGCATATTTCCAACAGAGATTTCCCGGAATGCTTTCTCGGGGTTTGTGTGCACGTATTTCAAACCATACGGACCTAAAAATTAGAAGTCATTCCATCTTTCTTCCCCTAGAGCCTTCCAGGAGACGAAAAACCGCTCCAGTCGGAGCACGTTATCATTCTTGTTAGTTCCGAGTGAATTCCCTCGGTTTGATCATTCTTTCATCAGTTTGTTCCCCATTTCTTCTCTAGCCTGAGCCTAACACACTATTCTAGCTAGATATGAGTGTGACTCGTAACACCTGATGACCAAACGGATCTACGGCACCATCGAATCTCAAACTTTAACTGCCAAAACTATTGTTTTTTCATCCTGTAGTCCCTTTTAGAATTACTAAACATCCTTTTTTGGGCCGAGATTTCTAGGAACGCTTTCTCGGGGTTTGTGTGCACGTATTTCAAATCATACGGACCTAAAAATTAGAAGTCATTCCTTCTTTATTCCCCTAGAGCCTTCCAGCAGTTCCTAAACCGCTCCAGTCAGAGCATGTCATCATTCTTGTTAGTTCTGAGTGAATTCCCTCGGTATGATCATTCTTTCATCAGTTTGTTCCTCGTTTCTTCTCTAACCTGAGCCTGACACACTATTCTAGCTAGACATGGGTGTGGCTCGTAACACCTAATGACCAAACGGATCTACGGCACCGTCGAATCTCAAACTTTAACTGCCAAAACTATTATTTTTCATTCTGTAGTCCGTTTTAGAATTACTAAACGTCCTTTTTTAGAATTACTAAACTTTAACTGCCAAACTGTAAGCCTGCCTGTCCTCCTCCTCGTCGCCTGGATGCCCCGCGCGACGCCTCGCGCCGCCCCGCACCTCTCTCCCTCTCCAGTGGCCTCCCCTCCTCTCCCTCGCTCTCTCCCGTGCATGGCCGAACGCTGTCGTCGCCGCCACTCGCCGTTGCCATAGCCACCGCCTCCCCCTTGCCTCTCCGACACGCGCAGGAGCTCTGCCTCCTCGCCCTGAAGCTCTCCGCCGAGCCACGCAAGCCGGAGCGCCCCGTGGAGCCGTCGCCATCGCCATCTTCGCCTCCGGCCGCCGGAGATCGCCCCCGCCGTTCCGCTCGCGTCCAGCCCCCCCCCCCCCCGAGCTCTCCGAAGACTCCACCGGATCCGTGGTGAGCCCCGCCACCATTCCCCCCTCTCCACTTAGTTGCTCGCGCGCCATAGCATCGTTCCCCGCCATGGCCGTAGAGGCCCTCCGCAGCCCCTGTCGTGCCCCGTTGCTCGCTCTCGTTCGAAGCCGTGCTCCGGCCGCCGCCGCGAGCTCTGCTCCGGCGAGCTCCGGCACCCCCACGGTCTCCCGCGTGTCCCATTAGATGCGCGCGAGCCTGGGCTCCTCGAAGATGGTCTCCGCGGCCCATTTGGTCGCCGAAGACGCGATCCCGAGCCCCTCTGCCGTGTTCGCCCTCGCTGGCGACTAATCACCGGTCAAAACCGAGTCAACCCCGCTAATTAACCCCCCCTCTGTGACACTGAGAGTGGGCCCCGACGCCCTATTCTGTTAATTAGATTAGAAATAACCCCCTCTGTTAATTAACCTATGAAACTGACGTGTGGACCCCACACGTCAGGTTTGACCTGGTCAGCACCGTTGACCTACTGACGCAGGCATGATGCAATGCTGACGCAGTTATTTATTTTCTGGATTTAAATTAAATCAGGAAAATCCAGAAAATGATATAAACTTCAAAAATTCATAGAAATTCAACCGTAGCTCAGATTGAGATAATTTATATATGAAAAATTATCAGAAAAATGTAATCTATCCATCTGTACCAGTTTCATGCATGAACAACCAACTTATACCTACTGTATAAGTGAAACACTAAAATGGCCTTTATAAGAGCTTAATTTGGAGTTGCATTTGAACCCTTGGTTCAAATGGACTTCATTCAATTTGAATACTAGTTGAATTAGTTCAAACAACATCACATCTTGATGCATGTTCATGCATCATATTGTTGCGTATGCTTGTGTATTGATTGTTGGCACCGTTCCATCTCGATAGGTCTTGCTCCGTAGACCGTTCCAGAGTACCTGTCTGTGAAGCAGTGCCTCCCTTGTTGATCTACCAGGCAAGCAAACCCCCTTGTTCATTCCGATACAATCCTACTCTCTCGCTCCTGCTCTCAGTTATTGCATTAAGACAACAACGATTCATCTGCTACTTTGTGCTGCGGTAGTTGAACCCATTCCTCTGCATGACCTGTCATTGCCACAGTAAATACTTGAAATTCACTAGCATGTGTAGGATTTGATTGAGCCATGTTTTGTTCCTACCATGCCATGCCTGGCATTGCTTAGAGTTGTGTCAGGTCTGATTCATTGCGAATGAATTGGAGTGCAGTGCTATGCCCAGGAGTCGCAACTAGTTTCTCGTGTTTGTAGGTAGTGCTATTTTTCTACCGAGTGGCACCCGGCAGGGTGGGCTTGGGACAGACTAGGCACAGGTGGCACGGTGTACCAAGTGGCACCCGGATGGTGGGCTTGGGAACCCTGCTCACATCGTTTGGGGCCGTGAGCGAAACCTCGGCCGGATCTCCTTGCGGATGGAACCCGAATAGGCGATAAACTTGGATTAGAGTCTTGCGTGGTTAGTCAGGTCGTGGCCGACACCCTCGCCAGGCTTCCACTTGAAGGTTGCCGAGATACATGACATGTACATGGCGGTAAGTGGCGAGAGCGTGTGTGAAGAAGTACACTCCTGCAGGGTTAACATGATCTATTCGAATAGCCGGGTCCGCGGTTATGGACTTCTTGGATACATACGTGGTACATAGACAACTTAAAGTGGATACCCTAAAATGCTCAAGATAAGTGTGAGTACTATGGATGGCCTTCTCGTAGTGAGACAGGAATGAATCCATAGTAGGGTATTGATGTGGTGATTAGTGGACTCGTGTGCGCCGCCTCAAAAGAGTTACCAGCTATCGTAGTACAGGATAGCCACTGAGTCAAAGCTGGCTTGCTGCAACTAAACCCCACATTACCTTCTTGATACAAATGCATGTATGTTAGGAATTGATGTAAGTCTTGCTGAGTACCTTTGTACTCATGTTTCTTTATTTATGTTTTTGCAAAGGAGACTTCGGTCTTACTAGTTTACGTGGACTTCGACGAGTAGCTTGCTACCTCAGCTACGATCTTGCACCCTTGGGAGGGTCTTGTAGATAGTCAGGCTTCTCAGCCTTTTTCTTTTGTAGTTGTCTGTACTCAGACATGTAATGCTTCCGTTGCTTGTATGCTCTGAATGTTGGGTCATGTGACCCCTGTTTGTATTTAATGCTATGTGGCTCTTTTGGGATTTATCTATTTGAGTTTGTGTTATGTTGTGATGCCATGTTGTACATCACATACTTGCATGTTATGCGTACGTGTAACGTGTATTGCTATGTGTGGGATCCGACAATCTAGTTGTTTATCCTTGTCAGCCTCTCTTATGGGGAAATGTAGTCTAGTGCCTCCTTGAGCCATAGTAGTCCGCTACAGCCCGGTTCACCGGAGTCCTGCTAGCCCAACACTATTGTTCAGGACACTTGACTGGCCGGCATGTGTTTCACTTCGTTCCTGTGTCTGTCCCTTCGGGGAAATGTCACGCGGTGACATCCGGAGTCTTGCCTAGCCTGCTACAGCCCGGGTTACCGGAGTCCTGTTAGCCCAGTGCTACAGCCCGGATTCACACACTGCTGACCGACATGCTCGAATTTGATTCATGTATGCCTGTCCCCATGGGTTAGTGCCGCTTTGGGTTCATGACTAGTCATGTTGGCCCGGGTTCTCTGTCATATGGATGCTAGCGATACTATCATATACGTGAGCCAAAAGGCGCAAACGGTCCCGGGCAATGGTAAGGCGACACCCGTGGGAATACCGTGCGTGAGGCCGCAAAGTGATATGAGGTGTTACATGCTAGATCGGTGTGACTTAGAATCGGGGTCCCGACAGCTTTGGTATCAGAGCCTGACTGCCTATAGGATTTCCAAGCCAACCTGGTCGAAGTTGAGTCTAGAAATTCTTTAGTTATATAGGGGAATTGATTGTGGAAGGGAACGTAAGGCTCTATTTACTCCTTATATCTCATGCCCTTCTGATCTGAGTCATCATATCTCTCCTACGGGGTTAAGGAACTAGGCTTCCTCTTCTGTCTATCAGGATCACGTGTTACTACTCTATAGTCTCTTAGGATTGGTTGATCAGGGGCATATCCCAGTTCGAGTACCTCCGGTGTAGCCTGTTTAGTAATATCTCAGAACCTTGAGTGATGATGTTGAGTATGGTGCAACCCCGTCTTTTGCAGAATGTCTCATTTTGAGCATTTTACTGCCGTTATGCCACCGGAATTGTCCTAGGAGTTCGAGAGATACTAATTTCCTTGTGCTACATGTTGCATCCTATAGTTGTTGTTGACTCCGTCCTTGGTTTCGTTTCCCAGGATGTCATCAGTTAAGCAAAGTTCTGTTGCTCATAGCCAGAACCACGGAGATGGTAGGGATGAGGATCCTCCCAACCAGCTTTCGTTGGCAGAGTTCATGTTAGAGATGGAGAGGAACAAGCGAGAGTCTAACCGCTTGTTAGCATGTATCGAGGAGAACACCGCACCCCAGTGCAAAGAGTCAGCGACCATCCATGATTTCATTGGTCTGAAACCACCCACCTTCCATCATTCCATTGAACCACTCGATGCAGATGACCGGCTCCGTAGTATCACACACAAGTTGCGTTCCACGAACGTGGCTGAAGGTGACAAGGTCACCTATGCTGCATATCACCTGGAAGGTCCCGCTAGTCTTTGGTGGCAGAACTATGAGGCTATGCTTCCAGCTGGCCAGATTCCTACCTGGAGGGATTTCACTGAGGCTTTTCGTGAGCATCACATTCCTGAAGCCCTCATTGATCGCAAGAGAGAAGAGTTCTGTAGTTTCACCCAGGGTAAGATGGCTGTTGATGCTTACAGTAGAGAGTTTGAGAACCTCGCCCGCTATGCTACAGAAGAAGTGTCCACGGACGCCAAGAAGCAGGCTAGGTTCCGGAAGGGTCTCAACCCCAAGTTGCGTTGTGATCTTCACTTGCACCATTGCAATACATTCCAGGCTCTTGTGAACAAGGCCATTAATGCAGAGACAGCTCAGCTCACTTACGAGGAGTCTCGTAAGCACACCCATGATTTGGTTTCTTCCTCTGGTTCTAGTTCTCAGAAGCGCCGGATTTGGGTTCCAAACTCCGCTCTTCCACCCGGTTATACACCGATGCCATCTTGTGTGGCACCTCACCCAGTTCAGCAGTATGCTCCACCCAGGCCTATTGGTAGACCGCTTGTCAATGCGGGTCCACGTCCTACTTCAGGGACTTGCTTCACATGCGGAGAGCCAGGACACTATGCACGTGACTGCTCTCAAGCCAGTTATGCTCCACCCCCGCCCGGGAAGTCTGTTGGCTGTGGTAAGCCATCACGCACGATGATCAGTGTCAAGTCAGCTCCCACTGAACGTGGACGTGTGCATCACGTCTCAGCTAAAGACGCTCATGATGATCCGGATGTCGTTCTTGGTACCCTCCCTGTCAACTGTCATCCAGCTTCGGTTCTGTTCGATACTGGAGCATCTCACTCCTTCATTTCTGAAAGCTATGCTAGCTTACACAACATGTCATTTTGTGATATGCCCTCTCCACTAGTCAATCAAACCCCTGGATCCAAATGGCAAACTTCTAGTGTAAGCCATGGTAATGAAATCCTCGTTGACAGACTTGTATTCCTTGCATCCCTTATAGCACTCAAGTCTACAGATATTAACATCATCTTGGGTATGGACTGGATGAAAGATCATTATGCCAAGATTGATTGTTACACTAGGTTTGTTCAGCTTACACACCCATCTGGCAAGATAGTCACTGTCTCCACCAGAGTTGCAAAGCGCCAACTCTATTCTCTTAATGCCAGCCCTCTTCCAGACCTTGAAGATATCCTGGTAGTCCGTGACTTTCCGGATGTCTTTCCAGAAGAACTGCCAGGTATTCCACCTGACAGGGATGTAGAGTTCATCATAGATCTTCTCCCAGGAACCGCCCCAATTTCTAGGAGACCTTACAAGATGGCACCTTTAGAGCTATTCGAGCTTAAGAAACAACTTGATGAGTCCTTGCAAAAGGGTTTCATCCGTCCTAGTTCTTCTCCTTGGGCTTGCCCTGTCCTCTTCGTCAAGAAGAAGGATGGTACGGACCGGATGGTTGTAGATTATCGTCCTGTTAATTTGGTCACGATAAAGAAGAAGTATCCGCTCCCCAGGATCAACGATCTGTATGATCAGCTCGCTGGATCCTCGGTCTTTTCCAAGATGGATTTGAGGTTAGGATACCACCAAATCAAGATCAGAAACGGGGACATTCCTAAGACGGCTTTTGTCACTCGTTATGGCCAGTACGTGTACACCGTCATGTCCTTTGGTCTAACCAATGCTCCAGCTACCTTCTCCCGCCTGATGAACTCGATCTTCATGGAGTACTTAGACATGTTCGTCGTGGTTTACCTCGATGATATTCTTATTTACTCGAAGAATGAGGAAGAGCATGCCGAACATCTTAGACTTGTGTTAGAAAAACTCAGAGAGCACCGCCTTTATGCCAAGTTCTCCAAGTGCAAATTTTGATTGCCAGCAGTGACCTATCTCGGCCACGTGATCTTTGGTAAGGGCATTGCTGTCAATCCTGAGAGAGTTCATGCCGTTCTTGATTGGACTCCACCTGAAACAGTTAAACAAGTTAGGAGTTTCCTTGGTCTAGCCAGTTATTGTTGCCGCTTTGTTGAAAACTTCTCTAAAGTGGCCAAACCCCTCACGGAACTTCTCAAGAAAGATAAAAAGTTTGAGTGGTCCCCACAGTGTGAGTACAGTTTTCAGGAACTGAAAAGACGCCTGACTTCTGCTCCCATACTTGTGCCACCGGATTTCACCAAAGACTTTGTTATCTACTGCGACGCCTCACGACAGGGACTAGGTTGCATTCTTATGCAGGATCGTCATGTGATTGCCTATGCATCTCGACAGTTGCATCCACATGAGGATAATTATCCTACACATGATCTAGAGCTTGCAGCAGTAGTCTATGCACTTAAGACATGGCAACATTACCTTCTTGGTAAACGTTGCAAGATTTACACCGATCACCAGAGTCTCAAGTATATTTTCACCCAACCAGATTTGAACCTTAGGCAAAGACGTTGGTTGGAGTTGATCTCATATTATGATCTAGGGATTACTTACACCCCAGGCAAAGCCAATGTCATGGCTGATGCGCTAAGTCGTAAGTCCTATTGCAACAATCTCATGTTGCGGCAGGGCCAACCACTTCTCCATGAGGAATTCTGTAAGCTTAATCTTCACATTGCTCCTCATGGATTCCTTTCTACCTTGGTGGTGAAACCTACTCTTGAGGATCAGATCATAACTAGCTAGCAGTATGATACGGGTATTTCTCGAATCAAGGATAACGTGAAGAAGGGAGCTGCTGGTAGTTTCTCTGTTGATGATCGAGGTGTTGTTTTCTTCGAGAACCGTCTGGTGGTTCCCAAGAAGCAACATCTTCGGCAACTGATCCTTAAGGAGGCGCATGAATCTCCTCTCACGATTCATCCCGGTAGTACTAAGATGTATCAGGACCTACGCTAGAGGTTCTGGTGGACTAGGCTGAAGAGAGAAATTGCTGAGTTCATTGCTAACTATGACGTTGGTCGTCGCGTTAAGGCAGAGCATCAAAGGCCTGCTGGCACCCTTCAGCCTTTAGCCATTCCTAAGTGGAAATGTGATAAAGTTGGTATGGAGTTCATCACCGGTTTTCCCAAGACCAAAAATGGGAATAATGCTATCTTCGTAGTCGTTGATCGTCTTTCCAAAGTGGCTCACTTCCTACCTGTTCGAGAGAGTATCACTGCTAGTCAGCTCATTGACTTATATATCTCTCGAATAGTTTCACTTCATGGTGTTCCACTAGAGATCAATTCAGACCGTGGTAGTCTTTTCACTTCTCATTTTTGGGAGAGTTTCCAAACTGCCATGGGCACCCATCTTTCCTTCAGTACCGCTTTCCACCCTCAATCAAGTGGTCAGGTGGAATGGGTCAACCAAATTCTCAAAGACATGCTTAGATCTTGTGTTATCTCATTCGGTATGGATTGGGAGAAGTGCCTTCCTTTCGCCGAGTTTGCTTATACCAATCCAGTCTCAAGAAAGCTCCTTCCGAGATTCTATATGGACGAAGATGTCGAACACCTTTGAACTGGTCAGAAACCGGTGAAAGACAATTCTTTGGACCGGACATGATCCAGGAGGCAGAAGAGCAAGTTCGCATCATTCGTGAGAATTTGAAAACAGCCCAATCTCGTCAAAAGAGCCAGTATGACCGTCGTCATATGGAAGTGGCTTAGGAAATTGGCGACAAGGCTTACCTTCGGGTTACTCCTCTAAAGGGTACCCATCGTTTCGGTATCAAGGGCAAGTTGGCCCCTCGTTATATTGGTCCTTTTCTCATTCTCGCTAAACGAGGAGAGGTTGCCTACCAGTTGGAACTACCCCCACATCTTTCTAGAGTGCATGATGTCTTCCACGTATCTCAACTCAGGCGTTGCTTCTCGGATCCCATCCGCGGAGTGGACCACGAAACGCTTGATCTCCAAGATAACCTCACATATCGAGAGTACCCTGTTCGCATTCTTGATCAAGCAGAGCATGTTACCCGACGTTAGAACATCAAGTTTCTCAAAGTTCAGTGGTCTCATCATTCCGAGAGAGAAGCTACTTGGGAGCGAGAAGATCGTCTTCGACTGGAGTACCCCACTTTCTTTCCATTGACCCCCGAATCTCCGGACGAGATTCTTTCAAGTGGCGGCGAGTTGTCACATCCCTAGTTCTGGTATGACCTAGACTAGCTAGTCATGTGTGCATCATGTTTAAGTTCCATTTTAATGTGAAATGGGGATTTGTGAAACCCTCAGAAATTATTTCTGGAAATAACCCAGATAAAAAATTGCTCCAAAAGGGTCCAAGAAAATGTTCGTGTTTCTCTCTGAAAATATTGGTCAGAGTTAAAATTCCAACAAATATTTTCAGGAGCTCATAAATATTTATTTTGGCCATTTGGAATTAATCCAGTAATTATTTGCATTGGATAAATATTTTTATATATACAAAATATTGTCAAATATTTCTGAATTTTGGTGAGGGGCTTTGGAATGGTCCAACTAGTCCCTACAAAAATTTACAGAATAAAATAAATTGATTTAGTATTATTACTAAACCAGAACAAATGTCAGAAAAATAGAAAAGAAACAAAAATGGCAAAATGCTTACCTGTGCTCACCTGAGGACTGGCACTGTGCAGCCCAGCCGACTGGCCAGTGCCAGTCGTCCTCCACCTCCCGCCAGGAGACCTGGAGCGTGTGGCCGACGTGTGCGCACCGCCGTGCCGCCACGGCACCTACCTACCTGTCCTCCTCCTCGTCGCCTGGATGCCCCGCGCGACGCCACGTGCCGCCCCGCACCTCTCTCCCTCTCTCAAGTGGCCTCCCCTCCTCTCCCTCGCTCTCTCCCGTGCACGACCGAACGCTGCCGTCGCCGCCACTCACCGTTGCCGTAGCCACCGCCTCCCCCTCGTCTCTCTGACACGCGCAGGAGCTCCGCCTCCTCGTTCTGAAGCTCTCCGCTGAGCCACGCAAGTCGGAGCGCCCCGTGGAGCCGTCGCCATCGCCATCTTCGCCTCCGGCCGCCGGAGATCGCCCCCGCCGTTCCGCTCGCGTCCGGCCTCCCCCGAGCTCTCCGAAGACTCCACCGGATCCGCGGTGAGCCCCGCCACCGTTCCCCCCTCTTCGCTTAGTCGCTCGCACGCCGTAGCATCGTTCCTCGCCATGGCCGTAGAGGCCCTCCGCAGCCCCTGCCGTGCCCCGTAGCTCGCTCTCGTTCGAAGCCGTGCTCCGGCCGCCGCCGCGAGCTCTGCTCCGGCGAGCTCCGGCACCCCCACGGTCTCCCGCGTGTCCCATTAGATGCACGCGAGCCTGGGCTCCTCGGAGATGGTCTCTGCGGCCCATTTGGTCGCCGGAGACGCGAAACCGAGTCCCTCCGCCGCGTTCGCCCTCGCCGACGACTATCGCCGGTCAAAACAGGGTCAACCCCGCTAATTACCCCCCCCCCTCTGTGAAACTGACAGTGGGCCCCGACTCCCTAATCTGTTAATTAGATTAGAAATAACCCCCTCTGTTAATTAACCTATGAAACTGACGTGTGGACCCCACATGTCAGGTTTGACCAGGTCAGCACCGTTGACCTGCTGACGCAGGCATGATGCAATGCTGACGCAGTTATTTATTTTCTAGATTTAAATTAAATCATGAATATCCAGAAAATGATATAAACTTCAAAAATTCATAGAAATTCAACCGTAGCTCAGATTGAGATAATTTATATATGAAAAATTATCAGAAAAATGCAATCTATCCATCTGTACCTGTTTCATGCATGAACAACCAACTTATACCTACTGTATAAGTGAAACACTAAAATGGCCTTTATAAGAGCTTAATTTGGAGTTGCATTTGAACCCTTGGTTCAAATGGACTTTATTCAATTTGAATACTAGTTGCATTAGTTCAAACAACATCACATCTTCATGCCATGTTCATGCATCATATTGTTGCATATGCTTGTGTATTGATTGTTGGCACCGTTCCTTCTCGATAGATCTTGCTCCGGAGACCGTTCCAGAGTACCTGTCTGTGAAGCAGTGCCTCCCTTGTTGCTCTACCAGGCAAGCAAACCCCCTTGTTCATTCCGATACAATCCTACTCTCTCGCTCCTGCTCTCAGTTATTGCATTAAGACAACAACGATTCATCTGCTACTTTGTGCTGCGGTAGTTGAACCCATTCCTCTGGATGACCTGTCATTGCCACAGTAAATAGTTGAAACCCACTAGCATGTGTAGGAGTTGATTGAGCCATGTTTTGTTCCTACCATGCCATGCCTGCTATTGCTTAGAGTTGTGTCAGGTCTGATTCATTGGGAATGAATTGGAGTGCAGTGCTATGTTCTGATGCTGAGAGCTAAGTGTGTGAACACGATTTGGTAAAGGTAGCGGTGAGAGGCCATGTAGGAGTACATGGTGGGTTGTCTCACTGGAACCGTCCTTAAGCACTGAGTTCTATGTATGTTGTCCAATGACTCGATACTACCACACAATGCGATCCTTAATTGACTCTCTCGACTTATTAACCGACTTGATCTCTGTCCAGGAGTCGCAAGTAGTTTCTAGTGTTTGTAGGTAGTGATATTTTTCTACCGAGTGGCACCCGGCAGGGTGGGCTTGGGACAGACTAGGCACAGGTGGCACGGTGTACCAAGTGGCACCCGGATGGTGGGCTTAGGAACCCTGCTCACATCGTTTGGGGCCGTGAGCGAAACCTCAGCCGGATCTCCTTGCGGATGGAACCCGAATAGGCGATAAACCTGGATTAGAGTCTTGTGTGGTTAGTCAGGTCGTCGCCGCACCCTCGCCAGGCTTCCGCTTGAAGGTTGCTGAGATACATGACGTGTACATGGCGGTAAGTGGTGAGAGCGTGTGTGAAGAAGTACACCCCTGCAGGGTTAACATGATCTATTCGAATAGCCGGGTCCGCGGTTATGGCCTTCTTGGATGCTTACGTGGTACATAGACAACTTAAAGTGGATACCCTAAAATGCTCAAGATAAGTGTGAGTGCTATGGATGGCCTTCTCATAGTGAGACGGGAATGAATCCATAGTAGGGTATTGATGTGGTGATTAGTGGACTTGTGTGCGCTGCCTCAAAAGAGTTACCAGCAGTCGTAGTACAGGATAGCCACTGAGTCAAAGATGGCCTGCTGCAACTAAACCCCACATTACCTTCTTGATACAAATGCATGTATGTTAGGAATTGATGTAAGTCTTGCTGAGTACCTTTGTACTCATGTTGCTTTATTTATGTTTTTGCAGTGGAGACTTCGGTCTTACTAGTTTACGTGGACTTCGACGAGTAGCTTGCTACCTCAGCTACGATCTTGCACCCTTGGGAGGGTCTTGTAGATAGTCATGCTTCTCAGCCTTTTTCTTTTATAGTTGTCTGTACTCAGACATGTAATGCTTCTGTTGCTTGTATGCTCTGAATGTTGGGTCATGTGACCCCTATTTGTATTTAATGCTATGTGGCTCTTCTGGGCCTTTATCTATATGAGTTTGCGTTATGTTGTGGTGCCATGTTGTACAGCACATACTTGCATGTTATGCGTACGCGTAACGTGTATTGCTATGTGTGGGATCCGAAAATCTAGTTGTTTATCCTTGTCAGCCTCTCTTATGGGGAAATGTAGTCTAGTGCCTCCTTGAGCCATAGTAGTCCCCTATACCCCGGTTCACCGGAGTCCTGCTAGCCCAGCACTATTGTTCAGGACACTTGACTGGTCGGCATGTGTTTCACTTTGTTCCTGTGTCTGTCCCTTCGAGGAAATGCCACCCGGTGACATCCGGAGTCCTGCCTAGCCTGCTACAGCCCGGGTTACCAGAGTCCTGTTAGCCCAGTGCTACAGCCCGGATTCACACACTGCTGACCGACATGCTCGAAGTTGATTCATGTATGCGTGTCCCCATGGGTTAGTGCCGCTTTGGGTTCATGACTAGTCATGTCGGCCCGGGTTCTCTGTCATGTGGATGCTAGCGATACTATCATATACGTGAGCCAAAAGGCGCAAACCGACCCGGGCAATGGTAAGGCGACACCCGTGGGAATACCGTGCGTGAGGCCGTAAAGTGATATGAGGTGTTACATGCTAGATCGGTGTTACTTAGAATCGGGGTCCCGACAAGGGGAATAAGCTGGAATGACTTCTAATTTTTAGGTCTGTATGATTTGAAATACGTGCACACAAACCCTGAGAAAGCGTTCCTGGAAATCTCGGCCCAGAAAAGGACGTTTAGTAATTCTAAAAGGGACTATAGGATGAAAAACAATAGTTTTGGCAGTTAAAGTTTGAGATTCGACGGTGCCGTAGATCCGTTTGGTCATCAGGTGTTCCGAGCCACACCCATGTCTAGCTGGAATAGTGTGTCAGGCTCAGGCTAGAGAAGAAACGGGGAACAAACTGATGAAAGAATGATCATACCGAGGGCATTCACTCAGAACTAACAAGAATGATAACATGCTCCGATTGGAGCGGCTTAGGAACAGCTGGAAGGCTCTATGAGAATAAAGATGGAATGACTTCTAATTTTTCAGTCCGTATGATTTGAAATACGTGCAAACAAACCCCGAGAAAGCGTTCCTGGAAATCAGGGTGCAAAAAAAGGACGTTTAATAATTCCAAAAGGGACAACAGGATGAAAAACAATAGTTTTGGCAGTTAAAGTTTTAGATTCGACGGTGTCGTAGTTCTGTTTGCTCATCAGGTGTGACGAGCCACACCCATATCTAGCTAGAATAGTGTGCTAGGATCAGACTAGAGAAGAAACGGGGAACAATTTGATGAAAAAATGACCAAACCGAGGGAATTCGCTCAGAACTAATAAGAATGATAACGTGCTCCGACTGGAGCGGTTTAGGAACTGTTGGAAGGGTCTAGGGGAATAAAGATGGAATGACTTCTAATTTTTAGGTTCGTATGATTTGAAATACGTGCAGACAAACCCCGAGAAAGCGTTCCTGGAAATCTCGGCCCAAAAAAGGACGTTTAGTAATTCTAAAAGGGACTACAGAATGAAAAACAATAGTTTTGGCAGTTAAAGTTTGAGATTCGACGGTGCCGTAGATCCGTTTGGTCATCAGGTGTTACGAGCCACACCCATGTCTAGCTAGAATAGTGTGCTAGGCTCAGACTAGAGAAGAAACGGGGAACAAACTGATGAAAGAATGATCAAACCAAGGGAATTCACTCAGAACAAACAGGAATGATAACGTGCTCCGACTGGAGCGGTTTAGGAACTACTGGAAATCTCTACGGGAATAAAGATGGAATGACTTCTAATTTTTAGGTCTGTATGATTTGAAATACGTGCACACAAACCGCGCGAAAGTGTTCCTGGAAATCTTGGCCCAAAAAAGGACGTTTAGTAATTCTAAAAGGGACTACAGGATGAAAAACAATAGTTTTGGCAGTTAAAGTTTGAGATTCGATGCTGCCGTAGATCCGTTTGGTCATCAGGTGTTACGAGCCACACCCATGTCTAGCTAGAATAGTGTGCTCGGCTCAGACTAGAGATGAAACGGGGAACAAACTGACGAAAGAATGATCATATCGAGGGAATTCACTCAGAACTAACAAGAATGATGACATGCTCCGACTGGAGCGGTTTAGGAACTACTGGAAGGCTCTAGGGGAATAAAGATGGAATGACTTCTAATTTTTGGGTCCGTATGATTTGAAATACTTGCACACAAGCCATGCGAAAGAGTTCCTGGAAATATCGGCCCAAAAAAGGACGTTTAGTAATTCTAAAAGGGAATACAGGATGAAAAACAATAGTTTTGACAGTTAAAGTTTGAGATTCGACGGTGCCATAGATCCGTTTGGTCATCAGGTGTTACGAGCCACACCCATGTCTAGCTAGAATAGTGTGCTAGGCTCAGACTAGAGAAGAAACGGGGAACAAACTGATGAAAGAATGATCAAACCAAGGGAATTCACTCAGAACTAACAAGAATGATAACGTGCTCCGACTGGAGCGGTTTAGGAACTACTGGAAATCTCTACGGGAATAAAGATGGAATGACTTCTAATTTTTAGGTCTGTATGATTTGAAATACGTGCACACAAACCGCGCGAAAGTGTTCCTGGAAATCTTGGCCCAAAAAAGGACGTTTAGTAATTCTAAAAGGGACTACAGGATGAAAAACAATAGTTTTGGCAGTTAAAGTTTGAGATTCGATGGTGCCGTAGGTCCGTTTGGTCATCAGGTGTTACGAGCCACACCCATGTCTAGCTAGAATAGTGTGCTAGGCTCAGACTAGAGATGAAACGGGGAACAAACTGACGAAAGAATGATCATATCGAGGGAATTCACTCAGAACTAACAAGAATGATGACATGCTCCGACTGGAGCGGTTTAGGAACTACTGGAAGGCTCTAGGGGAATAAAGATGGAATGACTTCTAATTTTTGGGTCCGTATGATTTGAAATACTTGCACACAAACCATGCGAAAGAGTTCCTGGAAATATCGGCCCAAAAAAGGACGTTTAGTAATTCTAAAAGGGAATACAGGATGAAAAACAATAGTTTTGACAGTTAAAGTTTGAGATTCGATGGTGCCGTAGATCCGTTTGGTCATCAGGTGTTACGAGCCACACCCATGTCTAGCTAGAATAGTGTGCTAGGCTCTGACTAGAGAAGAAATGGGGAACAAACTGATGAAAGAATGATCAAACCGAGGGAATTCACTCAGAACTAACAAGAATGATAACGTGCTCCGACTAGAGCGGTTTAGGAACTACTGGAAATCTCTACGGGAATAAAGATGGAATGACTTCTAATTTTTAGGTCTGTATGATTTGAAATATGTGCACACAAACCGCGCGAAAGTGTTCCTGGAAATCTTGGCCCAAAAAAGGACGTTCAGTAATTCTAAAAGGGACTACAGGATGGAAAACAATAGTTTTGGCAGTTAAAGTTTGAGATTCGATGGTGTCGTAGATCCGTTTGGTCATCAGGTGTTACGAGCCACACCCATGTCTAGCTACAATAGTGTGCTAGGCTCAGACTAGAGAAGAAATGGGGAACAAACTGATGGAAGAATGATCATACCAAGGGAATTCACTCAGAACTAACAAGAATGATGACATGCTCCGACTGGAGCGGTTTAGGAATTGCTGGAAGGCTCTAGGGGAATAAAGATGGAATGACTTCTAATTTATGGGTCCGTATGATTTGAAATACTTGCACACAAACCGCAGGAAAGCGTTCCTGGAAATATCGGCCAAAAAAGGACGTTTAGTAATTCTAAAAGGGAATACAGGATGAAAAACAATAGTTTTGGCAGTTAAAGTTTGAGATTTGATGGTGCCGTAGATCCGTTTGGGCATCAGGTGTTACGAGCCACACCCATGTCTAGCTAGAATAGTGTGTTAGGCTCAGGCTAGAGAAGAAACGGGGTACAAACTGATGAAAGAATGATCATACCGAGGGAATTCGCTCAGAATTACCAAGAATGATAACGTACTCCAACTGGGGCGGTTTAGGAACTGCTGGAAGGCTCTAGGGGAATAAAGATGCAATGACTTCTAATTTTTAGGTCCACATGATTTGAAATACGCGCACACAAACCCCGAGAAAGCGTTCCTAGAAATCTCGGCCCAAAAAGGATGTTTAGTAATTCTAAAAGGGACTACAGGATGAAAAAACAATAGTTTTGGGAGTTAAAGTTTGAGATTCGATGGTGCCGTAGATCCGTTTGGTCATCAGGTGTTAGGAGCCACACCCATGTCTAGCTAGAATAGTCTGTTAGGCTCAGGCTAGAGAATAAACGGGGAACAAACCGATGAAAGAATGATCAAACCGAGGGAATTCACTCAGAACTAACAAGAATGATAATGTGCTCCGACTTGAGCGGTTTAGGAACTATTGGAAGGCTCTAGGAGAATAAAGATGGAATGACTTCTAATTTTTAGGTTCGTATGATTTGATATACGTGCACACAAACCCCGAGAAAGCGTTCCTAGAAATCTCGGCCCAAAAAAGGACGTTTAGTAATTCTAAAAGGGACTAGAGGATGAAAAACAATAGTTTTGGCAGTTAAAGTTTGAGATTCGACGGTGCTGTAGATCCGTTTGGTCATCAGGTGTTACGAGCCACACCCATGTCTAGCTAGAATAGTGTGTCAGGCTCAGGCTAGAGAAGAAACGGGGAACAAACTGATGAAACAATGACCAAACCAAGGGAATTCGCTCAGAACTAAGAAGAATTATAACGTGCCCCGACTGGAGCGGTTTAGGAACTGCAAGATGGCTTTTGGGGAATAAAGATGGAATGACTTCTAATTTTTAGGTCCGTATGATTTGAAATACATGCACACAAACCCCGAGAAAGCGTTCATGGAAATCTTGGCCCAAAAAAGGACGTTTAGTAATACTAAAAGGGACTACAGAATAAAAAACAATAGTTTTGGCAGTTAAAGTTTGAGATTCGATGGTGCCGTAGATCCGTTTGGTCATCAGGTGTTACGAGCCACACCCATGTCTAGCTAGAATAGTGTGTTAGGCTCAGGCTAGAGAAGAAACGGGGTACAAACTGATGAAAGAATGATCATACCGAGGGAATTCGCTCAGAATTAACAAGAATGATAACGTGCTCCAACTGGAGCGGTTTAGGAACTGCTGGAAGGCTCTAGGGGAATAAAGATGGAATGAGTTCTAATTTTTGGTCCGTATGATTTGAAATAGGTGCACACAAACCCCGAGAAAGCATTCCTGGAAATCTCAGCCCAAAAAAGGACGTTTAGTAATTCTAAAAGGGACTACAGAATGAAAAACAATAGTTTTGGCAGTTAAAGTTTGAGATTCGATGGTGTCGTAGACCCGTTTGGTCATCAGGTGTTACGAGCCACACCCATGTCTAGCTAGAATAGTGTGTTAGGCTCAGGCTAGAGAAGAAACGGGGAACAAATTGATGAAAGAATGATCATACCGAGGGAATTCACTCAGAACTAACAATAATGATAATGTGCTCCGACTTGAGCGGTTTAGGAACTGCTGGAAGGCTCTAGGAGAATAAAGATGGAATGACTTCTAATTTTTGGTCCGTATGATTTGAAATAGGTGCACACAAACCCCGAGAAAGCGTTCCTGGAAATCTCAGCCCAAAAAAGGACGTTTAGTAATTCTAAAAGGGACTACAGAATGAAAAACAATAGTTTTGGCAGTTAAAGTTTGAGATTCGATGGTGTCGTAGACCCGTTTGGTCATCAGGTGTTACGAGCCACACCCATGTCTAGCTAGAATAGTGTGTTAGGCTCAGGCTAGATAAGAAACGGGGAACAAACTGATGAAAGAATGATCATACCGAGGGAATTCACTCAGAACTAACAAGAATGATAATGTGCTCCGACTTGAGCGGTTTAGGAACTGCTGGAAGGCTCTAGGAGAATAAAGATGGAATGACTTCTAATTTTTAGGTCCGTATGATTTGATATACGTGCACACAAACCCCGAGAAAGCGTTCCTGGAAATCTCGGCCCAAAAAAGGAGGTTTAGTAATTCTAAAAGGGACTAGAGGATGAAAAACAATAGTTTTGGCAGTTAACGTTTGAAATTCGACGGTGCTGTAGATCCGTTTGGTCATCAGGTGATACGAGCCACACCCATGTCTAGCTAGAATAGTGTGTCAGGCTCAAGCTAGATAAGAAATGGGGAACAAACTGATGAAAGAATGACCAAACCGAGGGAATTCGCTCAGAACTAAGAAGAATGATAACGTGCTCCGACTGGAGCGGTTTAGGAACTGCTAGATGGCTTTGGGGGAATAAAGATGGAATGACTTCTAATTTTTAGGTCCGTATGATTTGAAATACATGCACACAAACCCCGAGAAAGCGTTCATGGAAATCTAGGCCCAAAAAAGGATGTTTAGTAATTCTAAAAGGGACTACAGAATGAAAAACAATAGTTTTGGCAGTTAAAGTTTGAGATTCGATGGTGCCGTAGATCCGTTTGGTCATCAGGTGTTACGAGCCACACCCATGTCTAGCTACAATAGTGTGTTAGGCTCAGGCTAGAGAAGAAACAGGGAACAAACTGATGAAAGAATGATCAAACTAAGGGAATTCGCTCAGAACTAACAAGAATGATAACGTGCTCCGATTGGAGCGGTTTAGGAACTGCTAGAAGGCACTAGTGGAATAAATATGGAATGACTTCAAATTTTTAGGTCCATTTGAAATACGTGCACACAAAACCCGAGAAAGCATTCCTGGAAATCTCGGCCCAAAAAAGGACGTTTAGTAATTCTAAAACAGACTACAGGATGAAAAACAATAGTTTTGGCAGTTAAAGTTTGAGATTCGACGGTGTCGTAGATCCGTTTGGTCATCAGGTGTTACGAGCCACACCCATGTCTAGCTAGAATAGTGTGTTAGGCTCAGGCTAGAGAAGAAACGGGGAACAAATTGATGAAAGAATTATCATACCGAGGGAATTCACTCAGAACTAACAATAATGATAATGTGCTCCGACTTGAGCGGTTTAGGAACTGCTGGAAGGCTCTAGGAGATTAAAGATGGAATGACTTCTAATTTTTGGTCCGTATGATTTGAAATAGGTGCACACAAACCCCGAGAAAGCGTTCCTGGAAATCTCAGCCCAAAAAAGGACGTTTAGTAATTCTAAAAGGGACTACAGAATGAAAAACAATAGTTTTGGCAGTTAAAGTTTGAGATTCGATGGTGTCGTAGACCCGTTTGGTCATCAGGTGTTACGAGCCACACCCATGTCTAGCTAGAATAGTGTGTTAGGCTCAGGCTAGAGAAAAAACGGGGAACAAACTGATGAAAGAATGATCATACCGAGGGAATTCACTCAGAACTAACAAGAATGATAATGTGCTCCGACTTGAGCGGTTTAGGAACTGCTGGAAGGCTCTAGGAGAATAAAGATGGAATGACTTCTAATTTTTAGGTCCGTATGATTTGATATACGCGCACACAAACCCCGAGAAAGCGTTCCTGGAAATCTCGGCCCAAAAAAGGAGGTTTAGTAATTCTAAAAGGGACTAGAGGATGAAAAACAATAGTTTTGGCAGTTAAAGTTTGAGATTCGATGGTGTCGTAGACCCGTTTGGTCATCAGGTGTTACGAGCCACACCCATGTCTAGCTAGAATAGTGTGTCAGGCTCAAGCTAGATAAGAAACGGGGAACAAACTGATGAAAGAATGACCAAACCGAGGGAATTCGCTCAGAACTAAGAAGAATGATAACGTGCTCCGACTGGAGCGGTTTAGGAACTGCTAGATGTCTTTGGGGGAATAAAGATGGAATGACTTCTAATTTTTAGGTCCGTATGATTTGAAATACATGCACACAAACCCCGAGAAAGCGTTCATGGAAATCTAGGCCCAAAAAAGGACGTTTAGTAATTCTAAAAGGGACTACAGAATGAAAAACAATAGTTTTGGCAGTTAAAGTTTGAGATTCGATGGTGCCGTAGATCCGTTTGGTCATCAGGTGTTACGAGCCACACCCATGTCTAGCTAGAATAGTGTGTTAGGCTCAGGCTAGAGAAGAAACGGGGTACAAACTCATGAAAGAATGATCATACCGAGGGAATTCGCTCAGAATTAACAAGAATGATAACGTGCTCCAACTGGAGCGGTTTAGGAACTGCTGGAAGGCTCTAGGGGAATAAAGATGGAATGAGTTCTAATTTTTGGTCCGTATGATTTGAAATAGGTGCACACAAACCCCGAGAAAGCATTCCTGGAAATCTCAGCCCAAAAAAGGACGTTTAGTAATTCTAAAAGGGACTACAGAATGAAAAACAATAGTTTTGGCAGTTAAAGTTTGAGATTCGATGGTGTCGTAGACCCGTTTGGTCATCAGGTGTTACGAGCCACACCCATGTCTAGCTAGAATAGTGTGTTAGGCTCAGGCTAGAGAAGAAACGGGGAACAAATTGATGAAAGAATGATCATACCGAGGGAATTCACTCAGAACTAACAATAATGATAATGTGCTCCGACTTGAGCGGTTTAGGAACTGCTGGAAGGCTCTAGGAGAATAAAGATGGAATGACTTCTAATTTTTGGTCCGTATGATTTGAAATAGGTGCACACAAACCCCGAGAAAGCGTTCCTGGAAATCTCAGCCCAAAAAAGGACGTTTAGTAATTCTAAAAGGGACTACAGAATGAAAAACAATAGTTTTGGCAGTTAAAGTTTGAGATTCGGTGGTGTCGTAGACCCGTTTGGTCATCAGGTGTTACGAGCCACACCCATGTCTAGCTAGAATAGTGTGTTAGGCTCAGGCTAGAGAAGAAACGGGGAACAAACTGATGAAAGAATGATCATACCGAGGGAATTCACTCAGAACTAACAAGAATGATAATGTGCTCCGACTTGAGCGGTTTAGGAACTGCTGGAAGGCTCTAGGAGAATAAAGATGGAATGACTTCTAATTTTTAGGTCCGTATGATTTGATATACGTGCACACAAACCCCGAGAAAGCGTTCCTGGAAATCTCGGCCCAAAAAAGGAGGTTTAGTAATTCTAAAAGGGACTAGAGGATGAAAAACAATAGTTTTGGCAGTTAACGTTTGAAATTCGACGGTGCTGTAGATCCGTTTGGTCATCAGGTGATACGAGCCACACCCATGTCTAGCTAGAATAGTGTGTCAGGCTCAAGCTAGATAAGAAATGGGGAACAAACTGATGAAAGAATGACCAAACCGAGGGAATTCGCTCAGAACTAAGAAGAATGATAACGTGCTCCGACTGGAGCGGTTTAGGAACTGCTAGATGGCTTTGGGGGAATAAAGATGGAATGACTTCTAATTTTTAGGTCCGTATGATTTGAAATACATGCACACAAACCCCGAGAAAGCGTTCATGGAAATCTAGGCCCAAAAAAGGACGTTTAGTAATTCTAAAAGGGACTACAGAATGAAAAACAATAGTTTTGGCAGTTAAAGTTTGAGATTCGATGGTGCCGTAGATCCGTTTGGTCATCAGGTGTTACGAGCCACACCCATGTCTAGCTACAATAGTGTGTTAGGCTCAGGCTAGAGAAGAAACAGGGAACAAACTGATGAAAGAATGATCAAACTAAGGGAATTCGCTCAGAACTAACAAGAATGATAACGTGCTCCGATTGGAGCGGTTTAGGAACTGCTAGAAGGCACTAGTGGAATAAAGATGGAATGACTTCAAATTTTTAGGTCCATTTGAAATACGTGCACACAAAACCCGAGAAAGCATTCCTGGAAATCTCGGCCCAAAAAAGGACGTTTAGTAATTCTAAAACAGACTACAGGATGAAAAACAATAGTTTTGGCAGTTAAAGTTTGAGATTCGACGGTGTCGTAGATCCGTTTGGTCATCAGGTGTTACGAGCCACACCCATGTCTAGCTAGAATTGTGTGTTCGGCTCAGGCTAGAGAAGAAACGGGGAACAAATTGATGAAAGAATTATCATACCGAGGGAATTCACTCAGAACTAACAATAATGATAATGTGCTCCGACTTGAGCGGTTTAGGAACTGCTGGAAGGCTCTAGGAGATTAAAGATGGAATGACTTCTAATTTTTGGTCCGTATGATTTGAAATAGGTGCACACAAACCCCGAGAAAGCGTTCCTGGAAATCTCAGCCCAAAAAAGGACGTTTAGTAATTCTAAAAGGGACTACAGAATGAAAAACAATAGTTTTGGCAGTTAAAGTTTGAGATTCGATGGTGTCGTAGACCCGTTTGGTCATCAGGTGTTACGAGCCACACCCATGTCTAGCTAGAATAGTGTGTTAGGCTCAGGCTAGAGAAAAAACGGGGAACAAACTGATGAAAGAATGATCATACCGAGGGAATTCACTCAAAACTAACAAGAATGATAATGTGCTCCGACTTGAGCGGTTTAGGAACTGCTGGAAGGCTCTAGGAGAATAAAGATGGAATGACTTCTAATTTTTAGGTCCGTATGATTTGATATACGCGCACACAAACCCCGAGAAAGCGTTCCTGGAAATCTCGGCCCAAAAAAGGAGGTTTAGTAATTCTAAAAGGGACTAGAGGATGAAAAACAATAGTTTTGGCAGTTAAAGTTTGAGATTCGATGGTGTCGTAGACCCGTTTGGTCATCAGGTGTTACGAGCCACACCCATGTCTAGCTAGAATAGTGTGTCAGGCTCAAGCTAGATAAGAAACGGGGAACAAACTGATGAAAGAATGACCAAAATGAGGGAATTCGCTCAGAACTAAGAAGAATGATAACGTGCTCCGACTGGAGCGGTTTAGGAACTGCTAGATGTCTTTGGGGGAATAAAGATGGAATGACTTCTAATTTTTAGGTCCGTATGATTTGAAATACATGCACACAAACCCCGAGAAAGCGTTCATGGAAATCTAGGCCCAAAAAAGGACGTTTAGTAATTCTAAAAGGGACTACAGAATGAAAAACAATAGTTTTGGCAGTTAAAGTTTGAGATTTGATGGTGCCGTAGATCCGTTTGGGCATCAGGTGTTACGAGCCACACCCATGTCTAGCTAGAATAGTGTGTTACGCTCAGGCTAGAGAAGAAACGGGGTACAAACTGATGAAAGAATGATCATACCGAGGGAATTCGCTCAGAATTACCAAGAATGATAACGTACTCCAACTGGGGCGGTTTAGGAACTGCTGGAAGGCTCTAGGGGAATAAAGATGCAATGACTTCTAATTTTTAGGTCCACATGATTTGAAATACGCGCACACAAACCCCGAGAAAGCGTTCCTAGAAATCTCGGCCCAAAAAGGATGTTTAGTAATTCTAAAAGGGACTACAGGATGAAAAAACAATAGTTTTGGGAGTTAAAGTTTGAGATTCGATGGTGCCGTAGATCCGTTTGGTCATCAGGTGTTAGGAGCCACACCCATGTCTAGCTAGAATAGTCTGTTAGGCTCAGGCTAGAGAATAAACGGGGAACAAACCGATGAAAGAATGATCAAACCGAGGGAATTCACTCAGAACTAACAAGAATGATAATGTGCTCCGACTTGAGCGGTTTAGGAACTGTTGGAAGGCTCTAGGAGAATAAAGATGGAATGACTTCTAATTTTTAGGTTCGTATGATTTGATATACGTGCACACAAACCCCGAGAAAGCGTTCCTAGAAATCTCGGCCCAAAAAAGGACGTTTAGTAATTCTAAAAGGGACTAGAGGATGAAAAACAATAGTTTTGGCAGTTAAAGTTTGAGATTCGACGGTGCTGTAGATCCGTTTGGTCATCAGGTGTTACGAGCCACACCCATGTCTAGCTAGAATAGTGTGTCAGGCTCAGGCTAGAGAAGAAACGGGGAACAAACTGATGAAACAATGACCAAACCAAGGGAATTCGCTCAGAACTAAGAAGAATTATAACGTGCCCCGACTGGAGCGGTTTAGGAACTGCAAGATGGCTTTTGGGGAATAAAGATGGAATGACTTCTAATTTTTAGGTCCGTATGATTTGAAATACATGCACACAAACCCCGAGAAAGCGTTCATGGAAATCTTGGCCCAAAAAAGGACGTTTAGTAATACTAAAAGGGACTACAGAATAAAAAACAATAGTTTTGGCAGTTAAAGTTTGAGATTCGATGGTGCCGTAGATCCGTTTGGTCATCAGGTGTTACGAGCCACACCCATGTCTAGCTAGAATAGTGTGTTAGGCTCAGGCTAGAGAAGAAACGGGGTACAAACTGATGAAAGAATGATCATACCGAGGGAATTCGCTCAGAATTAACAAGAATGATAACGTGCTCCAACTGGAGCGGTTTAGGAACTGCTGGAAGGCTCTAGGGGAATAAAGATGGAATGAGTTCTAATTTTTGGTCCGTATGATTTGAAATAGGTGCACACAAACCCCGAGAAAGCATTCCTGGAAATCTCAGCCCAAAAAAGGACGTTTAGTAATTCTAAAAGGGACTACAGAATGAAAAACAATAGTTTTGGCAGTTAAAGTTTGAGATTCGATGGTGTCGTAGACCCGTTTGGTCATCAGGTGTTACGAGCCACACCCATGTCTAGCTAGAATAGTGTGTTAGGCTCAGGCTAGAGAAGAAACGGGGAACAAATTGATGAAAGAATGATCATACCGAGGGAATTCACTCAGAACTAACAATAATGATAATGTGCTCCGACTTGAGCGGTTTAGGAACTGCTGGAAGGCTCTAGGAGAATAAAGATGGAATGACTTCTAATTTTTGGTCCGTATGATTTGAAATAGGTGCACACAAACCCCGAGAAAGCGTTCCTGGAAATCTCAGCCCAAAAAAGGACGTTTAGTAATTCTAAAAGGGACTACAGAATGAAAAACAATAGTTTTGGCAGTTAAAGTTTGAGATTCGATGGTGTCGTAGACCCGTTTGGTCATCAGGTGTTACGAGCCACACCCATGTCTAGCTAGAATAGTGTGTTAGGCTCAGGCTAGAGAAGAAACGGGGAACAAACTGATGAAAGAATGATCATACCGAGGGAATTCACTCAGAACTAACAAGAATGATAATGTGCTCCGACTTGAGCGGTTTAGGAACTGCTGGAAGGCTCTAGGAGAATAAAGATGGAATGACTTCTAATTTTTAGGTCCGTATGATTTGATATACGTTCACACAAACCCCGAGAAAGCGTTCCTGGAAATCTCGGCCCAAAAAAGGAGGTTTAGTAATTCTAAAAGGGACTAGAGGATGAAAAACAATAGTTTTGGCAGTTAACGTTTGAAATTCGACGGTGCTGTAGATCCGTTTGGTCATCAGGTGATACGAGCCACACCCATGTCTAGCTAGAATAGTGTGTCAGGCTCAAGCTAGATAAGAAATGGGGAACAAACTGATGAAAGAATGACCAAACCGAGGGAATTCGCTCAGAACTAAGAAGAATGATAACGTGCTCCGACTGGAGCGGTTTAGGAACTGCTAGATGGCTTTGGGGGAATAAAGATGGAATGACTTCTAATTTTTAGGTCCGTATGATTTGAAATACATGCACACAAACCCCGAGAAAGCGTTCATGGAAATCTAGGCCCAAAAAAGGACGTTTAGTAATTCTAAAAGGGACTACAAAATGAAAAACAATAGTTTTGGCAGTTAAAGTTTGAGATTCGATGGTGCCGTAGATCCGTTTGGTCATCAGGTGTTACGAGCCACACCCATGTCTAGCTACAATAGTGTGTTAGGCTCAGGCTAGAGAAGAAACAGGGAACAAACTGATGAAAGAATGATCAAACTAAGGGAATTCGCTCAGAACTAACAAGAATGATAACGTGCTCCGATTGGAGCGGTTTAGGAACTGCTAGAAGGCACTAGTGGAATAAAGATGGAATGACTTCAAATTTTTAGGTCCATTTGAAATACGTGCACACAAAACCCGAGAAAGCATTCCTGGAAATCTCGGCCCAAAAAAGGACGTTTAGTAATTCTAAAACAGACTACAGGATGAAAAACAATAGTTTTGGCAGTTAAAGTTTGAGATTCGACGGTGTCGTAGATCCGTTTGGTCATCAGGTGTTACGAGCCACACCCATGTCTAGCTAGAATAGTGTGTTAGGCTCAGGCTAGAGAAGAAACGGGGAACAAATTGATGAAAGAATGATCATACCGAGGGAATTCACTCAGAACTAACAATAATGATAATGTGCTCGGACTTGAGCGGTTTAGGAACTGCTGGAAGGCTCTAGGAGATTAAAGATGGAATGACTTCTAATTTTTGGTCCGTATGATTTGAAATAGGTGCACACAAACCCCGAGAAAGCGTTCCTGGAAATCTCAGCCCAAAAAAGGACGTTTAGTAATTCTAAAAGGGACTACAGAATGAAAAACAATAGTTTTGGCAGTTAAAGTTTGAGATTCCATGGTGTCGTAGACCCGTTTGGTCATCAGGTGTTACGAGCCACACCCATGTCTAGCTAGAATAGTGTGTTAGGCTCAGGCTAGAGAAAAAACGGGGAACAAACTGATGAAAGAATGATCATACCGAGGGAATTCACTCAGAACTAACAAGAATGATAATGTGCTCCGACTTGAGCGGTTTAGGAACTGCTGGAAGGCTCTAGGAGAATAAAGATGGAATGACTTCTAATTTTTAGGTCCATATGATTTGATATACGCGCACACAAACCCCGAGAAAGCGTTCCTGGAAATCTCGGCCCAAAAAAGGAGGTTTAGTAATTCTAAAAGGGACTAGAGGATGAAAAACAATAGTTTTGGCAGTTAAAGTTTGAGATTCGATGGTGTCGTAGACCCGTTTGGTCATCAGGTGTTACGAGCCACACCCATGTCTAGCTAGAATAGTGTGTCAGGCTCAAGCTAGATAAGAAACGGGGAACAAACTGATGAAAGAATGACCAAACCGAGGGAATTCGCTCAGAACTAAGAAGAATGATAACGTGCTCCGACTGGAGCGGTTTAGGAACTGCTAGATGTCTTTGGGGGAATAAAGATGGAATGACTTCTAATTTTTAGGTCCGTATGATTTGAAATACATGCACACAAACCCCGAGAAAGCGTTCATGGAAATCTAGGCCCAAAAAAGGACGTTTAGTAATTCTAAAAGGGACTACAGAATGAAAAACAATAGTTTTGGCAGTTAAAGTTTGAGATTCGATGGTGCCGTAGATCCGTTTGGTCATCAGGTGTTACGAGCCACACCCATGTCTAGCTACAATAGTGTGTTAGGCTCAGGCTAGAGAAGAAACAGGGAACAAACTGATGAAAGAATGATCAAACTAAGGGAATTCGCTCAGAACTAACAAGAAAGATAACGTGCTCCGATTGGAGCGGTTTAGGAACTGCTAGAAGGCACTAGTGGAATAAAGATGGAATGACTTCAAATTTTTAGGTCCATTTGAAATACGTGCACACAAAACCCGAGAAAGCATTCCTGGAAATCTCGGCCCAAAAAAGGACGTTTAGTAATTCTAAAACAGACTACAGGATGAAAAACAATAGTTTTGGCAGTTAAAGTTTGAGATTCGACGGTGTCGAAGATCCGTTTGGTCATCAGGTGTTACGAGCCACACCCATGTCTAGCTAGAATAGTGTGTTAGGCTCAGGCTAGAGAAGAAACGGGGAACAAATTGATGAAAGAATGATCATACCGAGGGAATTCACTCAGAACTAACAATAATGATAATGTGCTCGGACTTGAGCGGTTTAGGAACTGCTGGAAGGCTCTAGGAGATTAAAGATGGAATGACTTCTAATTTTTGGTCCGTATGATTTGAAATAGGTGCACACAAACCCCGAGAAAGCGTTCCTGGAAATCTCAGCCCAAAAAAGGACGTTTAGTAATTCTAAAAGGGACTACAGAATGAAAAACAATAGTTTTGGCAGTTAAAGTTTGAGATTCGATGGTGTCGTAGACCCGTTTGGTCATCAGGTGTTACGAGCCACACCCATGTCTAGCTAGAATAGTGTGTTAGGCTCAGGCTAGAGAAAAAACGGGGAACAAACTGATGAAAGAATGATCATACCGAGGGAATTCACTCAGAACTAACAAGAATGATAATGTGCTCCGACTTGAGCGGTTTAGGAACTGCTGGAAGGCTCTAGGAGAATAAAGATGGAATGACTTCTAATTTTTAGGTCCGTATGATTTGATATACGTGCACACAAACCCCGAGAAAGCGTTCCTGGAAATCTCGGCCCAAAAAAGGAGGTTTAGTAATTCTAAAAGGGACTAGAGGATGAAAAATAATAGTTTTGGCAGTTAAAGTTTGAGATTCGATGGTGTCGTAGACCCGTTTGGTCATCAGGTGTTACGAGCCACACCCATGTCTAGCTAGAATAGTGTGTCAGGCTCAAGCTAGATAAGAAACGGGGAACAAACTGATGAAAGAATGACCAAACCGAGGGAATTCGCTCAGAAATAAGAAGAATGATAACGTGCTCCGACTGGAGCGGTTTAGGAACTGCTAGATGTCTTTGGGGGAATAAAGATGGAATGACTTCTAATTTTTAGGTCCGTATGATTTGAAATACATGCACACAAACCCCGAGAAAGCGTTCATGGAAATCTAGGCCCAAAAAAGGACGTTTAGTAATTCTAAAAGGGACTACAGAATGAAAAACAATAGTTTTGGCAGTTAAAGTTTGAGATTCGATGGTGCCGTAGATCCGTTTGGTCATCAGGTGTTACGAGCCACACCCATGTCTAGCTACAATAGTGTGTTAGGCTCAGGCTAGAGAAGAAACAGGGAACAAACTGATGAAAGAATGATCAAACTAAGGGAATTCGCTCAGAACTAACAAGAATGATAACGTGCTCCGATTGGAGCGGTTTAGGAACTGCTAGAAGGCACTAGTGGAATGAAGATGGAATGACTTCAAATTTTTAGGTCCATTTGAAATACGTGCACACAAAACCCGAGAAAGCATTCCTGGAAATCTCGGCCCAAAAAAGGACGTTTAGTAATTCTAAAATAGACTACAGGATGAAAAACAATAGTTTTGGCAGTTAAAGTTTGAGATTCGACGGTGTCGTAGATTCGTTTGGTCATCAGGTGTTACGAGCCACACCCATGTCTAGCTAGAATAGTGTGTTAGGCTCAGGCTAGAGAAGAAACGGGGAACAAATTGATGAAAGAATGATCATACCGAGGGAATTCACTCAGAACTAACAATAATGATAATGTGCTCCGACTTGAGCGGTTTAGGAACTGCTGGAAGGCTCTAGGAGATTAAAGATGGAATGACTTCTAATTTTTGGTCCGTATGATTTGAAATAGGTGCACACAAACCCCGAGAAAGCGTTCCTGGAAATCTCAGCCCAAAAAAGGACGTTTAGTAATTCTAAAAGGGACTACAGAATGAAAAACAATAGTTTTGGCAGTTAAAGTTTGAGATTCGATGGTGTCGTAGACCCGTTTGGTCATCAGGTGTTACGAGCCACACCCATGTCTAGCTAGAATAGTGTGTTAGGTTCAGGCTAGAGAAAAAACGGGGAACAAACTGATGAAAGAATGATCATACCGAGGGAATTCTCTCAGAACTAACAAGAATGATAATGTGCTCCGACTTGAGCGGTTTAGGAACTGCTGGAAGGCTCTAGGAGAATAAAGATGGAATGACTTCTAATTTTTAGGTCCGTATGATTTGATATACGTGCACACAAACCCCGAGAAAGCGTTCCTGGAAACCTCGGCCCAAAAAAGGAGGTTTAGTAATTCTAAAAGGGACTAGAGGATGAAAAACAATAGTTTTGGCAGTTAAAGTTTGAGATTCGACGGTGCTGTAGATCCGTTTGGTCATCAGGTGATACGAGCCACACCCATGTCTAGCTAGAATAGTGTGTCAGGCTCAAGCTAGATAAGAAATGGGGAACAAACTGATGAAAGAATGACCAAACCGAGGGAATTCGCTCAGAACTAAGAAGAATGATAACATGCTCCGACTGGAGCGGTTTAGGAACTGCTAGATGTCTTTGGGGGAATAAAGATGGAATGACTTCTAATTTTTAGGTCCGTATGATTTGAAATACATGCACACAAACCCCGAGAAAGCGTTCATGGAAATCTAGGCCCAAAAAAGGACGTTTAGTAATTCTAAAAGGGACTACAGAATGAAAAACAATAGTTTTGGCAGTTAAAGTTTGAGATTCGATGGTGCCGTAGATCCGTTTGGTCATCAGGTGTTACGAGCCACACCCATGTCTAGCTACAATAGTGTGTTAGGCTCAGGCTAGAGAAGAAACAGGGAACAAACTGATGAAAGAATGATCAAACCAAGGGAATTCGCTCAGAACTAACAAGAATGATAACGTGCTCCGATTGGAGCGGTTTAGGAACTGCTAGAAGGCACTAGTGGAATAAAGATGGAATGACTTCAAATTTTTAGGTCCATTTGAAATACGTGCACACAAAACCCGAGAAAGCATTCCTGGAAATCTCGGCCCAAAAAAGGACGTTTAGTAATTCTAAAACAGACTACAGGATGAAAAACAATAGTTTTGGCAGTTAAAGTTTGAGATTCGACGGTGTCGTAGATCCGTTTGGTCATCAGGTGTTACGAGCCACACCCATGTCTAGCTAGAATAGTGTGTTAGGCTCAGGCTAGAGAAGAAACAGGGAACAAACTGATGAAAGAATGATCAAACCGAGGGAATTCGCTCAGAACTAACAAGAATGATAACGTGCTCCGATTGGAGCGGTTTAGGAACTGCTAGAAGGCACTAGTGGAGTAAAGATGGAATCACTTCAAATTTTTAGGTCCATTTGAAATACGTGCACACAAAACCCGAGAAAGTGTTCCTGGAAATCTCGGCCCAAAAAAGGACGTTTAGTAATTCTAAAACGGACTACAGGATTAAAAACAATAGTGTTGGCAGTTAAAGTTTGAGATTCGACGGTGTCGTAGATCCATTTGGTCATCAGGTGTTACGAGCCACACCCATGTCTAGCTAGAATAGTGTGGTACGCTCAGACTAGAGAAGAAACGGGAAACAAACTGATGAAAGAATGATCAAACCGAGGGAATTCACTCAGAACTAACAAGAATGATAACGTGCTCCGACTAGAGCGGTTTAGGAACTACTGGAAGGCTCTAGGGAAAAAAATGGAATGGCTTCTAATTTTTAGGTCCATATGATTTGAAATACGTGCACACAAACCGCGCGAAAGCGTTCCTGGAAATCTCGGCCCAAAAAAGGACGTTTAGTAATTCTAAAAGGGACTACAGGATGAAAAACAATAGTTTTGGCAGTTAAAGTTTGAGATTCGATGGTGTCGTAGATCCGTTTGGTCATCAGATGTTACGAGTCACACCCATGTCTAGCTAGAATAGTGTGCTAGGCTCAGACTAGAGATGAAACGGGGAACAAACTGATGAAAGAATGATCATACCGAGGGAATTCACTTAGAACTAACAAAAATGATAACGTGCTCCGACTGGAGCGGTTTAGGAACTGCTGGAAGGCTCTAGGAGAATAAAGATGGAATGACTTCTAAGTTTTAGGTCCGTATGATTTGAAATACGTAAACACAAACCCCGAGAAAGCGTTCCTGGAAATCTCGGCCCAAAAAAAGGACGTTTAGTAATTCTAAATGGGACTACAAATGAAAAACAATAGTTTTGGCAGTTAAAGTTTGAGATTCGACGGTGCCGTAGATACGTTTGGTCATCAGGTGTTACGAGCCACACCCATGTCTAGCTAGAGTAGTGTGCTAGGCTGATACTACAGAAGAAACAGGGAACAAACTGATGAAAAAAATGATCAAACCGAGGGAATTCACTCAGAACTAACAAGAATGATAACGTGCTCCGACTGGAGCGGTTTAGGAACTGCTGGACGACTTGAGGGGATCAAAGATGGAATGACTTCTAATTTTTAGGTCCGTATGATTTGAAATACAAGCACACAAACCGCGCGAAAGCGTTCCTGGAAATCTCGGCCCAAAAAAGGAAATTTAGTATTTCTGAAAGGGACTACATGATGAAAGACAATAGTTTTGGCAGTTAAAGTTTCAGATTCGACGGTGCCGTAGATCCGTTTGGTTATTAGGTGTTATGAGCCACACCCATGTCTAGCTAGAATAGTGTGCTAGGCTCAGACTAGAGAAGAAACGGGGAACAAACTAATGAAAGAATGATCAAACCGAGGGAATTCACTCAGAACTAACAAGAATGATAACATGCTCCGACTGGAGCGGTTTAGGAACTGCTGGAAGGCTCTAGGGGAATAAAGCAGCAATGACTTCTAATTTTTAGGTCCGTATGATTTGAAATACGTGCACACAGACCGCGCGAAAGCGTTCCTGGAAATCTCGGCCCAAAAAAGGACGTTTAGTAATTCTAAAAGGGACTACAAGATGACAAACAATAGTTTTGGTAGTTAAAGTTTGAGATTCTATGGTGCCGTAGATCCGTTTGGTCATCAGGTGTTACGTGCCACACCCATGTCTAGCTAGAATAGTGTGCTAGGCTCAGACTAGAGAAGAAACGGGTTCTGTGTGAGTTCCCTCGGTATGATCATTCTTTCATCAGTTTGTTCCTCGTTTCTTCTCTAGTCTGAGCCTAGCACACTATTCTAGCTATTAATGGGTGTGGCTCGTAACACCTGATGACCAAACGGATATACGGCACCGTCGAATCTCAAACTTTAACTGCCAAAAACTATTGTTTTTCATCCTGTAGTCCCTTTGAGAATTACTAAACGTCCTTTTCTGGGCTGAGATTTCCAGGAACGCTTCCTCGGGGTTTGTGTGCACATATTTCAAATCATACAGAGCTAAAAATTAGAAGTCATTCCATCTTTATTCCCCTAGAGCCTTCCAGCAGTTCCTAAACCGCTGCAGTCGGAGCAGGTTATCATTCTTGTTAGTTCTGAGTGAATTCCCTCGGTATGATCATTCTTTCATCAGTTTGTTCCCCGTTTCTTCTCTAGTCTGAGCGTAGCACACTATTCTAGCTAGACATGGGTGTGGCTCGTAACACCTGATGACCAAACGGATCTATGGCACCGTCGAATCTCAAACTTTAACTGCCAAAACTATTGTTTTTCATCCTGTAGTCCTTTTAGAATTATTAAACATCCTTTTTTTGGGCCGTGATTTCCTGGAATGCTCTCGGGGTTTGTGTGCACGTATTTCAAATCATACGGACCTAAAAATTAGAAGTCATTCCATCTTTATTCCCCTAGAGCCTTCCAGCAGTTCCTAAACCGCTCCAGTCGCAGCACGTTATCATTCTTTTTAGTTCTGAGCGAATTCCCTTGGTATGATCATTCTTTCATCAGTTTGTTCCCCGTTTCTTCTCTATCGTGAGCCTAACACACTATTCTAGCTATTAATGGGTGTGGATCGTAACACCTGATGACCAAACGGATCTATGCCACCATCGAATCTCAAACTTTAACTGCCACAACTATTGTTTTTCATCCTGTAGTCACTTTTAGAATTATTAAACGTCCTTTTTTGGGCCGTGATTTCCTGGAACGCTTTCTCGGGGTTTGTGTGCACGTATTTCAAATCATACGGTACTAAAAATTAGAAGTCATTCCATCGGTATGATCATTCTTTCATCAGTTTGTTCCCCGTTTCTTCTCTAGTCTGAGCCTAGCACACTAGTCTAGCTAGACATGGGTGTGGCTCAAAACACCTGATGACCAAACGGGTCTATGGCACCATCGAATCTCAAACTTTAAGTTCCAAACTATTGTTTTTCATTCTGTAGTCCCTTTTATAATTACTAAATGTCTTTTTTTCGGCAGAGATTTCCAGGAACGCTTTCTCGGGGTTTGTGTGCATGTATTTGAAATCATACGGACCTAAAAATTAGAAGTCATTCCATCTTTATTCCCCTAGAGCCTTCCAGCAGTTCCTAAATCGCTCCAGTCGGAGCACGTTATCATTCTTGTTAGTTCTGAGTGAGTTCCCTCGGTATGATCATTCTTTCATCAGTTTGTTCCCCGTTTCTTCTCGAGTCTGAGCCTAGCACACTATTCTAGCTATTAATGGATGTGGCTCGTAACACCTGATGACCAAACGGATAAACGGCACCGTCGAATCTCAAACTTTAACTGCCAAAATTATTGTTTTTCTTCCTGTAGTCCCTTTTAGAATTACTAAACGTCCTTTTTTGGGCTGAGATTTCCAGGAACGCTTTCTCGGGGTTTGTGTGCACATATTTCAAATCATACGGACCAAAAAACTAGAAGTCATTCCATCTTTATTCACCTAGAGCCTTCCAGCAGTTCCTAAACCGCTCCAGTCGGAGCACGTTATCATTCTTGTTAGTTCTGAGTGAATTCCCTCGGTATGATCATTCTTTCATCAGTTTGTTCCTGTTTCTTCTCTAGTCTGACTCTAGAACACTATTTTAGCTAGACATGGGTGTGGCTCGTAACACCTGATGACCAAACGGATCTACGGCACCGTCGAATCTCAAACTTTAACTGCCAAAACTATTGTTTTTCATCCTTTAGTCCATTTTTGAATTATTAAACATCCTTTTTTTTGGGCCATGATTTCCAGGAACGCTTTCTCGGGGTTTGTGTGCACGTATTTCAACTCATACGAACCTAAAAATTAGAAGTCATTCCATCTTTATTCCCCTAGAGCCTTCCAGCAGTTCCTAAACCGCTCCAGTCGGAGCACGTTATCATTCTTGTTAGTTCTGAGCGAATTCCCTCGGTATGATCATTCTTTCATTAGTTTGTTCCCCGTTTCTTCTATATCATGAGCCTAACACACTATTCTAGCTATTAATGGGTGTGGATCGTAACACCTGATGACCAAACGGATCTACGGCACCATTGAATCTCAAACTTTAACTGCCAAAACTATTGTTTTTCATCCTCTAGTCCCTCTTAGAATTATTAAACGTCCTTTTTTGGGCTGAGATTTCCAGGAACGCTTTCTCGGGGTTTTTGTGCACGTATTTCAAATCATACAGACCTTAAAATTACAAGTCATTCCATCTATATTCCCCTAGAGCAGTTCCTAAACCGCTCCAGTCAGAGCACGTTATCATTCTTGTTAGTTCTGAGTGAATTCCCTCAGTATGATCATTCTTTCATTCCCCGTTTCTTCTCTAGCCTGAGCCTAGCACACTATTCTAGCTATTAATGGTTGTGGATCGTAACACCTGATGACCAAACGGATCTACGGCACCATCGAATCTCAAAGTTTAACTGCCAAAACTATTGTTTTTCGTCCTGTAGTCCCTTTTAGAATTATTAAACGTCCTTTTTTTGCGCCGTGATTTCCAGGAACGCTTTCTCGGGGTTTTTGTGCACGAATTTCAAACCATACGGACCTAAAAATTAGAAGTCATTCCATCTTTATTCCCCTAGAGCCTTCCAGCAGTTCCTAAACCGCTCCAGTCGGAGCACGTTATCATTCTTGTTAGTTCTGAGCGAATTCCCTCGGTATGATCATTCTTTCATTAGTTTGTTCCCCGTTTCTTCTATATCATGAGCCTAACACACTATTCTAGCTATTAATGGGTGTGGATCGTAACACCTGATGACCAAACGGATCTACGGCACCATTGAATCTCAAACTTTAACTGCCAAAACTATTGTTTTTCATCCTCTAGTCCCTCTTAGAATTATTAAACGTCCTTTTTTGGGCTGAGATTTCCAGGAACGCTTTCTCGGGGTTTTTGTGCACGTATTCCAAATCATACAGACCTTAAAATTACAAGTCATTCCATCTATATTCCCCTAGAGTAGTTCCTAAACCGCTCCAGTCAGAGCACGTTATCATTCTTGTTAGTTCTGAGTGAATTCCCTCAGTATGATCATTCTTTCATTCCCCGTTTCTTCTCTAGCCTGAGCCTAGCACACTATTCTAGCTATTAATGGTTGTGGATCGTAACACCTGATGACCAAACGGATCTACGGCACCATCGAATCTCAAAGTTTAACTGCCAAAACTATTGTTTTTCGTCCTGTAGTCCCTTTTAGAATTATTAAACGTCCTTTTTTTGCGCCGTGATTTCCAGGAACGCTTTCTCGGGGTTTTTGTGCACGAATTTCAAACCATACGGACCTAAAAATTAGAAGTCATTCCATCTTTATTCCCCTAGAGCCTTCCAGCAGTTCCTAAACCGCTCCAGTCGGAGCACGTTATCATTCTTGTTAGTTCTGAGCGAATTCCCTCGGTATGATCATTCTTTCATCAGTTTGTTCCCCGTTTCTTCTATATCATGAGCCTAACACACTATTCTAGCTATTAATGGGTGTGCATCGTCACACCTGATGACCAAACGGATCTACGGCACCATCGAATCTCAAACTTTAACTGCCAAAACTATTGTTTTTCATCCTGTAGTCCCTTTTAGAATTATTAAACGTCCTTTTTTTGGGCTGAGATTTCCAGGAACGCTTTCTCAGGGTTTTTGTGCACGTATTTCAAATCATACGGACCATAAAATTACAAGTCATTCCATCTTTATTCCCCTAGAGCCTTCCAGCAGTTCCTAAACCGCTCCAGTTGGAGCACCTTATAATTCTTCTTAGTTCTGAGTGAATTCCCTCGGCATGATCATTCTTTCATCAGTTTGTTCCTCGTTTCTTCTCTAGTCTGAGCCTAGCACAATATTCTAGCTAGACATGGGTGTGGCTCGTAACACCTGATGACCAAACGGATCTACGGCACCATCGAATCTCAAACTTTAACTGCCAAAACTATTGTTTTTCATCCTGTAGTCCCTTTTAGAATTATTAAACGTCCTTTTTTGGGCTGAGATTTCCAGGAACACTTTCTCGGGGTTTGTGTGCATGTATTTCAAATCATACGGACCTTAAATTTAGAAGTCATTCCATCTATATTCCCCTAGAGCCTTCCAGCAGTTCCTAAACCGCTCCAGTCGGAGCACGTTATCATTCTTGTTAGTTCTGAACGAATTCCCTCGGTATGATCATTCTTTCATCAGTTTGTTCCCCGTTTCTTCTCTAGGCTGAGCCTAGCACACTATTCTAGCTATTAATGGGTGTGGCTCGTAACACCTGATGACCAAACGGATATACGGCACCGTCGAATCTCAAACTTTAACTGCCAAAACTATTGTTTTTCATCCTGTAGTCCCTTTTAGAATTATTAAACGTCCTTTTTTTGGGCCGTGATTTCCAGGAACGCTTTCTCGGGGTTTGTGTGCATGTATTTCAAATCATACTGACCTAAAAATGAGAAGTCATTCCATCTTTATTCCCCTAGAGCCTTCCAGCAGTTCCTAAACGGCTCCAGTCGGAGCACGTTATCATTCTTGTTAGTTCTGAGCGAATTCCCTCGGTATGATCATTCTTTCATCAGTTTGTTCCCCGTTTCTTCTCTATCGTGAGCCTAACACACTATTCTAGCTATTAATGGGTGTGGATCGTAACACCTGATGACCAAACGGATCTACAGCACCATCGAATCTCAAACTTTAACTGCCAAAACTGTTGTTTTTCATCCGGTAGTCCCTTTTAGAATTATTAAACGTCCTTTTTTGGGCTGAGATTTCCAGGAATGCTTTCGCGCGGTTTGTGTGCACGTATTTGAAATCATACGGACCTTAAAATTACAAGTCATTCCATCTATATATATTCCCCTAGAGCAGTTACTAAACCGCTCCAGTCGGAGCACGTTATCATTCTTGTTAGTTCTGAGTGAATTCCCTCGGTATGATCATTCTTTCATCAGTTTGTTCCCCGTTTCTTCTCTAGCCTGAGCCTAGCACACTATTCTAGCTATTAATGGGTGTGGATCGTAACACCTGATGACCAAATGGATCTACGGCACCGTCGAATCTCAAACTTTAACTGCCAAAACTATTGTTTTTCATCCTGTAGTCCCTTTTAGAATTATTAAACTTCCTTTTTTTGGGCCGTGATTTCCAGGAACGCTTTCTCGGGGTTTGTGTGCACGAATTTCAAACCATACGGACCTAAAAAATAGAAGTCATTCCATCTTTATTCCCCTAGAGCCTTCCAGCAGTTCTTAAACCGCTCCAGTCGGAGCACGTTATCATTCTTGTTAGTACTGAGTGAATACCCTCGGTATGATCATTCTTTCATCAGTTTGTTCCCCGTTTCTTCTCTAGCCTGAGCCTAACACACTATTCTAGCTATTAATGGGTGTGGATCGTAACACCTCATGACCAAACGGATCTACGGCACCATCGAATCTCAAACTTTAACTGCCAAATCTATTGTTTTTCATCCTGTAGTCCCATTTAGAATTATTAAACGTCCTTTTTTGGGCTGAGATTTCCAGGAACGCTTTCTCAGGGTTTGTGTGCATGTATTTCAAATCATACGGACCTTAAAATTAGAAGTCATTCCATCTATATTCCCCTAGAGCCTTCCAGGAGTTCCTAAACCGCTCCAGTCGGAGCATGTTATCATTCTTGTTAGTTCTGAACGAATTCCCTCGGTATGATCATTCTTTCATTAGTTTGTTCCCCGTTGCATCTCTAGTCTGAGCCTAGCACATTATTCTAGCTATTAATGGGCGTGGATCGTAACACCCGATGACCAAACGGATCTACGACACCATCGAATCTAAAACTTTAACTGCCAAAACTATTGTTTTTCATCCTCTAGTCCCTTTTAGAATTATTAAACATCCTTTTTTTGGGCCGTGATTTCCAGGAATGCTTTCTCGGGGTTTGTGTGCACGAATTTCAAACCATATGGACCTAAAAATTAGAAGTCATTCCATCTTTATTCCCCTGGAGCATTCCAGCAGTTCTTAAACCGCTCCACTCGGAGCACGTTATCATTCTTGTTAGTACTGAGTGAATTCCCTCGGTATGATCATTCTTTCATCAGTTTGTTCTCCGTTTCTTCTCTAATCTGAGCCTAGCACACTATTCTAGTTATTAATGGGTGTGGCTCGTAACACCTGATGACCAAACGGATATACGGCACCGTCGAATCTCAAACTTTAACTGCCAAAACTATTGTTTTTCATCCTGTAGTCCCTTTTAGAATTACCAAACGTCCTTTTTTGGGCTGAGATTTCCAGGAACGCTTTCTCGGGGTTTGTGTGCACATATTTCAAATCATACGGACCTAAAAATTAGAAGTCATTTCATCTTTATTCCCCTAGAGCGTTCCAGCAGTTCCTAAACCGCTCCAGCCGGAGCACGTTATCATTCTTGTTAGTTCTGAGTGAATTCCCTCGGTATGATCATTCTTTCATCAGTTTGTTCCCCGTTTCTTCTCTGGTCTGAGCCTAGCACACTATTCTAGCAAGACATGGGTGTGGATCGTAACACCTGATGACCAAACGGATCTATAGCACCGTCGAATCTCAAACTTTAACTGCCAAAACTATTGTTTTTCATCCTGCAGTCCCTTTTAGAATTATTAAACATCTTTTTTTGGGCCGTGATTTCCAGGAACGCTTTATCGGGGTTTGTGTGCACGTATTTCAAATCACACTGACCTAAAAATTAGAAGTCATTCCATCTTTATTCCCCTAGAGCCTTCCAGCAGTTCCTAAATCGCTCCAGTCGGAGCACGTTATCATTCTTGTTAGTTCTGAGCGAATTCCCTCGGTATGATCATTCTTTCATCAGTTTGTTCCCCGTTTCTTCTCTATCGTGAGTCTAACACACTATTCTAGCTATTAATGGGTGTGGATCGTAATATCTGATGACCAAACGGATCTACGGCACCATCGAATCTCAAACTTTAACTGCCAAAACTATTGTTTTTCATCCTGTAGTCCCTTTTAGAATTATTAAACGTCCTTTTTTGGTCTGAGATTTCTAGGAACGCTTTCGCGCGGTTTGTGTGCACGTATTTCAAATCATACGGACCTTAAAATTACAAGTCATTCCATCTATATATATTCCCCTAGAGCAGTTACTAAACCGCTCCAATCGGAGCACGTTATCATTCTTGTTAGTTCTGAGTGAATTCCCTCGGTATGATCATTCTTTCATTAGTTTGTTCCCCGTTTCTTCTCTATTCTGAGCCTAGCACACTATTCTAGCTATTAATGGGTGTGGATCGTAACACCTAATGACCAAACGGATCTACAGCACCATGAAATCTCAAACTTTAACTGCCAAAACTATTGTTTTTCATCCTGTAGTCCCTTTTAGAATTATTAAACGTCCTTTTTTTGGGCCGTGATTTCCAGCAACGCTTTCTCGGGGTTTGTGTGCATGAATTTCAAACCATACGGACCTAAAAATGAGAAGTCATTCCATCTTTATTCCCCTAGAGCCTTCCAGCAGTTCTTAAACCGCTCCAGTCGGAGCACGTTATCATTCTTGTTAGTACTGAGTGAATACCCTCGGTATGATCATTCTTTCATCAGTTTACTCCCCGTTTCTTCTCTAGCCTGAGCCTAGCACACTATGCTAGCTATTAATTGGTGTGGATCGTAACACCTGATGACCAAGCGGATCTACGGCACCTTCGAATCTCAAACTTTAACTGCCAAAACTATTGTTTTTCATCCTGTAGTCCCTTTTAGAATTATTAAATGTCCTTTTTTGGGCTGAGATTTCCAGGAACACTTTCTCGGGGTTTGTGTGCATGTATTTCAAATCATATCGACCTTAAATTTAGAAGTCATTCCATCTATATTCCCCTAGAGCCTTCCAGCAGTTCCTAAATCGCTCCAGTCGGAGCACGTTATCATTCTTGTTAGTTCTGAACGAATTCCCTCGGTATGATCATTCTTTCATTAGTTTGTTCCCCGTTTCATCTCCAGTCTGAGCCTAGCACACTATTGTAGCTATTAATGGGTGTGGATCGTAACACCCGATGACCAAACGGATCTACGGCACCATCGAATCTAAAACTTTAAATGCCAAAACTATTGTTTTTCATCCTGTAGTCCCTTTTAGAATTACTAAATGTCCTTTTTTGGGCCGTGATTTCTAGGAATGCTTTCTTGGGGTTTGTGTGCACGAATTTCAAACCATACGGACCTAAAAATTAGAAGCCATTCCATCTTTATTCCCCTAGAGCCTTCCAGCAGTTCTTAAACCGCTCCACTCCGAGAACGTTATCATTCTTGTTAGTACTGAGTGAATTCCCTCGGTATGATCATTCTTTCATCAGTTTGTTCCCCGTTTCTTCTCTATCGTGAGTCTAACACACTATTCTAGCTATTAATGGGTGTGGATCGTAATATCTGATGACCAAACGGATCTACGGCACCATCGAATCTCAAACTTTAACTGCCAAAACTATTGTTTTTCATCCTGTAGTCCCTTTTAGAATTATTAAACGTCCTTTTTTGGTCTGAGATTTCTAGGAACGCTTTCGCGCGGTTTGTGTGCACGTATTTCAAATCATACGGACCTTAAAATTACAAGTCATTCCATCTATATATATTCCCCTAGAGCAGTTACTAAACCGCTCCAATCGGAGCACGTTATCATTCTTGTTAGTTCTGAGTGAATTCCCTCGGTATGATCATTCTTTCTTTAGTTTGTTCCCCGTTTCTTCTCTATTCTGAGCCTAGCACACTATTCTAGCTATTAATGGGTGTGGATCGTAACACCTAATGACCAAACGGATCTACAGCACCATGAAATCTCAAACTTTAACTGCCAAAACTATTGTTTTTCATCCTGTAGTCCCTTTTAGAATTATTAAACGTCCTTTTTTTGGGCCGTGATTTCCAGCAACGCTTTCTCGGGGTTTGTGTGCATGAATTTCAAACCATACGGACCTAAAAATGAGAAGTCATTCCATCTTTATTCCCCTAGAGCCTTCCAGCAGTTCTTAAACCGCTCCAGTCGGAGCACGTTATCATTCTTGTTAGTACTGAGTGAATACCCTCGGTATGATCATTCTTTCATCAGTTTATTCCCCGTTTCTTCTCTAGCCTGAGCCTAGCACACTATTCTAGCTATTAATTGGTGTGGATCGTAACACCTGATGACCAAGCGGATCTACGGCACCTTCGAATCTCAAACTTTAACTGCCAAAACTATTGTTTTTCATCCTGTAGTCCCTTTTAGAATTATTAAATGTCCTTTTTTGGGCTGAGATTTCCAGGAACACTTTCTCGGGGTTTGTGTGCATGTATTTCAAATCATATCGACCTTAAATTTAGAAGTCATTCCATCTATATTCCCCTAGAGCCTTCCAGCAGTTCCTAAACCGCTCCAGTCGGAGCACGTTATCATTCTTGTTAGTTCTGAACGAATTCCCTCGGTATGATCATTCTTTCATTAGTTTGTTCCCCGTTTCATCTCCAGTCTGAGCCTAGCACACTATTGTAGCTATTAATGGGTGTGGATCGTAACACCCGATGACCAAACGGATCTACGGCACCATCGAATCTAAAACTTTAAATGCCAAAACTATTGTTTTTCATCCTGTAGTCCCTTTTAGAATTACTAAATGTCCTTTTTTGGGCCGTGATTTCTAGGAATGCTTTCTTGGGGTTTGTGTGCACGAATTTCAAACCATACGGACCTAAAAATTAGAAGCCATTCCATCTTTATTCCCCTAGAGCCTTCCAGCAGTTCTTAAACCGCTCCACTCGGAGAACGTTATCATTCTTGTTAGTACTGAGTGAATTCCCTCGGTATGATCATTCTTTCATCAGTTTGTTCCCCGTTTCTTCTCTAGTCTGAGCCTAGCACACTATTCTAGCTATTAATGGGTGTGGCTCGTAACACCTGATGACCAAACGGATCTACGGCACCATCGAATCTCAAACTTTAACTGCCAAAACTATTGTTTTTCATCCTGTAGTCCCTTTTAGAAGTATTAAACATCCTTTTTTGGGCTGAGATTTCCAGGAACGCTTCCGCGTGGTTTGTGTCCACGTATTTCAAATCATACGGACCTTAAAATTACAAGTCATTCCATCTATATATATTCCCCTAGAGCAGTTACTAAACCGCTCCAATCGGAGCACGTTATCATTCTTGTTAGTTCTGAGTGAATTCCCTCGGTATGATCATTCTTTCATTAGTTTATTCCCTGTTTCTTCTCTAGTCTGAGCCTAGCAGACTATTCTAGCTATTAATGGGTGTGGATCGTAACACCTAATGACCAAACGGATCTACGGCACCATCGAATCTCAAACTTTAACTGCCAAAACTATTGTTTTTCATCCTGTAGTCCCTTTTGGAATTATTAAACGTCCTTTTTTTGGGCCGTGATTTCCAGGAACGCTTTCTCGGGGTTTGTGTGCATGAATTTCAAACCATACGGACCTAAAAATTAGAAGTCATTCCATCTTTATTCCCCTAGAGCCTTCCAGCAGTTCTTAAACCGCTCCAGTCGGAGCACGTTATCATTCTTGTTATTACTGAGTGAATACCCTCGGTATGATCATTCTTTCATCAGTTTGTTCCCCGTTTCTTCTCTAGCCTGAGCCTAACACACTATTCTAGCTATTAATGGGTGTGGATCATAACACCTGATGACCAAACGGATCTACGGCACCATCGAATCTCAAACTTTAACTGCCAAAACTATTGTTTTTCATCCTGTAGTCCCTTTTAGAATTATTAAACGTCCTTTTTTGGGCTGAGATTTCTAGGAACACTTTCTCGGGGTTTGTGTGCATGTATTTCAAATCATACGGACCTTAAATTTAGAAGTCATTCCATCTATATTCCCCTAGAGCCTTCCAGCAGTTCCTAAACCGCTCCAGTCGGAGCAAGTTATCATTCTTGTTAGTTCTGAACGAATTCCCTCGGTATGATCATTCTTTCATTAGTTTGTTCCCCGTTTCATCTCTAGTCTGAGCCTAGCACACTATTCTAGCTATTAATGGTCGTGGATCGTAACACGCGATGAGAAAACGGATCTACGGCACCATCGCATATAAAACTTTAACTGCCAAAACTATTGTTTTTCATCCTGTAGTCCCTTTTATAATTATTAAACGTCCTTTTTTTGGGCCGTGATTTCCAGGAATGCTTTCTTGGGGTTTGTGTGCATGAATTTCAAACCATACGGACCTAAAAATTAGAAGTGATTCCATCTTTATTCCCCTAGAGCCTTCCAGCAGTTCTTAAACCGCTCCAGTCGGAGCACGTTATCATTTTTGTTAGTACTGAGTGAATACCCTCGGTATGATCATTCTTTCATCAGTTTGTTCCTCGTTTCTTCTCTAGCCTGAGCCTAACACAATATGCTAGCTATTAATGGGTGTGGATCGTAACACCTGATGACCAAACGGATCTATGGCACCGTCGAATCTCAAACTTTAACTGCCAAAACTATTGTTTTTCATCCTGCAGTCCCTTTTAGAATTATTAAACATCCGTGATTTCCAGGAACGCTTTCTCGGGGTTTGTGTGCACGTATTTCAAATCATACTGACCTAAAAATTAGAAGTCATTCCATCTTTATTCCCCTAGAGCCTTCCAGCAGTTCCTAAATCGCTCCAGTCGGAGCACGTTATCATTCTTGTTAGTTCTGAGCGAATTCCCTCGGTATGATCATTCTTTCATCAGTTTGTTCCCCATTTCTTCTCTATCGTGAGTCTAACACACTATTCTAGCTATTAATGGGTGTGGATCGTAATATCTGATGACCAAACGGATCTACGGCACCATCGAATCTCAAACTTTAACTGCCAAAACTATTGTTTTTCATCCTGTAGTCCCTTTTAGAATTATTAAACGTCCTTTTTTGGTCTGAGATTTCTAGGAACGCTTTCGCGCGGTTTGTGTGCACGTATTTCAAATCATACGGACCTTAAAATTACAAGTCATTCCATCTATATATATTCCCCTAGAGCAGTTACTAAACCGCTCCAATCGGAGCACGTTATCATTCTTGTTAGTTCTGAGTGAATTCCCTCGGTATGATCATTCTTTCATTAGTTTGTTCCCCGTTTCATCTCTATTCTGAGCCTAGCACACTATTCTAGCTATTAATGTGTGTGGATCGTAACACCTAATGACCAAACGGATCTACAGCACCATGAAATCTCAAACTTTAACTGCCAAAACTATTGTTTTTCATCCTGTAGTCCCTTTTAGAATTATTAAACGTCCTTTTTTTGGGCCGTGATTTCCAGCAACGCTTTCTCGGGGTTTGTGTGCATGAATTTCAAACCATACGGACCTAAAAATGAGAAGTCATTCCATCTTTATTCCCCTAGAGCCTTCCAGCAGTTCTTAAACCGCTCTAGTCGGAGCACGTTATCATTCTTGTTAGTACTGAGTGAATACCCTCGGTATGATCATTCTTTCATCAGTTTATTCCCCGTTTCTTCTCTAGCCTGAGCCTAGCACACTATTCTAGCTATTAATTGGTGTGGATCGTAACACCTGATGACCAAACGGATCTATGGCACCGTCGAATCTCAAACTTTAACTGCCATAACTATTGTTTTTCATCCTGTAGTCCCTTTTAGAATTACTAAACATCCTTTTTTGGGCTGAGATTTCCAGGAACGCTTTCTCGGGGTTTGTGTGCACATATTTCAAATCATACGGACCTAAAAATTAGAAGTCATTCCATCTTTATTCCCCTAGAGCCTTCCAGCAGTTCCTAAATCGCTCCAGTCGGAGCACGTTATCATTCTTGTTAGTTCTGAGCGAATTCCCTCGGTATGATCATTCTTTCATCAGTTTGTTCCCCGTTTCTTCTCTATCGTGAGTCTAACACACTACTCTAGCTATTAATGGGTGTGGATCGTAACATCTGATGACCAAACGGATCTACGGCACCATCGAATCTCAAACTTTAACTGCCAAAACTATTGTTTTTCATCCTGTAGTCCCTTTTAGAATTATTAAACGTCCTTTTTTGGTCTGAGATTTCTAGGAACGCTTTCGCGCGGTTTGTGTGCACGTATTTCAAATCATACAGACCTTAAAATTACAAGTCATTCCATCTATATATATTCCCCTAGAGCAGTTACTAAACCGCTCCAATCGGAGCACGTTATCATTCTTGTTAGTTCTGAGTGAATTCCCTCGGTATGATCATTCTTTCATTAGTTTGTTCCCCGTTTCTTCTCTATTCTGAGCCTAGCACACTATTCTAGCTATTAATGGGTGTCGATCGTAACACCTAATGACCAAACGGATCTACAGCACCATGAAATCTCAACCTTTAACTGCCAAAACTATTGTTTTTCATCCTGTAGTCCCTTTTAGAATTATTAAACGTCCTTTTTTTGGGCCGTGATTTCCAGCAACGCTTTCTCGGGGTTTGTGTGCATGAATTTCAAACCATACGGACCTAAAAATGAGAAGTCATTCCATCTTTATTCCCCTAGAGCCTTCCAGCAGTTCTTAAACCGCTCCAGTCGGAGCACGTTATCATTCTTGTTAGTACTGAGTGAATACCCTCGGTATGATCATTCTTTCATCAGTTTATTCCCCGTTTCTTCTCTAGCCTGAGCCTAACACACTATTCTAGCTATTAATTGGTGTGGATCGTAACACCCGATGACCAAACGGATCTACGGCACCATCGAATCTCAAACTTTAACTGCCAAAATTATATGTTTTTCATCCTGTAGTCCCTTTTAGAATTATTAAATGTCCTTTTTTGGGCTGAGATTTCCAGGAACACTTTCTCGGGGTTTGTGTGCATGTATTTCAAATCATATCAACCTTAAATTTAGAAGTCATTCCATCTATATTCCCCTAGAGCCTTCCAGCAGTTCCTAAACCGCTCCAGTCGGAGCACGTTATCATTCTTGTTAGTTCTGAACGAATTCCCTCGGTATGATCATTCTTTCATTAGTTTGTTCCCCATTTCATCTCCAGTCTGAGCCTAGCACACTATTGTAGCTATTAATGGGTGTGGATCGTAACACCCGATGACCAAACGGATCTACGGCACCATCGAATCTAAAACTTTAAATGCCAAAACTATTGTTTTTCATCCTGTAGTCCCTTTTAGAATTACTAAATGTCCTTTTTTGGGCCGTGATTTCTAGGAATGCTTTCTTGGGGTTTGTGTGCACGAATTTCAAACCATACGGACCTAAAAATTAGAAGCCATTCCATCTTTATTCCCCTAGAGCCTTCCAGCAGTTCTTAAACCGCTCCACTCGGAGAACGTTATCATTCTTGTTAGTACTGAGTGAATTCCCTCGGTATGATCATTCTTTCATCAGTTTGTTCCCCGTTTCTTCTCTAGTCTGAGCCTAGCACACTATTCTAGCTATTAATGGGTGTGGCTCGTAACACCTGATGACCAAACGGATCTACGGCACCATCGAATCTCAAACTTTAACTGCCAAAACTATTGTTTTTCATCCTGTAGTCCCTTTTAGAAGTATTAAACATCCTTTTTTGGGCTGAGATTTCCAGGAACGCTTCCGCGTGGTTTGTGTCCACGTATTTCAAATCATACGGACCTTAAAATTACAAGTCATTCCATCTATATATATTCCCCTAGAGCAGTTACTAAACCGCTCCAATCGGAGCACGTTATCATTCTTGTTAGTTCTGAGTGAATTCCCTCGGTATGATCATTCTTTCATTAGTTTATTCCCTGTTTCTTCTCTAGTCTGAGCCTAGCACACTATTCTAGCTATTAATGGGTGTGGATCGTAACACCTAATGACCAAACGGATCTACGGCACCATCGAATCTCAAACTTTAACTGCCAAAACTATTGTTTTTCATCCTGTAGTCCCTTTTGGAATTATTAAACGTCCTTTTTTTGGGCCGTGATTTCCAGGAACGCTTTCTAGGGGTTTGTGTGCATGAATTTCAAACCATACGGACCTAAAAATTAGAAGTCATTCCATCTTTATTCCCCTAGAGCCTTCCAGCAGTTCTTAAACCGCTCCAGTCGGAGCACGTTATCATTCTTGTTATTACTGAGTGAATACCCTCGGTATGATCATTCTTTAATCAGTTTGTTCCCCGTTTCTTCTCTAGCCTGAGCCTAACACACTATTCTAGCTATTAATGGGTGTGGATCATAACACCTGATGACCAAACGGATCTACGGCACCATCGAATCTCAAACTTTAACTGCCAAAACTATTGTTTTTCATCCTGTAGTCCCTTTTAGAATTATTAAACGTCCTTTTTTGGGCTGAGATTTCTAGGAACACTTTCTCGGGGTTTGTGTGCATGTATTTCAAATCATACGGACCTTAAATTTAGAAGTCATTCCATCTATATTCCCCTAGAGCCTTCCAGCAGTTCCTAAACCGCTCCAGTCGGAGCAAGTTATCATTCTTATTAGTTCTGAACGAATTCCCTCGGTATGATCATTCTTTCATTAGTTTGTTCCCCGTTTCATCTCTAGTCTGAGCCTAGCACACTATTCTAGCTATTAATGGTCGTGGATCGTAACACGCGATGACAAAACGGATCTACGGCACCATCGAATATAAAACTTTAACTGCCAAAACTATTGTTTTTCATCCTGTAGTCCCTTTTATAATTATTAAACGTCCTTTTTTTGGGCCGTGATTTCCAGGAATGCTTTCTTGGGGTTTGTGTGCATGAATTTCAAACCATACGGACCTAAAAATTAGAAGTGATTCCGTCTTTATTCCCCTAGAGCCTTCCAGCAGTTCTTAAACCGCTCCAGTCGGAGCACATTATCATTTTTGTTAGTACTGAGTGAATACCCTCGGTATGATCATTCTTTCATCAGTTTGTTCCTCGTTTCTTCTCTAGCCTGAGCCTAACACACTATGCTAGCTATTAATGGGTGTGGATCGTAACACCTGATGACCAAACGGATCTACGGCACCATCGAATCTCAAACTTTAACTGCCATAACTATTGTTTTTCATCCTGTAGTCCCTTTTAGAATTACTAAACATCCTTTTTTGGGCTGAGATTTCCAGGAACGCTTTCTCGGGGTTTGTGTGCACATATTTCAAATCATACGGACCTAAAAATTAGAAGTCATTCCATCTTTATTCCCCTAGAGCCTTCCAGCAGTTCCTAAATCGCTCCAGTCGGAGCACGTTATCATTCTTGTTAGTTCTGAGCGAATTCCCTCGGTATGATCATTCTTTCATCAGTTTGTTCCCTGTTTCTTCTCTATCGTGAGTCTAACACACTATTCTAGCTATTAATGGGTCTGGATCGTAACATCTGATGACCAAACGGATCTACGGCACCATCAAATCTCAAACTTTAACTGCCAAAACTATTGTTTTTCATCCTGTAGTCCCTTTTAGAATTATTAAACGTCCTTTTTTGGTCTGAGATTTCTAGGAACGCTTTCGCGCGGTTTGTGTGCACGTATTTCAAATCATACGGACCTTAAAATTACAAGTCATTCCATCTATATATATTCCCCTAGAGCAGTTACTAAACCGCTCCAATCGGAGCACGTTATCATTCTTGTTAGTTCTGAGTGAATTCCCTCGGTATGATCATTCTTTCATTAGTTTGTTCCCCGTTTCTTCTCTATTCTGAGCCTAGCACACTATTCTAGCTATTAATGGGTGTGGATCGTAACACCTAATGACCAAACGGATCTACAGCACCATGAAATCTCAAACTTTAACTGCCAAAACTATTGTTTTTCATCCTGTAGTCCCTTTTAGAATTATTAAACGTCCTTTTTTTGGGCCGTGATTTCCAGCAACGCTTTCTCGGGGTTTGTGTGCATGAATTTCAAACCATACGGACCTAAAAATTAGAAGTCATTCCATCTTTATTCCCCTAGAGCCTTCCAGCAGTTCTTAAACCGCTCCAGTCGGAGCACGTTATCATTCTTGTTATTACTGAGTGAATACCCTCGGTATGATCATTCTTTCATCAGTTTGTTCCCCGTTTCTTCTCTTGCCTGAGCCTAACACACTATTCTAGCTATTAATGGGTGTGGATCATAACACCTGATGACCAAACGGATCTACGGCACCATCGAATCTCAAACTTTAACTGCCAAAACTATTGTTTTTCATCCTGTAGTCCCTTTTAGAATTATTAAACATCCTTTTTTGGGCTGAGATTTCTAGGAACACTTTCTCGGGGTTTGTGTGCATGTATTTCAAATCATACGGACCTTAAATTTAGAAGTCATTCCATCTATATTCCCCTAGAGCCTTCCAGCAGTTCCTAAACCGCTCCAGTCGGAGCAAGTTATCATTCTTGTTAGTTCTGAACGAATTCCCTCGGTATGATCATTCTTTCATTAGTTTGTTCCCCGTTTCATCTCTAGTCTGAGCCTAGCACACTATTCTAGCTATTAATGGTCGTGGATCGTAACACGCGATGACAAAACGGATCTACGGCACCATCGAATATAAAACTTTAACTGCCAAAACTATTGTTTTTCATCTTGTAGTCCCTTTTATAATTATTAAACGTCCTTTTTTTGGGCCGTGATTTCCAGGAATGCTTTCTTGGGGTTTGTGTGCATGAATTTCAAACCATACGGACCTAAAAATTAGAAGTGATTCCATCTTTATTCCCCTAGAGCCTTCCAGCAGTTCTTAAACCGCTCCAGTCGGAGCACGTTATCATTTTTGTTAGTACTGAGTGAATACCCTCGGTATGATCATTCTTTCATCAGTTTGTTCCTCGTTTCTTCTCTAGCCTGAGCCTAACACACTATGCTAGCTATTAATGGGTGTGGATCGTAACACCTGATGACCAAACGGATCTACGGCACCATCGAATCTCAAACTTTAACTGCCATAACTATTGTTTTTCATCCTGTAGTCCCTTTTAGAATTACTAAACATCCTTTTTTGGGCTGAGATTTCCAGGAACGCTTTCTCGGGGTTTGTGTGCACATATTTCAAATCATACGGACCTAAAAATTAGAAGTCATTCCATCTTTATTCCCCTAGAGCCTTCCAGCAGTTCCTAAATCGCTCCAGTCGGAGCACGTTATCATTCTTGTTAGTTCTGAGCGAATTCCCTCGGTATGATCATTCTTTCATCAGTTTGTTCCCCGTTTCTTCTCTATCGTGAGTCTAACACACTATTCTAGCTATTAATGGGTGTGGATCGTAACATCTGATGACCAAACGGATCTACGGCACCATCGAATCTCAAACTTTAACTGCCAAAACTATTGTTTTTCATCCTGTAGTCCCTTTTAGAATTATTAAACGTCCTTTTTTGGTCTGAGATTTCTAGGAACGCTTTCGCGCGGTTTGTGTGCACGTATTTCAAATCATATGGACCTTAAAATTACAAGTCATTCCATCTATATATATTCCCCTAGAGCAGTTACTAAACCGCTCCAATCGGAGCACGTTATCATTCTTGTTAGTTCTGAGTGAATTCCCTCGGTATGATCATTCTTTCATTAGTTTGTTCCCCGTTTCTTCTCTATTCTTAGCCTAGCACACTATTCTAGCTATTAATGGGTGTGGATCGTAACACCTAATGACCAAACGGATCTACAGCACCATGAAATCTCAAACTTTAACTGCCAAAACTATTGTTTTTCATCCTGTAGTCCCTTTTAGAATTATTAAACGTCCTTTTTTTGGGCCGTGATTTCCAGCAACGCTTTCTCGGGGTTTGTGTGCATGAATTTCAAACCATACGGACCTAAAAATTAGAAGTCATTCCATCTTTATTCCCCTAGAGCCTTCCAGCAGTTCTTAAACCGCTCCAGTCGGAGCACGTTATCATTCTTGTTATTACTGAGTGAATACCCTCGGTATGATCATTCTTTCATCAGTTTGTTCCCCGTTTCTTCTCTAGCCTGAGCCTAACACACTATTCTAGCTATTAATGGGTGTGGATCATAACACCTGATGACCAAACGGATCTACGGCACCATCGAATCTCAAACTTTAACTGCCAAAACTATTGTTTTTCATCCTGTAGTCCCTTTTAGAATTATTAAACGTCCTTTTTTGGGCTGAGATTTCTAGGAACACTTTCTCGGGGTTTGTGTGCATGTATTTCAAATCATACGGACCTTAAATTTAGAAGTCATTCCATCTATATTCCCCTAGAGCCTTCCAGCAGTTCCTAAACCGCTCCAGTCGGAGCAAGTTATCATTCTTGTTAGTTCTGAACGAATTCCCTCGGTATGATCATTCTTTCATTAGTTTGTTCCCCGTTTCATCTCTAGTCTGAGCCTAGCACACTATTCTAGCTATTAATGGTCGTGGATCGTAACACGCGATGACAAAACGGATCTACGGCACCATCGAATATAAAACTTTAACTGCCAAAACTATTGTTTTTCATCCTGTAGTCCCTTTTATAATTATTAAACGTCGTTTTTTTGGGCCGTGATTTCCAGGAATGCTTTCTTGGGGTTTGTGTGCATGAATTTCAAACCATACGGACCTAAAAATTAGAAGTGATTCCATCTTTATTCCCCTAGAGCCTTCCAGCAGTTCTTAAACCGCTCCAGTCGGAGCACGTTATCATTTTTGTTAGTACTGAGTGAATACCCTCGGTATGATCATTCTTTCATCAGTTTGTTCCTCGTTTCTTCTCTAGCCTGAGCCTAACACACTATGCTAGCTATTAATGGGTGTGGATCGTAACACCTGATGACCAAACGGATCTACGGCACCATCGAATCTCAAACTTTAACTGCCATAACTATTGTTTTTCATCCTGTAGTCCCTTTTAGAATTACTAAACATCCTTTTTTGGGCTGAGATTTCTAGGAACGCTTTCTCGGGGTTTGTGTGCACATATTTCAAATCATACGGACCTAAAAATTAGAAGTGATTCCATCTTTATTCCCCTAGAGCCTTCCAGCAGTTCCTAAATCGCTCCAGTCGGAGCACGTTATCATTCTTGTTAGTTCTGAGCGAATTCCCTCGGTATGATCATTCTTTCATCAGTTTGTTCCCCGTTTCTTCTCTATCGTGAGTCTAACACACTATTCTAGCTATTAATGGGTGTGGATCGTAACATCTGATGACCAAACGGATCTACGGCACCATCGAATCTCAAACTTTAACTGCCAAAACTATTGTTTTTCATCCTGTAGTCCCTTTTAGAATTATTAAACGTCCTTTTTTGGTCTGAGATTTCTAGGAACGCTTTCGCGCGGTTTGTGTGCACGTATTTCAAATCATACGGACCTTAAAATTACAAGTCATTCCATCTATATATATTCCCCTAGAGCAGTTACTAAACCGCTCCAATCGGAGCACGTTATCATTCTTGTTAGTTCTGAGTGAATTCCCTCGGTATGATCATTCTTTCATTAGTTTGTTCCCCGTTTCTTCTCTATTCTGAGCCTAGCACACTATTCTAGCTATTAATGGGTGTGGATCGTAACACCTAATGACCAAACGGATCTACAGCACCATGAAATCTCAAACTTTAACTGCCAAAACTATTGTTTTTCATCCTGTAGTCCCTTTTAGAATTATTAAACGTCCTTTTTTTGGGCCGTGATTTCCAGCAACGCTTTCTCGGGGTTTGTGTGCATGAATTTCAAACCATACGGACCTAAAAATGAGAAGTCATTCCATCTTTATTCCCCTAGAGCCTTCCAGCAGTTCTTAAACCGCTCCAGTCGGAGCACGTTATCATTTTTGTTAGTACTGAGTGAATACCCTCGGTATGATCATTCTTTCATCAGTTTATTCCCCGTTTCTTCTCTAGCCTGAGCCTAACACACTATTCTAGCTATTAATTGGTGTGGATCGTAACACCTGATGACCAAACGGATCTACGGCACCATCGAATCTCAAACTTTAACTGCCAAAACTATTGTTTTTCATCCTGTAGTCCCTTTTAGAATTATTAAATGTCCTTTTTTGGGCTGAGATTTCCAGGAACACTTTCTCAGGGTTTGTGTGCATGTATTTCAAATCATATCAACCTTAAATTTAGAAGTCATTCCATCTATATTCCCCTAGAGCCTTCCAGCAGTTCCTAAACCGCTCCAGTCGGAGCACGTTATCATTCTTGTTAGTTCTGAACGAATTCCCTCGGTATGATCATTCTTTCATTAGTTTGTTCCCCGTTTCATCTCCAGTCTGAGCCTAGCACACTATTGTAGCTATTAATGGGTGTGGATCGTAACACCCGATGACCAAACGGATCTACGGCACCATCGAATCTAAAACTTTAAATGCCAAAACTATTGTTTTTCATCCTGTAGTCCCTTTTAGAATTACTAAATGTCCTTTTTTGGGCCGTGATTTCTAGGAATGCTTTCTTGGGGTTTGTGTGCACGAATTTCAAACCATACGGACCTAAAAATTAGAAGCCATTCCATCTTTATTCCCCTAGAGCCTTCCAGCAGTTCTTAAACCGCTCCACTCGGAGAACGTTATCATTCTTGTTAGTACTGAGTGAATTCCCTCGGTATGATCATTCTTTCATCAGTTTGTTCCCCGTTTCTTCTCTAGTCTGAGCCTAGCACACTATTCTAGCTATTAATGGGTGTGGCTCGTAACACCTGATGACCAAACGGATCTACGGCACCATCGAATCTCAAACTTTAACTGCCAAAACTATTGTTTTTCATCCTGTAGTCCCTTTTAGAAGTATTAAACATCCTTTTTAGGGCTGAGATTTCCAGGAACGCTTCCGCGTGGTTTGTGTCCACGTATTTCAAATCATACGGACCTTAAAATTACAAGTCATTCCATCTATATATATTCCCCTAGAGCAGTTCCTAAACCGCTCCAATCGGAGCACGTTATCATTCTTGTTAGTTCTGAGTGAATTCCCTCGGTATGATCATTCTTTCATCAGTTTGTTCCCCGTTTCTTCTCTAGTCTGAGCGGGTGTGGCTCGTAACACCTGATGACCAAACGGATCTATGGCACCGTCGAATCTCAAACTTTAACTGCCAAAACTATTGTTTTTCATCCTGTAGTCCTTTTAGAATTATTAAACGTCCTTTTTTGGGCCGTGATTTCCTGGAATGCTCTCGGGGTTTGTGTGCACGTATTTCAAATCATACGGACCAAAAAATTAGAAGTCATTCCATCTTTATTCCCCTAGAGCCTTCCAGCAGTTCCTAAACCGCTCCAGTCGCAGCACGTTATCATTCTTTTTAGTTCTGAGCGAATTCCCTTGGTATGATCATTCTTTCATCAGTTTGTTCCCCGTTTCTTCTCTATCGTGAGCCTAACACACTATTCTAGCTATTAATGGGTGTGGATCGTAACACCTGATGACCAAACGGATCTATGCCACCATCGAATCTCAAACTTTAACTGCCAAAACTATTGTTTTTCATCCTGTAGTCCCTTTTAGAATTATTAAATGTCCTTTTTTGGGCTGAGATTTCCAGGAATGCTTTCTCGGGGTTTGTGTGCACGTATTTCAAATCATACGGACCTTAAAATTAGAAGTCATTCCATCTATATTCCCCTAGAGCAGTTCCTAAACCGCTCTAGTCGGAGCACGTTATCATTCTTGTTAGTTCTGAGTGAATTCCCTCGGTATTATCATAATTTCATTAGTTTGTTCCCCGTTTCTTCCCTAGTCTGAGCCTAGCACCCTATTCCAGCTATTAATGGGTGTGGATCGTAACAATGGATCTACGGCACCATAGAATCTCAGACTTTAACTGCCACAACTATTGTTTTTCATCCTGTAGTCACTTTTAGAATTATTAAACGTCCTTTTTTGGGCCGTGATTTCCTGGAACGCTTTCTCGGGGTTTGTGTGCACGTATTTCAAATCATACGGTACTAAAAATTAGAAGTCATTCCATCGGTATGATCATTCTTTCATCAGTTTGTTCCCCGTTTCTTCTCTAGTCTGAGCCTAGCACACTACTCTAGCTAGACATGGGTGTGGCTCAAAACACCTGATGACCAAACGGGTCTATGCCACCATCGAATCTCAAACTTTAACTTCCAAACTATTGTTTTTCATTCTGTAGTCCCTTTTATAATTACTAAATGTCTTTTTTTCGGCAGAGATTTCCAGGAACGCTTTCTCGGGGTTTGTGTGCATGTATTTGAAATCATACGGACCTAAAAATTAGAAGTCATTCCATCTTTATTCCCCTAGAGCCTTCCAGCAGTTCCTAAATCGCTCCAGTCGGAGCACGTTATCATTCTTGTTAGTTCTGAGTGAGTTCCCTCGGTATGATCATTCTTTCATCAGTTTGTTCCCCGTTTCTTCTCGAGTCTGAGCCTAGCACACTATTCTAGCTATTAATGGATGTGGCTCGTAACACCTGATGACCAAACGGATAAACGGCACCGTCGAATCTCAAACTTTAACTGCCAAAATTATTGTTTTTCTTCCTGTAGTCCCTTTTAGAATTACTAAACGTCCTTTTTTGGGCTGAGATTTCCAGGAACGCTTTCTCGGGGTTTGTGTGCACATATTTCAAATCATACGGACCAAAAAACTAGAAGTCATTCCATCTTTATTCACCTAGAGCCTTCCAGCAGTTCCTAAACCGCTCCAGTCGGAGCACGTTATCATTCTTGTTAGTTCTGAGTGAATTCCCTCGGTATGATCATTCTTTCATCAGTTTGTTCCTGTTTCTTCTCTAGTCTGACTCTAGAACACTATTTTAGCTAGACATGGGTGTGGCTTGTAACACCTGATGACCAAACGGATCTACGGCACCGTCGAATCTCAAACTTTAACTGCCAAAACTATTGTTTTTCATCCTTTAGTCCATTTTTGAATTATTAAACATCCTTTTTTTTGGGCCATGATTGCCAGGAACGCTTTCTCGGGGTTTGTGTGCACGTATTTCAAATCATACGAACCTAAAAATTAGAAGTCATTCCATCTTTATTCCCCTAGAGCCTTCCAGCAGTTCCTAAACCGCTCCAGTCGGAGCACGTTATCATTCTTGTTAGTTCTGAGCGAATTCCCTCGGTATGATCATTCTTTCATTAGTTTGTTCCCCGTTTCTTCTATATCATGAGCCTAACACACTATTCTAGCTATTAATGGGTGTGGATCGTAACACCTGATGACCAAACGGATCTACGGCACCATTGAATCTCAAACTTTAACTGCCAAAACTATTGTTTTTCATCCTCTAGTCCCTCTTAGAATTATTAAACGTCCTTTTTTGGGCTGAGATTTCCAGGAACGCTTTCTCGGGGTTTTTGTGCACGTATTTCAAATCATACAGACCTTAAAATTACAAGTCATTCCATCTATATTCCCCTAGAGCAGTTCCTAAACCGCTCCAGTCAGAGCACGTTATCATTCTTGTTAGTTCTGAGTGAATTCCCTCAGTATGATCATTCTTTCATTCCCCGTTTCTTCTCTAGCCTGAGCCTAGCACACTATTCTAGCTATTAATGGTTGTGGATCGTAACACCTGATGACCAAACGGATCTACGGCACCATCGAATCTCAAAGTTTAACTGCCAAAACTATTGTTTTTCGTCCTGTAGTCCCTTTTAGAATTATTAAACGTCCTTTTTTTGCGCCGTGATTTCCAGGAACGCTTTCTCGGGGTTTTTGTGCACGAATTTCAAACCATACGGACCTAAAAATTAGAAGTCATTCCATCTTTATTCCCCTAGAGCCTTCCAGCAGTTCCTAAACCGCTCCAGTCGGAGCACGTTATCATTCTTGTTAGTTCTGAGCGAATTCCCTCGGTATGATCATTCTTTCATCAGTTTGTTCCCCGTTTCTTCTATATCATGAGCCTAACACACTATTCTAGCTATTAATGGGTGTGCATCGTCACACCTGATGACCAAACGGATCTACGGCACCATCGAATCTCAAACTTTAACTGCCAAAACTATTGTTTTTCATCCTCTAGTCCCTTTTAGAATTATTAAACGTCCTTTTTTTGGGCTGAGATTTCCAGGAACGCTTTCTCAGGGTTTTTGTGCACGTATTTCAAATCATACGGACCATAAAATTACAAGTCATTCCATCTATATTCCCCTAGAGCAGTTCCTAAACCGCTCCAGTCAGAGCACGTTATCATTCTTGATAGTTCTGAGTGAATTCCCTCAGTATGATCATTCTTTCATTCCCCGTTTCTTCTCTAGCCTGAGCCTAGCACACTATTCTAGATATTAATGGTTGTGGATCGTAACACCTGATGACCAAACGGATATACGGCACCATCGAATCTCAAACTTTAACTGCCAAAACTATTGTTTTTCATCCTGTAGTCCCTTTTAGAATTATTAAACGTCCTTTTTTGCGCCGTGATTTCTAGGAACGCTTTCTTGGGGTTTGTGCGCACGAATTTGAAACCATACGGACCTAAAAATTAGAAGTCATTCCATCTTTATTCCCCTAGAGCCTTCCAGCAGTTCCTAAACCGCTCCAGTCGGAGCACATTATCATTGTTGTTAGTTCTGAGCGAATTCCCTCGGTATGATCATTCTTTCATCAGTTTCTTCCCCGTTTCTTCTATATCATGAGCCTAACACACTATTCTAGCTATTAATGGGTGTGGATCGTCACACCTGATGACCAAACGGATCTACGGCACCATCGAATCTCAAACTTTAACTGCCAAAACTATTGTTTTTCATCCTCTAGTCCCTTTTAGAATTATTAAACGACCTTTTTTGGGCTGAGATTTCCAGGAACGCTTTCTCAGGGTTTTTGTGCACGTATTTCAAATCATACGGACCTTAAAATTACAAGTCATTCCATCTATATTCCCCTAGAGCAGTTCCTAAACCGCTCCAGTCAGAGCACGTTATCATTCTTGTTAGTTCTGAGTGAATTCCCTCAGTATGATCATTCTTTCATTCCCCGTTTCTTCTCTAGCCTGAGCCTAGCACACTATTCTAGCTATTAATGGTTGTGGATCGTAACACCTGATGACCAAACGGATCTACGGCACCATCGAATCTCAAACTTTAACTGCCAAACCTATTGTTTTTCATCCTGTAGTCCCTTTTAGAATTATTAAATGTCCTTTTTTTGCGCCGTGATTTCCAGGAATGCTTTCTCGGGGTTTGTGTGCACGAATTTCAAACCATACGGACCTAAAAATTAGAAGTCATTCCGTCTTTATTCCCCTAGAGCCTTCCAACAGTTCCTAAACCGCTCCAGTCGGAGCACGTTATCATTCTTGTTAGTTCTGAGCGAATTCGCTCGGTATGATCATTCTTTCATTAGTTTGTTCCCCGTTTCTTCTCTAGTCTGAGCCTAGCACACTATTCTAGCTATTAATGGGTGTGGATCGTAACACCCGATGACCAAACGGATCTACGGCACCATCGAATCTCAAACTTTAACTACCAAAACTATTGTTTTTCATCCTGTAGTCCCTTTTAGAATTATTAAACTTCCTTTTTTTGGGCCGTGATTTCGAGGAATGCTTTCTCGGTGTTTGTGTGAACGAATTTCAAACCATACGGGCCTAAAAATTAGAAGTCATTCCATCTTTATTCCCCTGGAGCCTTCCAGCAGTTCTTAAACCGCTCCAGTCGGAGCACGTTATCATTCTTGTTAGTACTGAGTGAATTCCTCGGTATGATCATTCTTTCATCAGTTTGTTCCCCGTTTCTGCTCTAGTCTGAGCCTAGCACACTATTCTAGCTATTAATGGGTGTGGATCGTAACACCTGATGACCAAACGGATATACGGCACCGTCAAATCTCAAACTTTAACTACCAAAACTATTGTTTTTCATCCTGTAGTCCCTTTTAGAATTACTAAATGTCCTTTTTTGGGTTGAGATTTCCAGGAACGCTTTCTCGGGGTTTGTGTGCACATATTTCAAATCATACAGACCTAAAAATTAGACGTCATTCCATCTTTATTCCCCTAGAGCCTTCCAGCAGTTCCTAAACCGCTCCAGTTGGAGCACCTTATAATTCTTTTTAGTTCTGAGTGAATTCCCTCGGCATGATCATTCTTTCATCAGTTTGTTCCTCGTTTCTTCTCTAGTCTGAGCCTAGCACAATATTCTAGCTAGACATGGGTGTGGCTCGTAACACCTGATGACCAAACGGATCTACGGCACCATCGAATCTCAAACTTTAACTGCCAAAACTATTGTTTTTCATCCTGTAGTCCCTTTTAGAATTATTAAACGTCCTTTTTTGGGCTGAGATTTCCAGGAACACTTTCTCGGGGTTTGTGTGCATGTATTTCAAATCATACGGACCTTAAATTTAGAAGTCATTCCATCTATATTCCCCTAGAGCCTTCCAGCAGTTCCTAAACCGCTCCAGTCGGAGCACGTTATCATTCTTGTTAGTTCTGAACGAATTCCCTCGGTATGATCATTCTTTCATTAGTTTGTTCCCCGTTTCATCTCTAGTCTGAGCCTAGCACACTATTCTAGCTATTAATGGGCGTGGATCGTAACACCCGATGACCAAACGGATCTACGGCACCATCGAATCTAAAACTTTAACTGCCAAAACTATTGTTTTTCATCCTGTAGTCCCTTTTAGAATTATTAAACGTCCTTTTTTGGGCCGTGATTTCTAGGAATGCTTTCTTGGGGTTTGTGTGCACGAATTTCAAACCATACGGACCTAAAAATTAGAAGTCATTCCATCTTTATTCCCCTAGAGCCTTACAGCAGTTCTTAAACCGCTCCACTCGGAGCACGTTATCATTCTTGTTAGTAATAAGTGAATTCCCTCGGTATGATCATTCTTTCATCAGTTTGTTCCCCGTTTCTTCTCTAGGCTGAGCCTAGCACACTATTCTAGCTATTAATGGGTGTGGCTCGTAACACCTGATGACCAAACGGATATACGGCACCGTCGAATCTCAAACTTTAACTGCCAAAACTATTGTTTTTCATCCTGTAGTCCCTTTTAGAATTATTAAACGTCCTTTTTTTGGGCCGTGATTTCCAGGAACGCTTTCTCGGGGTTTGTGTGCACGTATTTCAAATCATACTGACCTAAAAATTAGAAGTCATTCCATCTTTATTCCCCTAGAGCCTTCCAGCAGTTCCTAAACGGCTCCAGTCGGAGCACGTTATCATTCTTGTTAGTTCTGAGCGAATTCCCTCGGTATGATCATTCTTTCATCAGTTTGTTCCCCGTTTCTTCTCTATCGTGAGCCTAACACACTATTCTAGCTATTAATGGGTGTGGATCGTAACACCTGATGACCAAACGGATCTACAGCACCATCGAATCTCAAACTTTAACTGCCAAAACTGTTGTTTTTCATCCGGTAGTCCCTTTTAGAATTATTAAACGTCCTTTTTTGGGCTGAGATTTCCAGGAATGCTTTCGCACGGTTTGTGTGCACGTATTTGAAATCATACGGACCTTAAAATTACAAGTCATTCCATCTATATATATTCCCCTAGAGCAGTTACTAAACCGCTCCAGTCGGAGCACGTTATCATTCTTGTTAGTTCTGAGTGAATTCCCTCGGTATGATCATTCTTTCATCAGTTTGTTCCCCGTTTCTTCTCTAGCCTGAGCCTAGCACACTATTCTAGCTATTAATGGGTGTGGATCGTAACACCTGATGACCAAACGGATCTACGGCACCGTCGAATCTCAAACTTTAACTGCCAAAACTATTGTTTTTCATCCTGTAGTCCCTTTTAGAATTATTAAACTTCCTTTTTTTGGGCCGTGATTTCCAGGAACGCTTTCTCGGGGTTTGTGTGCACGAATTTCAAACCATACGGACCTAAAAAATAGAAGTCATTCCATCTTTATTCCCCTAGAGCCTTCCAGCAGTTCTTAAACCGCTCCAGTCGGAGCACGTTATCATTCTTGTTAGTACTGAGTGAATACCCTCGGTATGATCATTCTTTCATCAGTTTGTTCCCCGTTTCTTCTCTAGAGTGAGCCTAACACACTATTCTAGCTATTAATGGGTGTGGATCGTAACACCTCATGACCAAACGGATCTACGGCACCATCGAATCTCAAACTTTAACTGCCAAATCTATTGTTTTTCATCCTGTAGTCCCATTTAGAATTATTAAACGTCCTTTTTTGGGCTGAGATTTCCAGGAACGCTTTCTCAGGGTTTGTGTGCATGTATTTCAAATCATACGGACCTTAAAATTAGAAGTCATTCCATCTATATTCCCCTAGAGCCTTCCAGCAGTTCCTAAACCGCTCCAGTCGGATCATTTTATCATTCTTGTTAGTTCTGAACGAATTCCCTCGGTATGATCATTCTTTCATTAGTTTGTTCCCCGTTGCATCTCTAGTCTGAGCCTAGCACATTATTCTAGCTATTAATGGGCGTGGATCGTAACACCCGATGACCAAACGGATCTACGACACCATCGAATCTAAAACTTTAACTGCCAAAACTATTGTTTTTCATCCTCTAGTCCCTTTTAGAATTATTAAACGTCCTTTTTTTGGGCCGTGATTTCCAGGAATGCTTTCTCGGGGTTTGTGTGCACGAATTTCAAACCATATGGACCTAAAAATTAGAAGTCATTCCATCTTTATTCCCCTGGAGCATTCCAGCAGTTCTTAAACCGCTCCACTCGGAGCACGTTATCATTCTTGTTAGTACTGAGTGAATTCCCTCGGTATGATCATTCTTTCATCAGTTTGTTCTCCGTTTCTTCTCTAATCTGAGCCTAGCACACTATTCTAGTTATTAATGGGTGTGGCTCGTAACACCTGATGACCAAATGGATATACGGCACCGTCGAATCTCAAACTTTAACTGCCAAAACTATTGTTTTTCATCCTGTAGTCCCTTTTAGAATTACCAAACGTCCTTTTTTGGGCTGAGATTTCCAGGAACGCTTTCTCGGGGTTTGTGTGCACATATTTCAAATAATACGGACCTAAAAATTAGAAGTCATTTCATCTTTATTCCCCTAGAGCGTTCCAGCAGTTCCTAAACCGCTCCAGCCGGAGCACGTTATCATTCTTCTTAGTTCTGAGTGAATTCCCTCGGTATGATCATTCTTTCATCAGTTTGTTCCCCGTTTCTTCTCTGGTCTGAGCCTAGCACACTATTCTAGCAAGACATGGGTGTGGCTCGTAACACCTGATGACCAAACGGATCTATAGCACCGTCGAATCTCAAACTTTAACTGCCAAAACTATTGTTTTTCATCCTGCAGTCCCTTTTAGAATTATTAAACATCTTTTTCTGGGCCGTGATTTCCAGGAACGATTTATCGGGGTTTGTGTGCACGTATTTCAAATCACACTGACCTAAAAATTAGAAGTCATTCCATCTTTATTCCCCTAGAGCCTTCCAGCAGTTCCTAAATCGCTCCAGTCGGAGCACGTTATCATTCTTGTTAGTTCTGAGCGAATTCCCTCGGTATGATCATTCTTTCATCAGTTTGTTCCCCGTTTCTTCTCTATCGTGAGTCTAACATACTATTCTAGCTATTAATGGGTGTGGATCATAATATCTGATGACCAAACGGATCTACGGCACCATCGAATCTCAAACTTTAACTGCCAAAACTGTTGTTTTTCATCCGGTAGTCCCTTTTAGAATTATTAAACGTCCTTTTTTGGGCTGAGATTTCCAGGAATGCTTTCGCGCGGTTTGTGTGCACGTATTTGAAATCATACGGACCTTAAAATTACAAGTCATTCCATCTATATATATTCCCCTAGAGCAGTTACTAAACCGCTCCAGTCGGAGCACGTTATCATTCTTGTTAGTTCTGAGTGAATTCCCTCGGTATGATCATTCTTTCATCAGTTTGTTCCCTGTTTCTTCTCTAGCCTGAGCCTAGCACACTATTCTAGCTATTAATGGGTGTGGATCGTAACACCTGATGACCAAACGGATCTACGGCACCGTCGAATCTCAAACTTTAACTGCCAAAACTATTGTTTTTCATCCTGTAGTCCCTTTTAGAATTATTAAACTTCCTTTTTTTGGGCCGTGATTTCCAGGAACGCTTTCTCGGGGTTTGTGTGCACGAATTTCAAACCATACGGACCTAAAAAATAGAAGTCATTCCATCTTTATTCCCCTAGAGCCTTCCAGCAGTTCTTAAACCGCTCCAGTCGGAGCACGTTATCATTCTTGTTAGTACTGAGTGAATACCCTCGGTATGATCATTCTTTCATCAGTTTGTTCCCCGTTTCTTCTCTAGCCTGAGCCTAACACACTATTCTAGCTATTAATGGGTGTGGATCGTAACACCTCATGACCAAACGGATCTACGGCACCATCGAATCTCAAACTTTAACTGCCAAATCTATTGTTTTTCATCCTGTAGTCCCATTTAGAATTATTAAACGTCCTTTTTTGGGCTGAGATTTCCAGGAACGCTTTCTCAGGGTTTGTGTGCATGTATTTCAAATCATACGGACCTTAAAATTAGAAGTCATTCCATCTATATTCCCCTAGAGCCTTCCAGCAGTTCCTAAACCGCTCCAGTCGGAGCATGTTATCATTCTTGTTAGTTCTGAACGAATTCCCTCGGTATGATCATTCTTTCATTAGTTTGTTCCCCGTTGCATCTCTAGTCTGAGCCTAGCACATTATTCTAGCTATTAATGGGCGTGGATCGTAACACCCGATGACCAAACGGATCTACGACACCATCGAATCTAAAACTTTAACTGCCAAAACTATTGTTTTTCATCCTCTAGTCCCTTTTAGAATTATTAAACGTCCTTTTTTTGGGCCGTGATTTCCAGGAATGCTTTCTCGGGGTTTGTGTGCACGAATTTCAAACCATATGGACCTAAAAATTAGACGTCATTCCATCTTTATTCCCCTAGAGCCTTCCAGCAGTTCCTAAACCGCTCCAGTTGGAGCACCTTATAATTCTTCTTAGTTCTGAGTGAATTCCCTCGGCATGATCATTCTTTCATCAGTTTGTTCCTCGTTTCTTCTCTAGTCTGAGCCTAGCACAATATTCTAGCTAGACATGGGTGTGGCTCGTAACACCTGATGACCAAACGGATCTACGGCACCATCGAATCTCAAACTTTAACTGCCAAAACTATTGTTTTTCATCCTGTAGTCCCTTTTAGAATTATTAAACGTCCTTTTTTGGGCTGAGATTTACAGGAACACTTTCTCGGGGTTTGTGTGCATGTATTTCAAATCATACGGACCTTAAATTTAGAAGTCATTCCATCTATATTCCCCTAGAGCCTTCCAGCAGTTCCTAAACCGCTCCAGTCGGAGCACGTTATCATTCTTGTTAGTTCTGAACGAATTCCCTCGGTATGATCATTCTTTCATTAGTTTGTTCCCCGTTTCATCTCTAGTCTGAGCCTAGCACACTATTCTAGCTATTAATGGGCGTGGATCGTAACACCCGATGACCAAACGGATCTACGGCACCATCGAATCTAAAACTTTAACTGCCAAAACTATTGTTTTTCATCCTGTAGTCCCTTTTAGAATTATTAAACGTCCTTTTTTGGGCCGTGATTTCTAGGAATGCTTTCTTGGGGTTTGTGTGCACGAATTTCAAACCATACGGACCTAAAAATTAGAAGTCATTCCATCTTTATTCCCCTAGAGCCTTACAGCAGTTCTTAAACCGCTCCACTCGGAGCACGTTATCATTCTTGTTAGTAATAAGTGAATTCCCTCGGTATGATCATTCTTTCATCAGTTTGTTCCCCGTTTCTTCTCTAGGCTGAGCCTAGCACACTATTCTAGCTATTAATGGGTGTGGCTCGTAACACCTGATGACCAAACGGATATACGGCACCGTCGAATCTCAAACTTTAACTGCCAAAACTATTGTTTTTCATCCTGTAGTCCCTTTTAGAATTATTAAACGTCCTTTTTTTGGGCCGTGATTTCCAGGAACGCTTTCTCGGGGTTTGTGTGCACGTATTTCAAATCATACTGACCTAAAAATTAGAAGTCATTCCATCTTTATTCCCCTAGAGCCTTCCAGCAGTTCCTAAACGGCTCCAGTCGGAGCACGTTATCATTCTTGTTAGTTCTGAGCGAATTCCCTCGGTATGATCATTCTTTCATCAGTTTGTTCCCCGTTTCTTCTCTATCGTGAGCCTAACACACTATTCTAGCTATTAATGGGTGTGGATCGTAACACCTGATGACCAAACGGATCTACAGCACCATCGAATCTCAAACTTTAACTGCCAAAACTGTTGTTTTTCATCCGGTAGTCCCTTTTAGAATTATTAAACGTCCTTTTTTGGGCTGAGATTTCCAGGAATGCTTTCGCGCGGTTTGTGTGCACGTATTTGAAATCATACGGACCTTAAAATTACAAGTCATTCCATCTATATATATTCCCCTAGAGCAGTTACTAAACCGCTCCAGTCGGAGCACGTTATCATTCTTGTTAGTTCTGAGTGAATTCCCTCGGTATGATCATTCTTTCATCAGTTTGTTCCCCGTTTCTTCTCTAGCCTGAGCCTAGCACACTATTCTAGCTATTAATGGGTGTGGATCGTAACACCTGATGACCAAACGGATCTACGGCACCGTCGAATCTCAAACTTTAACTGCCAAAACTATTGTTTTTCATCCTGTAGTCCCTTTTAGAATTATTAAACTTCCTTTTTTTGGGCCGTGATTTCCAGGAACGCTTTCTCGGGGTTTGTGTGCACGAATTTCAAACCATACGGACCTAAAAATAGAAGTCATTCCATCTTTATTCCCCTAGAGCCTTCCAGCAGTTCTTAAACCGCTCCAGTCGGAGCACGTTATCATTCTTGTTAGTACTGAGTGAATACCCTCGGTATGATCATTCTTTCATCAGTTTGTTCCCCGTTTCTTCTCTAGCCTGAGCCTAACACACTATTCTAGCTATTAATGGGTGTGGATCGTAACACCTCATGACCAAACGGATCTACGGCACCATCGAATCTCAAACTTTAACTGCCAAATCTATTGTTTTTCATCCTGTAGACCCATTTAGAATTATTAAACGTCCTTTTTTGGGCTGAGATTTCCAGGAACGCTTTCTCAGGGTTTGTGTGCATGTATTTCAAATCATACGGACCTTAAAATTAGAAGTCATTCCATCTATATTCCCCTAGAGCCTTCCAGCAGTTCCTAAACCGCTCCAGTCGGAGCATGTTATCATTCTTGTTAGTTCTGAACGAATTCCCTCGGTATGATCATTCTTTCATTAGTTTGTTCCCCGTTGCATCTCTAGTCTGAGCCTAGCACATTATTCTAGCTATTAATGGGCGTGGATCGTAACACCCGATGACCAAACGGATCTACGACACCATCGAATCTAAAACTTTAACTGCCAAAACTATTGTTTTTCATCCTCTAGTCCCTTTTAGAATTATTAAACGTCCTTTTTTTGGGCCGTGATTTCCAGGAATGCTTTCTCGGGGTTTGTGTGCACGAATTTCAAACCATATGGACCTAAAAATTAGAAGTCATTCCATCTTTATTCCCCTGGAGCATTCCAGCAGTTCTTAAACCGCTCCACTCGGAGCACGTTATCATTCTTGTTAGTACTGAGTGAATTCCCTCGGTATGATCATTCTTTCATCAGTTTGTTCTCCGTTTCTTCTCTAATCTGAGCCTAGCACACTATTCTAGTTATTAATGGGTGTGGCTCGTAACACCTGATGACCAAATGGATATACGGCACCGTCGAATCTCAAACTTTAACTGCCAAAACTATTGTTTTTCATCCTGTAGTCCCTTTTAGAATTACCAAACGTCCTTTTTTGGGCTGAGATTTCCAGGAACGCTTTCTCGGGGTTTGTGTGCACATATTTCAAATAATACGGACCTAAAAATTAGAAGTCATTTCATCTTTATTCCCCTAGAGCGTTCCAGCAGTTCCTAAACCGCTCCAGCCGGAGCACGTTATCATTCTTCTTAGTTCTGAGTGAATTCCCTCGGTATGATCATTCTTTCATCAGTTTGTTCCCCGTTTCTTCTCTGGTCTGAGCCTAGCACACTATTCTAGCAAGACATGGGTGTGGCTCGTAACACCTGATGACCAAACGGATCTATAGCACCGTCGAATCTCAAACTTTAACTGCCAAAACTATTGTTTTTCATCCTGCAGTCCCTTTTAGAATTATTAAACATCTTTTTTTGGGCCGTGATTTCCAGGAACGCTTTATCGGGGTTTGTGTGCACGTATTTCAAATCACACTGACCTAAAAATTAGAAGTCATTCCATCTTTATTCCCCTAGAGCCTTCCAGCAGTTCCTAAATCGCTCCAGTCGGAGCACGTTATCATTCTTGTTAGTTCTGAGCGAATTCCCTCGGTATGATCATTCTTTCATCAGTTTGTTCCCCGTTTCTTCTCTATCGTGAGTCTAACATACTATTCTAGCTATTAATGGGTGTGGATCATAATATCTGATGACCAAACGGATCTACGGCACCATCGAATCTCAAACTTTAACTGCCAAAACTATTGTTTTTCATCCTGTAGTCCCTTTTAGAATTATTAAACGTCCTTTTTTGGTCTGAGATTTCTAGGAACGCTTTCGCGCGGTTTGTGTGCACGTATTTCAAATCATACGGACCTTAAAATTACAAGTCATTCCATCTATATATATTCCCCTAGAGCAGTTACTAAACCGCTCCAATCGGAGCACGTTATCATTCTTGTTAGTTCTGAGTGAATTCCCTCGGTATGATCATTCTTTCATTAGTTTGTTCCCCGTTTCTTCTCTATTCTGAGCCTAGCACACTATTCTAGCTATTAATGGGTGTGGATCGTAACACCTAATGACCAAACGGATCTACAGCACCATGAAATCTCAAACTTTAACTGCCAAAACTATTGTTTTTCATCCTGTAGTCCCTTTTAGAATTATTAAACGTCCTTTTTTTGGGCCGTGATTTCCAGCAACGCTTTCTCGGGGTTTGTGTGCATGAATTTCAAACCATACGGACCTAAAAATGAGAAGTCATTCCATCTTTATTCCCCTAGAGCCTTCCAGCAGTTCTTAAACCGCTCCAGTCGGAGCACGTTATCATTCTTGTTAGTACTGAGTGAATACCCTCGGTATGATCATTCTTTCATCAGTTTATTCCCCGTTTCTTCTCTAGCCTGAGCCTAACACACTATTCTAGCTATTAATTGGTGTGGATCGTAACACCTGATGACCAAACGGATCTACGGCACCATCGAATCTCAAACTTTAACTGCCAAAACTATTGTTTTTCATCCTGTAGTCCCTTTTAGAATTATTAAATGTCCTTTTTTGGGCTGAGATTTCCAGGAACACTTTCTCGGGGTTTGTGTGCATGTATTTCAAATCATATCGACCTTAAATTTAGAAGTCATTCCATCTATATTCCCCTAGAGCCTTCCAGCAGTTCCTAAACCGCTCCAGTCGGAGCACGTTATCATTCTTGTTAGTTCTGAACGAATTCCCTCGGTATGATCATTCTTTCATTAGTTTGTTCCCCGTTTCATCTCCAGTCTGAGCCTAGCACACTATTGTAGCTATTAATGGGTGTGGATCGTAACACCCGATGACCAAACGGATCTACGGCACCATCGAATCTAAAACTTTAAATGCCAAAATTATTGTTTTTCATCCTGTAGTCCCTTTTAGAATTACTAAAAGTCCTTTTTTGCGCCGTGATTTCTAGGAATGCTTTCTTGGGGTTTGTGTGCACGAATTTCAAACCATACGGACCTAAAAATTAGAAGCCATTCCATCTTTATTCCCCTAGAGCCTTCCAGCAGTTCTTAAACCGCTCCACTCGGAGAACGTTATCATTCTTGTTAGTACTGAGTGAATTCCCTCGGTATGATCATTCTTTCATCAGTTTGTTCCCCGTTTCTTCTCTATCGTGAGTCTAACACACTATTCTAGCTATTAATGGGTGTGGATCGTAACATCTGATGACCAAACGGATCTACGGCACCATCGAATCTCAAACTTTAACTGCCAAAACTATTGTTTTTCATCCTGTAGTCCCTTTTAGAATTATTAAACGTCCTTTTTTGGTCTGAGATTTCTAGGAACGCTTTCGCGCGGTTTGTGTGCACGTATTTCAAATCATACGGACCTTAAAATTACAAGTCATTCCATCTATATATATTCCCCTAGAGCAGTTACTAAACCGCTCCAATCGGAGCACGTTATCATTCTTGTTAGTTCTGAGTGAATTCCCTCGGTATGATCATTCTTTCATTAGTTTGTTCCCCGTTTCTTCTCTATTCTGAGCCTAGCACACTATTCTAGCTATTAATGGGTGTGGATCGTAACACCTAATGACCAAACGGATCTACAGCACCATGAAATCTCAAACTTTAACTGCCAAAACTATTGTTTTTCATCCTGTAGTCCCTTTTAGAATTATTAAACGTCCTTTTTTTGGGCCGTGATTTCCAGCAACGCTTTCTCGGGGTTTGTGTGCATGAATTTCAAACCATACGGACCTAAAAATGAGAAGTCATTCCATCTTTATTCCCCTAGAGCCTTCCAGCAGTTCTTAAACCGCTCCAGTCGGAGCACGTTATCATTCTTGTTAGTACTGAGTGAATACCCTCGGTATGATCATTCTTTCATCAGTTTATTCCCCGTTTCTTCTCTAGCCTGAGCCTAACACACTATTCTAGCTATTAATTGGTGTGGATCGTAACACCCGATGACCAAACGGATCTACGGCACCATCGAATCTCAAACTTTAACTGCCAAAACTATTGTTTTTCATCCTGTAGTCCCTTTTAGAATTATTAAATGTCCTTTTTTGGGCTGAGATTTCCAGGAACACTTTCTCGGGGTTTGTGTGCATGTATTTCAAATCATATCGACCTTAAATTTTGAAGTCATTCCATCTATATTCCCCTAGAGCCTTCCAGCAGTTCCTAAACCGCTCCAGTCGGAGCACGTTATCATTCTTGTTAGTTCTGAACGAATTCCCTCGGTATGATCATTCTTTCATTAGTTTGTTCCCCGTTTCATCTCTAGTCTGAGCCTAGCACACTATTGTAGCTATTAATGGGTGTCGATCGTAACACCCGATGACCAAACGGATCTACGGCACCATCGAATCTAAAACTTTAAATGCCAAAACTATTGTTTTTCATCCTGTAGTCCCTTTTAGAATTACTAAATGTCCTTTTTTGGGCCGTGATTTCTAGGAATGCTTTCTTGGGGTTTGTGTGCACGAATTTCAAACCATACGGACCTAAAAATTAGAAGCCATTCCATCTTTATTCCCCTAGAGCCTTCCAGCAGTTCTTAAACCGCTCCACTCGGAGAACGTTATCATTCTTGTTAGTACTGAGTGAATTCCCTCGGTATGATCATTCTTTCATCAGTTTGTTCCCCGTTTCTTCTCTAGTCTGAGCCTAGCACACTATTCTAGCTATTAATGGGTGTGGCTCGTAACACCTGATGACCAAACGGATCTACGGCACCATCGAATCTCAAACTTTAACTACCAAAACTATTGTTTCTCATCCTGTAGTCCCTTTTAGAAGTATTAAACATCCTTTTTTGGGCTGAGATTTCCAGGAACGCTTCCGCGTGGTTTGTGTCCACGTATTTCAAATCATACGGACCTTAAAATTACAAGTCATTCCATCTATATATATTCCCCTAGAGCAGTTACTAAACCGCTCCAATCGGAGCATGTTATCATTCTTGTTAGTTCTGAGTGAATTCCCTCGGTATGATCATTCTTTCATTAGTTTATTCCCTGTTTCTTCTCTAGTCTGAGCCTAGCACACTATTCTAGCTATTAATGGGTGTGGATCGTAACACCTAATGACCAAACGGATCTACGGCACCATCGAATCTCAAACTTTCACTGCCAAAACTATTGTTTTTCATCCTGTAGTCCCTTTTGGAATTATTAAACGTCCTTTTTTTGGGCCGTGATTTCCAGGAACGCTTTCTCGGGGTTTGTGTGCATGAATTTCAAACCATACGGACCTAAAAATTAGAAGTCATTCCATCTTTATTCCCCTAGAGCCTTCCAGCAGTTCTTAAACCGCTCCAGTCGGAGCACGTTATCATTCTTGTTATTACTGAGTGAATACCCTCGGTATGATCATTCTTTCATCAGTTTGTTCCCCGTTTCTTCTCTAGCCTGAGCCTAACACACTATTCTAGCTATTAATGGGTGTGGATCATAACACCTGATGACCAAACGGATCTACGGCACCATCGAATCTCAAACTTTAACTGCCAAAACTATTGTTTTTCATCCTGTAGTCCCTTTTAGAATTATTAAACGTCCTTTTTTGGGCTGAGATTTCTAGGAACACTTTCTCGGGGTTTGTGTGCATGTATTTCAAATCATACGGACCTCAAATTTAGAAGTCATTCCATCTATATTCCCCTAGAGCCTTCCAGCAGTTCCTAAACCGCTCAAGTCGGAGCAAGTTATCATTCTTGTTAGTTCTGAACGAATTCCCTCGGTATGATCATTCTTTCATTAGTTTGTTCCCCGTTTCATCTCTAGTCTGAGCCTAGCACACTATTCTAGCTATTAATGGTCGTGGATCGTAACACGCGATGACAAAACGGATCTACGGCACCATCGAATATAAAACTTTAACTGCCAAAACTATTGTTTTTCATCCTGTAGTCCCTTTTATAATTATTAAACGTCCTTTTTTTGGGCCGTGATTTCCAGGAATGCTTTCTTGGGGTTTGTGTGCATGAATTTCAAACCATACGGACCTAAAAATTAGAAGTGATTCCATCTTTATTCCCCTAGAGCCTTCCAGCAGTTCTTAAACCGCTCCAGTCGGAGCACGTTATCATTTTTGTTAGTACTGAGTGAATACCCTCGGTATGATCATTCTTTCATCAGTTTGTTCCTCGTTTCTTCTCTAGCCTGAGCCTAACACACTATGCTAGCTATTAATGGGTGTGGATCGTAACACCTGATGACCAAACGGATCTACGGCACCATCGAATCTCAAACTTTAACTGCCATAACTATTGTTTTTCATCCTGTAGTCCCTTTTAGAATTACTAAACATCCTTTTTTGGGCTGAGATTTCCAGGAACGCTTTCTCGGGGTTTGTGTGCACATATTTCAAATCATACGGACCTAAAAATTACAAGTCATTCCATCTTTATTCCCCTAGAGCCTTCCAGCAGTTCCTAAATCGCTCCAGTCGGAGCACGTTATCATTCTTGTTAGTTCTGAGCGAATTCCCTCGGTATGATCATTCTTTCATCAGTTTGTTCCCCGTTTCTTCTCTATCGTGAGTCTAACACACTATTCTAGCTATTAATGGGTGTGGATCGTAACATCTGATGACCAAACGGATCTACGGCACCATCGAATCTCAAACTTTAACTGCCAAAACTATTGTTTTTCATCCTGTAGTCCCTTTTAGAATTATTAAACGTCCTTTTTTGGTCTGAGATTTCTAGGAACGCTTTCGCGCGGTTTGTGTGCACGTATTTCAAATCATACGGACCTTAAAATTACAAGTCATTCCATCTATATATATTCCCCTAGAGCAGTTACTAAACCGCTCCAATCGGAGCACGTTATCATTCTTGTTAGTTCTGAGTGAATTCCCTCGGTATGATCATTCTTTCATTAGTTTGTTCCCCGTTTCTTCTCTATTCTGAGCCTAGCACACTATTCTAGCTATTAATGGGTCTGGATCGTAACACCTAATGACCAAACGGATCTACAGCACCATGAAATCTCAAACTTTAACTGCCAAAACTATTGTTTTTCATCCTGTAGTCCCTTTTAGAATTATTAAACGTCCTTTTTTTGGGCCGTGATTTCCAGCAACGCTTTCTCGGGGTTTGTGTGCATGAATTTCAAACCATACGGACCTAATAATTAGAAGTCATTCCATCTTTATTCCCCTAGAGCCTTCCAGCAGTTCTTAAACCGCTCCAGTCGGAGCACGTTATCATTCTTGTTATTACTGAGTGAATACCCTCGGTATGATCATTCTTTCATCAGTTTGTTCCCCGTTTCTTCTCTAGCCTGAGCCTAACACACTATTCTAGCTATTAATGGGTGTGGATCATAACACCTGATGACCAAACGGATCTACGGCACCATCGAATCTCAAACTTTAACTACCAAAACTATTGTTTTTCATCCTGTAGTCCCTTTTAGAATTATTAAACGTCCTTTTTTGGGCTGAGATTTCTAGGAACACTTTCTCGGGGTTTGTGTGCATGTATTTCAAATCATACGGACCTTAAATTTAGAAGTCATTCCATCTATATTCCCCTAGAGCCTTCCAGCAGTTCCTAAACCGCTCCAGTCGGAGCAAGTTATCATTCTTGTTAGTTCTGAACGAATTCCCTCGGTATGATCATTCTTTCATTAGTTTGTTCCCCGTTTCATTTCTAGTCTGAGCCTAGCACACTATTCTAGCTATTAATGGTCGTGGATCGTAACACGCGATGACAAAACGGATCTACGGCACCATCGAATATAAAACTTTAACTGCCAAAACTATTGTTTTTCATCCTGTAGTCCCTTTTATAATTATTAAACGTCCTTTTTTTGGGCCGTGATTTCCAGGAATGCTTTCTTGGGGTTTGTGTGCATGAATTTCAAACCATACGGACCTAAAAATTAGAAGTGATTCCATCTTTATTCCCCTAGAGCCTTCCAGCAGTTCTTAAACCGCTCCAGTCGGAGCACGTTATCATTTTTGTTAGTACTGAGTGAATACCCTCGGTATGATCATTCTTTCATCAGTTTGTTCCTCGTTTCTTCTCTAGCCTGAGCCTAACACACTATGCTAGCTATTAATGGGTGTGGATCGTAACACCTGATGACCAAACGGATCTACGGCACCATCGAATCTCAAACTTTAACTGCCATAACTATTGTTTTTCATCCTGTAGTCCCTTTTAGAATTACTAAACATCCTTTTTTGGGCTGAGATTTCCAGGAACGCTTTCTCGGGGTTTGTGTGCACATATTTCAAATCATACGGACCTAAAAATTAGAAGTCATTCCATCTTTATTCCCCTAGAGCCTTCCAGCAGTTCCTAAATCGCTCCAGTCGGAGCACGTTATCATTCTTGTTAGTTCTGAGCGAATTCCCTCGGTATGATCATTCTTTCATCAGTTTGTTCCCCGTTTCTTCTCTATCGTGAGTCTAACACACTATTCTAACTATTAATGGGTGTGGATCGTAAAATCTGATGACCAAACGGATCTACGGCACCATCGAATCTCAAACTTTAACTGCCAAAACTATTGTTTTTCATCCTGTAGTCCCTTTTAGAATTATTAAACGTCCTTTTTTGGTCTGAGATTTCTAGGAACGCTTTCGCGCGGTTTGTGTGCACGTATTTCAAATCATACGGACCTTAAAATTACAAGTCATTCCATCTATATATATTCCCCTAGAGCAGTTACTAAACCGCTCCAATCGGAGCACGTTATCATTCTTGTTAGTTCTGAGTGAATTCCCTCGGTATGATCATTCTTTCATTAGTTTGTTCCCCGTTTCTTCTCTATTCTGAGCCTAGCACACTATTCTAGCTATTAATGGGTGTGGATCGTAACACCTAATGACCAAACGGATCTACAGCACCATGAAATCTCAAACTTTAACTGCCAAAACTATTGTTTTTCATCCTGTAGTCCCTTTTAGAATTATTAAACGTCCTTTTTTTGGGCCGTGATTTCCAGCAACGCTTTCTCGGGGTTTGTGTGCATGAATTTCAAACCATACGGACCTAAAAATGAGAAGTCATTCCATCTTTATTCCCCTAGAGCCTTCCAGCAGTTCTTAAACCGCTCCAGTCGGAGCACGTTATCATTTTTGTTAGTACTGAGTGAATACCCTCAGTATGATCATTCTTTCATCAGTTTATTCCCCGTTTCTTCTCTAGCCTGAGCCTAACACACTATTCTAGCTATTAATTGGTGTGGATCGTAACACCTGATGACCAAACGGATCTACGGCACCATCGAATCTCAAACTTTAACTGCCAAAACTATTGTTTTTCATCCTGTAGTCCCTTTTAGAATTATTAAATGTCCTTTTTTGGGCTGAGATTTCCAGGAACACTTTCTCAGGGTTTGTGTGCATGTATTTCAAATCATATCAACCTTAAATTTAGAAGTCATTCCATCTATATTCCCCTAGAGCCTTCCAGCAGTTCCTAAACCGCTCCAGTCGGAGCAAGTTATCATTCTTGTTAGTTCTGAATGAATTCCCTCGGTATGATCATTCTTTCATTAGTTTGTTCCCCGTTTCATCTCTAGTCGGAGCCTAGCACACTATTCTAGCTATTAATGGTCGGGGATCGTAACACCCGATGACAAAACGGATCTACGGCACCATCGAATCTAAAACTTTAAATGCCAAAACTATTGTTTTTCATCCTGTAGTCCCTTTTATAATTATTAAACGTCCTTTTTTTGGGCCGTGATTTCCAGGAATGCTTTCTTGGGGTTTGTGTGCATGAATTTCAAACCATACGGACCTAAAAATTAGAAGTGATTCCATCTTTATTCCCCTAGAGCCTTCCAGCAGTTCTTAAACCGCTCCAGTCGGAGCACGTTATCATTTTCGTTAGTACTGAGTGAATACCCTCGGTATGATCATTCTTTCATCAGTTTGTTCCTCGTTTCTTCTCTAGCCTGAGCCTAACATACTATGCTAGCTATTAATGGGTGTGGATCGTAACACCTGATGACCAAACGGATCTACGGCACCATCGAATCTCAAACTTTAACTGCCATAACTATTGTTTTTCATCCTGTAGTCCCTTTTAGAATTACTAAACATCCTTTTTTGGGCTGATATTTCCAGGAACGCTTTCTCGGGGTTTGTGTGCACATATTTCAAATCATACGGACCTAAAAATTAGAAGTCATTCCATCTTTATTCCCCTAGAGCCTTCCAGCAGTTCCTAAATCGCTCCAGTCGGAGCACGTTATCATTCTTGTTAGTTCTGAGCGAATTCCCTCGGTATGATCATTCTTTCATCAGTTTGTTCCCCGTTTCTTCTCTATCGTGAGTCTAACACACTATTCTAGCTATTAATGGGTGTGGATCGTAAAATCTGATGACCAAACGGATCTACGGCACCATCGAATCTCAAACTTTAACTGCCAAAACTATTGTTTTTCATCCTGTAGTCCCTTTTAGAATTATTAAACGTCCTTTTTTGGTCTGAGATTTCTAGGAACGCTTTCGCGCGGTTTGTGTGCACGTATTTCAAATCATACGGACCTTAAAATTACAAGTCATTCCATCTATATATATTCCCCTAGAGCAGTTACTAAACCGCTCCAATCGGAGCACGTTATCATTCTTGTTAGTTCTGAGTGAATTCCCTCGGTATGATCATTCTTTCATTAGTTTGTTCCCTGTTTCTTCTCTATTCTGAGCCTAGCACACTATTCTAGCTATTAATGGGTGTGGATCGTAACACCTAATGGCCAAACGGATCTACAGCACCATGAAATCTCAAACTTTAACTGCCAAAACTATTGTTTTTCATCCTGTAGTCCCTTTTAGAATTATTAAACGTCCTTTTTTTGGGCCGTGATTTCCAGCAACGCTTTCTCGGGGTTTGTGTGCATGAATTTCAAACCATACAGACCTAAAAATGAGAAGTCATTCCATCTTTATTCCCCTAGAGCCTTCCAGCAGTTCTTAAACCGCTCCAGTCGGAGCACGTTATCATTTTTGTTAGTACTGAGTGAATACCCTCGGTATGATCATTCTTTCATCAGTTTATTCCCCGTTTCTTCTCTAGCCTGAGCCTAACACACTATTCTAGCTATTAATTGGTGTGGATCGTAACACCTGATGACCAAACGGATCTACGGCACCATCGAATCTCAAACTTTAACTGCCAAAACTATTGTTTTTCATCCTGTAGTCCCTTTTAGAATTATTAAATGTCCTTTTTTGGGCTGAGATTTCCAGGAACACTTTCTCAGGGTTTGTGTGCATGTATTTCAAATCATATCAACCTTAAATTTAGAAGTCATTCCATCTATATTCCCCTAGAGCCTTCCAGCAGTTCCTAAACCGCTCCAGTCGGAGCACGTTATCATTCTTGTTAGTTCTGAACGAATTCCCTCGGTATGATCATTCTTTCATTAGTTTGTTCCCCGTTTCATCTCCAGTCTGAGCCTAGCACACTATTGTAGCTATTAATGGGTGTGGATCGTAACACCCGATGACCAAACGGATCTACGGCACCATCGAATCTAAAACTTTAAATGCCAAAACTATTGTTTTTCATCCTGTAGTCCCTTTTAGAATTACTAAATGTCCTTTTTTGGGCCGTGATTTCTAGGAATGCTTTCTTGGGGTTTGTGTGCACGAATTTCAAACCATACGGACCTAAAAATTAGAAGCCATTCCATCTTTATTCCCCTAGAGCCTTCCAGCAGTTCTTAAACCGCTCCACTCGGAGAACGTTATCATTCTTGTTAGTACTGAGTGAATTCCCTCGGTATGATCATTCTTTCATCAGTTTGTTCCCCGTTTCTTCTCTAGTCTGAGCCTAGCACACTATTCTAGCTATTAATGGGTGTGGCTCGTAACACCTGATGACCAAACGGATCTACGGCACCATCGAATCTCAAACTTTAACTGCCAAAACTATTGTTTTTCATCCTGTAGTCCCTTTTAGAAGTATTAAACATCCTTTTTTGGGCTGAGATTTCCAGGAACGCTTCCGCGTGGTTTGTGTCCACGTATTTCAAATCATACGGACCTTAAAATTACAAGTCATTCCATCTATATATATTCCCCTAGAGCAGTTACTAAACCGCTCCAATCGGAGCACGTTATCATTCTTGTTAGTTCTGAGTGAATTCCCTCGGTATGATCATTCTTTCATTAGTTTATTCCCTGTTTCTTCTCTAGTCTGAGCCTAGCACACTATTCTAGCTATTAATGGGTGTGGATCGTAACACCTAATGACCAAACGGATCTACGGCACCATCGAATCTCAAACTTTAACTGCCAAAACTATTGTTTTTCATCCTGTAGTCCCTTTTGGAATTATTAAACGTCCTTTTTTTGGGCCGTGATTTCCAGGAACGCTTTCTTGGGGTTTGTGTGCATGAATTTCAAACCATACGGACCTAAAAATTAGAAGTCATTCCATCTTTAATCCCCTAGAGCCTTCCAGCAGTTCTTAAACCGCTCCAGTCGGAGCACGTTATCATTCTTGTTATTACTGAGTGAATACCCTCGGTATGATCATTCTTTCATCAGTTTGTTCCCCGTTTCTTCTCTAGCCTGAGCCTAACACACTATTCTAGCTATTAATGGGTGTGGATCATAACACCTGATGACCAAACGGATCTACGGCACCATCGAATCTCAAACTTTAACTGCCAAAACTATTGTTTTTCATCCTGTAGTCCCTTTTAGAATTATTAAACGTCCTTTTTTGGGCTGAGATTTCTAGGAACACTTTCTCGGGGTTTGTGTGCATGTATTTCAAATCATACGGACCTTAAATTTAGAAGTCATTCCATCTATATTCCCCTAGAGCCTTCCAGCAGTTCCTAAACCGCTCCAGTCGGAGCAAGTTATCATTCTTGTTAGTTCTGAACGAATTCCCTCGGTATGATCATTCTTTCATTAGTTTGTTCCCCGTTTCATCTCTAGGCTGAGCCTAGCACACTATTCTAGCTATTAATGGTCGTGGATCGTAACACGCGATGACCAAACGGATCTACGGCACCATCGAATATAAAACTTTAACTGCCAAAACTATTGTTTTTCATCCTGTAGTCCCTTTTATAATTATTAAACGTCCTTTTTTTGGGCCGTGATTTCCAGGAATGCTTTCTTAGGGTTTGTGTGCATGAATTTCAAACCATACGGACCTAAAAATTAGAAGTGATTCCATCTTTATTCCCCTAGAGCCTTCCAGCAGTTCTTAAACCGCTCCAGTCGGAGCACGTTATCATTTTTGTTAGTACTGAGTGAATACCCTCGGTATGATCATTCTTTCATCAGTTTGTTCCTCGTTTCTTCTCTAGCCTGAGCCTAACACACTATGCTAGCTATTAATTGGTGTGGATCGTAACACCTGATGACCAAACGGATCTACGGCACCATCGAATCTCAAACTTTAACTGCCATAACTATTGTTTTTCATCCAGTAGTCCCTTTTAGAATTACTAAACATCCTTTTTTGGGCTGAGATTTCCAGGAACGCTTTCTCGGGGTTTGTGTGCACATATTTCAAATCATACGGACCTAAAAATTAGAAGTCATTCCATCTTTATTCCCCTAGAGCCTTCCAGCAGTTCCTAAACCGCTCTAGTCGGAGCACGTTATCATTCTTCTTAGTTCTGAGTGAATTCCCTCGGTATGATCATTCTTTCATCAGTTTGTTCCCCGTTTCTTCTCTAGTCTGAGCCTAGCACACTATTCTAGCTAGACATGGGTGTGGCTCGTAACACCTGATGACCAAACGGATCTACGGCACCGTCGAATCTCAAACTTTAACTGCCAAAACTATTGTTTTTCATCCTGTTGTCCCTTTTAGAATTATTAAACGTCCTTTTTTTGGGCCGTGATTTCCAGGGACGCTTTCTCGGGGTTTGTGTGCACGTATTTCAAATCATACTGACCTAAAAATTAGAAGTCATTCCATCTTTATTCCCCTAGAGCCTTCCGGCAGTTCCTAAACGGCTCTGGTCGGAGCACATTATCATTCTTGTTAGTTCTGAGCGAATTCCCTCGGTATGATCATTCTTTCATCAGTTTGTTCCCCGTTTCTTCTCTATCGTGAGTCTAACACACTATTCTAGCTATTAATGGGTGTGGATCGTAACACCTAATGACCAAACGGATCTACTGCACCATCGAATCTCAAACTTTAACTGCCAAAACTATTGTTTTTCATCCTGTAGTCCCTTTTAGAATTATTAAACGTCCTTTTTTGGGCTGAGATTTCTAGGAACGCTTTCGCGCAGTTTGTGTGCACGTATTTCAAATCATACGGACCTTAAAATTACAAGTCATTCCATCTATATATATTCCCCTAGAGCAGTTACTAAACCGCTCCAATCGGAGCACGTTATCATTCTTGTTAGTTCTGAGTGAATTCCCTCGGTATGATCATTCTTTCATTAGTTTATTCCCCGTTTCTTCTCTAGTCTGAGCCTAGCACACTATTCTAGCTATTAATGGGTGTGGATCATAACACCTAATGACCAAACGGATCTACGGCACCATCGAATCTCAAACTTTAACTGCCAAAACTATTGTTTTTCATCGTGTAGTCCCTTTTAGAATTATTAAACGTCCTTTTTTTGGGCCGTGATTTCCAGGAATGCTTTCTTAGGGTTTGTGTGCATGAATTTCAAACCATACGGACCTAAAAATTAGAAGTCATTCCATCTTTATCCCCCTAGAGCCTTCCAGCAGTTCTTAAACCGCTCTAGTCGGAGCACGTTATCATTTTTGTTAGTACTGAGTGAATACCCTCGGTATGATCATTCTTTCATCAGTTTGTTCCTCGTTTCTTCACTACTAGGAAAAGGCCTACTAATGGGGCACCTAATTTGGCCATTAATGGCGCATTAGTGGTGCGCCATTAGTAGCACGCCATTAGTATATTTTACTAATGGCGCACCACTGGTGCGCCATTAGTAAGATGCGCCATTAGTATATACAACAGTGCGCCATTAGTATGCCTCCCAGGGGGCCATGTATACCCAGGTGCTTTGGCATACTAATGGCGCACGACAGCAAGATGCGCCATTAGTAACTTCGGCATACTAATGGCGCACTCTTTAATGATGCGCCATTAGTATCCTTTGGCATACTAATGGCGCACTACGATGTGATGCGCCATTAGTATGAATATTAGGTTTTTTTTTTAATTTTCTGTTTTTTGCACAGGTTACAAAATGTATAATTGGACAAAATATAGACAGCACACATCAACAACAGATTCATCGAATACAATAGAAGATTAGTCTCTGAATACAATTCATCATTTTAGTCTCCGAATACAAGTCATCATATTAGTCTCCGAATTGAAAAGACCGAAAAAAGATAGAACATTATATTACAAGTCTCGAGACCGCGAGTTTGTCTTCACATTACAAGTCGATATCGATCATCTAAACTACCATCACATAGAAGAGAGCTGCGGTCATCACGATGAGCATCATCACGATGAAACTCGTCTTCATCCGGTTCCTCCAACGCTCCCTCCCCTCTCCCGCTAGATAGCGGGCGTATCTAGATTTGGCCTCGGCCCTAGTGGCGTACCCTTTGTAACTGTTACCGCTGAATCGGTGAACCTGTCTCCGACACTCCTCCCAGTCGTCGTAGACTCCGGAAACCTTACCCTTGTACACGACATACCACGACATCGCTATGCAGTAGCCAAACGAAACGTTAGTACCAATTCACAAACAATACATAAGCAATATATAAGTATGCAACAGAACGATCGGAAGAGAAAAGCAAGACAGTAATAGCATTGATTACATCTTAAGTTGAACGACTCTCGAAACCAAAGAGACATACTACAAGTTCATTAAAGTTTAATTACAACATGAGACTCAAGGGACCGGAGCGTGGATGAAGCCACCGTCTATCGTGGGAGTCATGAAAGAACGGGCGTTGTCAGCCTGCATTTGTAGGATTGTGTCGATGTCACTGTTGGACGGTTGATTTCTGAGGTAGAACTGCCCCGTGGTACGAAGGACATCTTGATGGATGATTTCCGCAAACTCCGACTGGATGCGAAAGAATTCTTGTCTGATGTCCGCGTCCTGGATTGCCGACACGCTCGCGGCCCAATCTTTGATTCTACTCGGTAGCAGAAGTTGATGATGGTCCCGTACGATCGCCCGCATGTGATGGATGGCGTAGTAGGCACCCTTCTGACCGCCAGGCGGCTGCTTGACGCAGCAGAACATCGTATTGTGGGAGAACACGTGCTTGCCGTACTTACGAACAGGCCTGGTGAAGGTGCCTCCAGATTTGACGTAGCCGGGGAGAACATCATCAAGAACCTTCTTGACATTTGTGTAGTCTACGTTCGACTGACGGTCCGGGTCGAAATACGTGGCCATGGAATATTTGGGGCTTAGGAGGATGAGCGTGCAACGTGTGTCACTGCAGAAAACACGGAATGTTAAAAGAGAAAGGATCGAAATCTAAGAATTCATATGTTACGGGGCGGTTGAGGGGAGGACTTACTCGGGAAAGTAAGGCACGAGGAAGTTATCCTTATCTTGGTTTGCCAGAATGACGCCTTCGAGGTAACAACTCGCGACTTGCCGGTCCCCAGCGCTGCCCAAGATCTTGGCACGCATGTAGAAGGGGTCGACTATCACGATGTCCGGGGTCTTGTCGCGAATGATCCGCATCTCCATACTCAGCGAAAATAGCCGAACGAAGGTGTAGTGCAGCGGATGAAGGTTCAACATAGCGTGGATGTCATCAAACCGCAGGACGATCGTACCCCCGATGGAGTTATCCACAAAGCCCTTACCCTCTAGCACCTTGGCCGTGAAAACCGGGTATGCCACATCCTTCTCTCCGAGACGCCGCTTCTCCAAAGAAAGAACACTATCATGCAGACTCCGCATAGCACCGGTTGCAGCATCGAGCATATTTCTCGGTAGCATTGGCTGACCCGCCACATGCACCCTCCTCGAGATATCCTCAGGTGAAGGTGGCCCGTCCTGAGCACAGATCGTACTCGGTGCCGGCTGGCCCGCACCCTTGTTAGTCTTTCTTTTGCGTGCCTTCTTCTTCTCCTGTAATGGGACCGAGTTCTGCTCACAGACCGCCTTCTTGAGTGTGTTGGGGCTGATCATATTTCGCACCTCGCCTATCTGAGGCTCGGTGAAGTCGGCAGCTGGAGGCGACTCCTGAGAGCTGAACTGCAGACGACGCCTGTTGCAGCTTGGCTTCTCCGCGGTACCAGCTAGATCGCGCATGTCTTTTGTTGGGTTGGGTTCTTGAGAAGGAGGCCCCATGAAGTCGCCACCGTACCCATGATCGGCAAAGTACTGATCGACGTTGGCAAATGTATCGTCGTCGTCGTCGTTCTGATCCTGTGCCATATGCATGTTTGGATCCAATGGCATAGGGATGTCCGGCACCGTTGCGGCGGTCTTGCCATGGGGCCGACTTGGCGCCGGCACGACTGGCGGTGTTGTCTTTGGGGTGGTGTCCCCCGCCCCCAAACGAATCTGGCTCTTCGGCCAAAGCAGGGGCCAGCTCAGGCAGGCGCTGAGGGTCATCACGTCATCATCGTCGGCCCCGACGGGTCGAATCGGAGGTAACAACTCGTCGCAGCCTGGCAGCACCAGAACCAGGTGAACCCTAAACAAGTTGGGTGGCATCTGGGTACCGTGGAACAAGGGGTTGCCCGGTTGAACGATTTTGCCCTTGGCGACATCGACCAACTCGTTGTTCACGAAGTGCAGGAGAGTGCACGGAACGTCGGCGGCGCCCTGCGAAAACATGTAGGGCGTCAGGGATGCCCAGTCAAAGGCAAGGAGATGAAGTCCTCGGCCAAGAGAGGCTTAATTAGTTACTGTGATGATGGCGTCGAGCTCGGCTAATGTCGAGGCACCGCCAACGGCGGCGTGCAGTTGACGGAGGGGCCGCTTGCTGCAGAGGTGCCGGCCGACGTACACCCGGGTGCATTAAGCTCCCGTGCCAGCGTCGGAGACACCAATGCCGCCTCCGCCGGAGACACCAATGGCCCCGCCATCGCGTTCTGCGAGTTGCTGGCCGTGAAGCTAGGAATCGGGGGCGGCCCCTGTTGGCCGCCCGCAATCCACGCACTAATCCCCTGGATCAAGGTAGGCACAATGGCGGTGATCATCGCTCCGAGTTGTTGTTGCACTTGCTCTTGGACAATCTCCGGAATCCGCACCACCTGTGCCTTGAGTTCTTGAACCTCGCGCGCCTGGCTTTCCGAGCTGGTCTTTTTCTCCTTTCGCCCACCAGTGTTATAGTATGACGACCATTTTGTCGACAAGCCTTTGCCGGCCACACGACCAGCTGACGTCGGCTTACCGAGCTTATCCTTGTTCTTCATTACATTCAACGCCCTATTTAGAGTGGTGTCCCAAGGGTTGCTCTTAGTCGACCCCGCGCTACTGCTTTCAGTCGCCTGCGGAAGGAATGTGAACCATTTAGAAATTTGGCTTCATTAATTAGAATGCAACCATATGGAGCTAATTACGCGGGGGTGTATTCCTTACCAGAACAAGCTCAAGCGCCCTGGTCTTCGGATCCGTGGTAAGCTCCTTTGTTTTCGGGTCCTTCTTGTATCGGGCCCAGACAAAGTTCCTGGTCTGCTTGTCACCGTATTTATCGAAGAGGGGCGGTAGGCCTTGCTCGGCACGGTCAGCCTCCTCCTTGTCCCATATAGGCTCCGCCACTCTATAACCGCCGGGACCGAGTGTGTGTTCCCCTAAGTTCAGCTCCCGCATTTCTTTCCCCCACTTACTTGATTCGGAGCTTGCGGTGCTCGAGCAATTGATCTTGAAGTCGTTGTAGTCATCTTCGGTGATCGAAGGATTTTTCTCCTTGATCTTCTCATAACTCTCACCTTTCTCGATCATTCTCTTCACATTGCTTTTCCAAGTAGACAGGGCCGTGCTCATCTTCGTGAGGGCAGCATTGTTCATTTTATTCCCTTTGAGGCTTGTGTTTTCAAATTCAGCGGGGAACTTGTATCGTTCATGCAGCTTCGTGAAGAGGAGGTTGCGCAAATTCCCTCGGTCAGGATGCCTGAGGTTCTCGGTGTTGATCGAGACGGTGCTCCGGAGAATGCACCCAAGCTAAAGCGAGTACCCCTTGACTATTCGTTCGGGCGCCGTTGGATTCCCGTTAGAGTCCACTTCTGTAACTTCCTCCTTGAGGGTGCGGAGCATGGTCGGGCGCCGGTCCTTCCGTTGCCTCTTCGGTTGGCTGCCATCTGTGTGTGCGCCGCCATCATCAGTGGTGGCATCCTCGGCAGCACCATAAGTGGTGGCATCAGTGGGGTCATCCTCGGCGGTACCATAAGTGGTCTCAGGATCGGTGGGGAAGGCGGCGTCCTCATACAAGTGAGGTTGTTCCTCCATCTCCTGGGACAGCTCCCAGAATTTCTTGCCGCCCGAACCCCCGGCCTCATCGTTGTTGGCCATGTTTCTCTATAAATAGGAACAAAGTTTGGTCAAAAAGTTGGTTATTGTCAAGGAACAAGATCTCTAAGTTGACCAAATAACCTAATTCTCGAGGAATGTCGCCAAAAAGTTGGTTATTGTCAAGGAACAATTGAGAGATGTTTGTGATATTGCCTAGGTGTTTTGGGATAGAACCTGTTAGTGTGTTGTTGCTAAGGTCCAAGTCCACGTTCTCAGGGTAACCTAGTTCTTGAGGGGTGTGTCTAGAAAGTTGGTTGCTGCAAAGATACAAGGTTGTGAGTTTGGTCAAATTGCCTATGATGTTTGTGATATTGCCTTGGATCTTGAAGGCACTGGTGCATGATGCAGTGGTACAGCCAGCATGGGACCTCATCTTTGCAGGCTAATTTTCTAGATTGTAACACTGGGATTTGTGCACAAGCTAAGCTAGCTAAGACAGTAGCTTCCCTGCAACCCACAAAAGACAAAGGAAAAGGGGTGAAAAGGGGGAGATGGTTAGCTTTGATGAGCAGGCAACATCTTCCTAACCCCCTTCTTCTTGTCTCCTCTCACTATCTCTCTCACACACATCGCAAGCAAGGGTGTCTGAGTGTGTGAAAAAAATACTAAACTAATCCAACCACTAAAGCAAATTAATTTTATTTCGGTTGAGAATCGGGCACCTTCTAGGTCAAGAAAATTGGGCATGACCTTTGCTAATTTTCTTGACCTTGGAGTGCCCCATTTCTCAACCGAAACGGAAATTAATCAACGTTTCAGGAGAAAGGGGTCATTTTAGAAGATCACAAGTAGCAGCAGCATCACTTGACAAAATCACAACTAGTAGCAGCAACTCGCAGATAGCAGCAGCAGCATCACTTGACAAGTAGTACAGCAGCAGCAGCAGCAGCAGCATGCATGCACTGGTCCATGGCACAAAGTCCATGACCCAGAACAGAGCACTTTACTAAAAATGAAGAAGAAAAGAGGCATGCATGCACTGGTTGTAGCAAATCATCACTTCTGAATCAAAACACCATGCTGGTGTAGCCATAGGCCCACATTAGTCTAAAATCCTGCTTTATTTTTCACAACAGAAAGGTCAAAACAACAATAAAAAGGAGAGCCCAATCTGGTCTAATTGATCCTTGGAAATTATAGAATGTTCATCTATGCATGGAAAAACAACAATTAGGATAGGGAAATTACTATGCAGCTAATAGTCTTTAAGCATTGAAACACAGCTAAGGTTACAACCCAGAAGTGATGGTTAACACTTCTAATAAACATGGCAATTTTAAATTATGACACACAATGCCATAATTAATCCAGAGTTACTACTACAGTACTCATGTACTCCATCTTACAGAGTTACTCCATCACAGCAACAACAACCTTGCAGATCAAAAATGATTTGTGTAATTTGGTTGGTACTCTTACAGTTGCATAAATTGAAAAAAATTTGATCTGTGTGATCTGGGTTACAGTATCAGCAACCTTGCATTTCATTTTACACAAAATTGTACTCCATCACCAAATTCATTGATGTTTCTAAGGAAAATTCACAAGTTCAGAAGATCACAAGTTCACAAGATCTACAGTAGCAGCAGCATCACAAGTTGACAAAATTCAGTGGACTCAGAAGTTAGAGCTAGAGCAGCATCACTAGAGTGCAACTACAAGAACAAGCACCGGCATCACTTAAGCAGCAGCAGCAACAACATCGAGCAGATTACACATCGCGGGTTACTAGAGCGGATTAAGTGATGACAGCCTACTCCTCGGATCTTTGGATAAGTAGCTGACCACCACCAGATGGAGTTGTCACTAGAGAAGATTACACATCACAAACAGGAACTCACTAGAGCAGATTACACATCCAAGCATCACTTAAGTTGTACTCCCGACGAACCGAAGGGGAAAGGGAGGGGATCGACAGAGGAGCTCACAAAGGCCATGTCATGCTTGGAAATATTTGTTTACTAAAACTAAATGAACATTTTACTGGTAGTGTATTGATACTGTAATCTAGCTACTGTACTGATATTTCTGTTTCTTTGACCATTTTACTGTCAATAAAAATGATGTACTGCTGCTTTCAGTTAATTCAAATTAGCTAAAACCTTTTACTGTCAAATAGTGCTAATGTTTACTCTATGAAATAAACTACTCCTCTCTTCTCTTCTTCAGTTAATTAGGAATAGTTTTAGAGGTAACTAACTGAAACTATTTATCATGTTGACAACAGTAGCATGTGGACCTATCATGGTGATTTCATATCAAAATAGAGGAGTACTCCTGTTCATTTGGAGAACTCATACAACAATTGTTATGCATCAAACTTGGGATCAACAGTAGCATGTGGCCTTATCATTCTGGTTTTTGGATGATTTAGTTAATCAAATTCCTCAATTGAGAAACACCTGGACTTGTCATTCCGGTCTTGGGATCAACAGTAGCATATGGACTTATCATTCTTGTTTCTGGATGATTTAGTTAATCAATTTGACATCAATTGACCTGGTTTTTGGATCAATTACAGTTGTTGCTGCTGTGAATCAACTATACAAAGGCCCAAAATTACACTAATAATTACAGTGTAAAAACCATGGAAATACACAGTAATTCCACTAAAAATGCCACTTGCAAATACAGAGCAAAAATCCACTAGAAGTACACTGTAAACCCACTAGCATTTACAGTGTAAATTCCACTAACAATTACAGTGTAAATTTCACTGAAAATGCACAGTAATTACACTAAAAGTACACTGTAAATACCACTTAAAACACACAAAAGAATTACACTGCTGGAGAGGGCGATTCCTCCATGATCTAGAGTTCTAGACACAAACATGGCTGGAGAAGCAAAAAAAAATCATAGGTAACCAGTTAAGAGGGGGAGAGGGGGAGAGGGGGAGAGGAGGAGGGGGAGCTCACGGGGGCCGGGGAGTGGGGCGCGGGGAGGATGCCCGGGAGTGGGGCGCGGGGAGGATGTCGGGGACGAGGTCCGGTGGTGGTGGTGCTCCGGCGACGGTGGTGTGGACGGGGCGGCGTCCGGGCGGCGGGGTCGCGTCGAGGCGGCGGGGCAGCATCGAGGTGGCGGGGCAGCGGCGTTGGGGCGGGGTCGAGGCGGCGTCGGGGCGGCGGGGCAGCGTCGAGGCGGCGTCGAGGCAGCGTCGAGGCGGCGGGGCAGCGGCGTCGGGAGAGGAGAGGGGAAGGGGATCGAGGGCGAGGGCGAGGGAGAGAGAGGGGATAGGGAGGGGCCGGGGAGGGAATATGGATGGGGCCGGGCACAATACTAATGGCGCACCACCCCTCGGTGCGCCATAAGTACATCCATACTAATGGCGCACCTCACCGTGGTGCGCCATTAGTATTTTTTTTATAAGACAGTAATAATTTTTTAAACTAGTTTAAATCATAACAGTAATATTTTTTTATAAGACAGTAACAGTAATATTTTTTTATAAGACAGTAATAACTTTTTAAAAAATATAATCAAACAGTAATGCCGGTGGAGCGGGGGAGGGTGCGCGGGGTGCGGGGGGTCGGCGGCGGCGGTTGAGTAGGGGAGGGGTGCGGGGGGTCGGCGGCGGCAGTTGAGTAGGGGAATCGACGGTGCGGGGGGTCGGCGGCGGCGGCCGGTGGACCGGGGGGTGCTCGGCGGCGAGGGGGACCAGATCTGGCGAGGTGGGATAGCGATCGAGATGGAGGGGGATCGAGATCGAGTGTCCATGAAATTTAAAAATATTCATGATAGTTCAAAAAGTGCCCATGAAATACAATCGAGAAATGAAGGCTACGATTTAAATACAATCGATCTTAGCTAGCTATCTGTTCACAATCTTCTTGCCCTTCTTTTTCGCAAATGGAGTTCTTCTGTGGAACGGACGTCCTTTAGGTTGGGTGGTCCTGCTTCTTCTTGTGGTGTATGCTGCTACTTCATCATCGTCGTCATGTTCGATCCTCGGGTCGCCATACTTGTCGAAGTCTTGCTCATTGGCTACTCCATCCATTCCGATGATCTTCCTTTTGCCTCTCCTCACGACAACACGACTGGGCTTTGACGGGTCGGTAATGAAGAAGCATTGGTCCACTTGGGAAGCTAGTACCCATGGCTCATTTTTCGCGGTGACGTTTGCGCCCGCGGTCTTGGATTTGGCTTGGGGTATAACCATGCTGGTGAAATACTGGTCTTCTTTTAGGACGCTCTTGGCCCATCTGACACGGAACATCGGGACCTTCTCTCCAGCGTAGCTCAGCTCCCAGATCTCCTCGATCCTTCCGTAGTATCTGTCCTTGTCGTTACCGGTGTAGGATTCCATCGTTACCCCGGAGTTCTGATAACCATCGCTCTTCATGTCCTTGGCCTCGGTGTAGAATGTGTAGCTGTTGATATCGTACGCCTCATAGGTCATCAGGTTGTGCTTGGCACCCTGTGACAAGGCGAATATGAGTTGTTCTTCCGCGGAAGAATCCTCATGTAAAGGGTACGACAGAAGCTTCTGCTTGAACCAATGCGTGAAACATGAGTTGTGCTCTTTGAGTATATCTCTGTCCGTCCTCTGTTGGCCTCGGTCATTGTACATCTTCTTAATAAAGGTTTTGTGCTGTACCACCCAAGGATCGACCACGTCTATGTGTTGTAGCGCGACTAGGTTTGCTCTTTCAAAGTCGGCGAGTCGACCCTCGAAGTCGACATGCATTTCGCGACGACCCTCACGGTGACCCCATCCAGCGAGCCTGCCGAGGTGCCTGTTGACGGGCAGACCAATGGGGTTCTCGATGCCTAGATAATTCGTGCAGTAGGAGATGCACTCTTCGGTCAGAAAGCCCCTGACTATGCTTACCTCTGGACGTGACATGTTGCGAACGTATCCTTTGATGACACCATTCATCCTTTCGAACGGCATCATGCTGTGCAGGAACGTCGGCCCGAGTTGGATGATATCGTCCACCATATGGACCAACAGATGCACCATAACGTCGAAGAATGTGGGCGGGAAGTACATCTCAAGCTCGCATAGTATCACCACGATCTCTTCCTGTAGCCTTCTGAGTTGCCTCACGCCAACAGACTTCCGAGAGATGACGTCGAAAAAGTTGCATAGGCCAAATAGGGTTTCACGGATGTGCGCGTCCATGATCCCACGGATTGCAACTGGAAATATCTACGTCATCAGCACGTGACAGTCATGAGACTTCATCCCGCTGAACTTCAGCTTCGCTGGATCTAGGTATCTTCTTATCTTCTCCGCGTAACCGTAAGGAAGTTTTACTCCTACGAGGCAGGTGAAAAACTGCTCGATCTCCTCCTGACTTAGAGTGAAGCACGCGGGAGGGTAGTCATTTCCGGTCTTCTTGGCCTTTTTGCCTTTGTGACGACTTTCCGTGTCCTGCTTCGCCTCATCATCATCATCATCATCATCATCATCATCATCATATATAGCGTGAAGCTCCTGCCTGATGCCCATTGATTTCAAGTCTGCCCTTGCTTTCGGCCCATCTTTGGTCCTCTCTGGCATGTTGAGCAGGGTACCAAGCAGACTCTCGCACACGTTCTTCGTGATATGCATGACATCAAGGCTGTGAGGCACACAGTGGATCTTCCAGTACGGCAAGTCCTAGAAAACAGACCTCGTTTTCCATACCTTCAGCAGCGGCTCTGGCACCTTTCGCTTCTTTCCCGGCTCTGGCGCCTTTTGCTTCTTTCCCGGCAGTGGGAAGTCTTTCCAATTTTTCAACAGCTCGTCTATTTCCTCGCCGCTCCTCGTACGCGGGCGTCCTCGTGGTTCGGTTTCACCATCGAACAGATCCTTGCGTTTTCTCCACGGGTCATCGTCGCGAAGCCACCTTCGATGTCCCATGAACACGGTTTTCGAAGACCCGGGATCTCTATCTAGCTGGCGATACGTTGTGTCATCCATGCACCTGACGCATCCAGAAAATCCGTGGACCACCTGCCCCGCGACATATCCGTAACCGAGATAGTCGTGCACCGTCGTGAGCAGCGCGGCTCTCATAGGGAAATATTCTTTCTCTGCGGCGTCCCACGTATTGGCTGGCGTTTTCCACAGCGTGTCAAGCTCCTCTTTCAGCAGCCCCATATACAGATTGATGTCGTTCCCTGGTTGTTTCGGTCCTTCAATTAGCATACTTATGTGAATGTACTTCCTCTTCATGCACAACCAGGGGGGAAGGTTGTACATCCACACAAACACAGGCCAGGTGCTATGTGTGCTTCTCTGGCTGCCAAACGGATTGACTCCATCGGTGCTCGCGCCCAGCACGATGTTCCTTGGATCATTCCCAAATTCTGGGTCTTCGAAGTTCAACGCTTACCACTGGCTCGCATCCTTAGGGTGACTCAGCATCTTGTCTTTTTTATCTATCTCCGGATCATTTGCGTCATCTTCTCGCTTCTTCTCCTCCCTATCCGCGTGCCAACGCAGGAGCTTTGCTACCTTAGGGTCCGCGAAATACCGCTGCAGACGAGGAGTGATCGGAAAGTACCACACCACTTTTCGAGGAGCTTTCTTCCTCTTCTTGTATCGAGTGACGCCGCACACCGGACATATGGTAGACTCCGCGTGCTCGTCCCGATAAATGATGCAATTGTTCATGCACACATGGTATTTCACATGCGGTAAATCCAGAGGACACACGATTTTCTTCGCCTCCTCCAAACTGGTCGGGCACTTGTTCCTCTCGGGAAGACGTTCGTGCCAGAATGACATGTTCTCGTCGAAGCATGCGTCGGTCATTTTGTGTTTTACCTTCATCTCCAGAGCCATGAGCGTTACTTTCAGGCGGGTATCCTCGGGCCTGCATCCCCTCGGAGCACGTTATCATTCTTGTTAGTTCTGAACGAATTCCCTCGGTATGATCATTCTTTCATTAGTTTGTTCCCCGTTTCATCTCTAGTCTGAGCCTAGCACACTATTCTAGCTATTAATGGGCGTGGATCGTAACACCCGATGACCAAACGGATCTATGGCACCATCGAATCTAAAACTTTAACTGCCAAAACTATTGTTTTTCATCCTGTAGTCCCTTTTAGAATTATTAAACGTCCTTTTTTGGGCCGTGATTTCCAGGAATGCTTTCTTGGGGTTTGTGTGCACGAATTTCAAACCATATGGACCTAAAAATTAGAAGTCATTCCATCTTTATTCCCCTAGAGCCTTCCAGCAGTTCTTAAACCGCTCCACTCGGAACACGTTATCATTCTAGTTAGTAATGAGTGAATTCCCTCGGTATGATCATTCTTTCATCAGTTTGTTCCCCGTTTCTTCTCTAGTCTGAGCCTAGCACACTATTCTAGCTATTAATGGGTGTGGCTCGTAACACCTGATGACCAAACGGATATACGGCACCGTCGAATCTCAAACTTTAACTGCCAAAACTATTGTTTTTCATCCTGTAGTCCCTTTTAGAATTACTAAACGTCCTTTTTTGGGCCGAGATTTCGAGGAACGCTTTCTCGGGGTTTGTGTGCACGTATTTCAAATCATACGGACCTAAAAATTAGAAGTCATTCCATCTTTATTTCCTAAACCGCTCCAGTCGGAGCACGTTATCATTCTTCTTAGTTCTGAGTGAATTCCCTCGGTATGATCATTCTTTCATCAGTTTGTTCCCCGTTTCTTCTCTAGTCTGACTAGCACACTATTCTAGCTAGAATGGGTGTGGCTCATAACACCTGATGACCAAACGGATCTACGGCACCATCGAATCTCAAACTTTAACTGCCAAAACTATTGTTTTTCATCCTGTAGTCCCTTTTAGAATTATTAAACGTCCTTTTTTTGGGCCGTGATTTCCAGGAACGCTTTCTCGGGGTTTGTGTGCACGTATTTCAAATCATACTGACCTAAAAATTAGAAGTCATTCCATCTTTATTCCCCTAGAGCCTTCCAGCAGTTCCTAAACGGCTCCAGTCGGAGCACATTATCATTCTTGTTAGTTCTGAGCGAATTCCCTCGGTATGATCATTCTTTCATCAGTTTGTTCCCTGTTTCTTCTCTATCGTGAGTCTAACACACTATTCTAGCTATTAATGGGTGTGGATCGTAACACCTGATGACCAAACGGATCTACGGCACCATCGAATCTCAAACTTTAACTGCCAAAACTATTGTTTTTCATCCTGTAGTCCCTTTTAGAATTATTAAACGTCCTTTTTTGGGCTGAGATTTCCAGGAAAGCTTTCTCTGGGTTTGTGTGCACGTATTTCAAATCATACGGACCTTAAAATTACAAGTCATTCCATCTATATTCCCCTAGAGCCGTTCCTAAACCGCTCCAGTCGGACCACGTTATCATTCTTGTTAGTTCTGAGTGAATTCCCTCGGTATGATCATTCTTTCGTCAGTTTGTTTCCCGTTTCTTCTCTAGCCTGAGCCTAACACACTATTCTAGCTATTAATGGGTGTGGATCATAACACCTGATGACCAAACGGATCTACGGCACCATCGAATCTCAAACTTTAACTGCCAAAACTATTGTTTTTCATACTGTAGTCCCTTTTAGAATTACTAAATGTCTTTTTTGGGCTGAGATTTCCAGGAACGCTTTCTCGGGGTTTGTGTGCACGTATTTCAAATCATACGGACCTTAAAATTAGAAGTCATTCCATCTATATTCCCCTAGAGCCTTCCAGCAGTTCCTAAACCGCTCCAGACGGAGCACGTTATCATTCTTGTTAGTTCTGAGCGAATTCCCTCGGTATGATCATTCTTTCATTGGTTTGTTCCCCGTTTCTTCTCTAGTCTGAGCCTAGCACACTATTCTAGCTATTAATGGGTGTGGATCGTAACACCTGATGACCAAACGGATCTACGGCACCATCGAATCTCAAACTTTAACTGCCAAAACTATTGTTTTTCATCCTGTAGTCCCTTTTAGAATTATTAAACGTCCTTTTTTGGGCTGAGATTTCCAGGAAAGCTTTCTCGGGGTTTGCGTGCACGTATTTCAAATCATACGGACCTTAAAATTACAAGTCATTCCATCTATATTCCCCTAGAGCCATTCCTAAACCGCTCCAGTCGGACCACGTTATCATTCTTGTTAGTTCTGAGTGAATTCCCTCGGTATGATCATTCTTTCGTCAGTTTGTTTCCCGTTTCTTCTCTAGCCTGAGCCTAACACACTATTCTAGCTATTAATGGGTGTGGATCATAACACCTGATGACCAAACGGATCTACGGCACCATTGATTCTCAAACTTTAACTGCCAAAACTATTGTTTTTCATACTGTAGTCCCTTTTAGACTTACTAAATGTCTTTTTTGGGCTGAGATTTCCAGGAACGCTTTCTCGGGGTTTGTGTGCACGTATTTAAAATCATACGGACCTTAAAATTAGAAGTCATTCCATCTATATTCCCCTAGAGCCTTCCAGCAGTTCCTAAACCGCTCTAGACGGAGCACGTTATCATTCTTGTTAGTTCTGAACGAATTCCCTCGGTATGATCATTCTTTCATTAGTTTGTTCCCCGTTTCATCTCTAGTCTGAGCCTAGCACACTATTCTAGCTATTAATGGGCGTGGATCGTAACACCCGATGACCAAACGGATCTACGGCACCATCGAATCTAAAACTTTAACTGCCAAAACTATTGTTTTTCATCCTGTAGTCCCTTTTAGAATTATTAAACGTCCTTTTTTGGGCCGTGATTTCCAGGAATGCTTTCTTGGGGCCGAGAAAGCGTTCCTGGAAATCTCGGCCCAAAAAAGGATGTTTAGTAATTCTAAAAGGGACCACATATTGAAAAACAATAGTTTGGCAGTTAAAGTTTGAGATTCGATGGTGCCGCAGACCCGTTTGGTCATCAGATGTTACGAGCCACACCCATATTTAGCTCGAGTAGTGTGCTAGGCTCAGACTAGAGAAGAAACGGGGAACAAATTGATGAAAGAATGATCATACCGAGGGAATTCACTCAAAACTAACAAGAATGATAATGTGCTCCGACTAGAGCGGTTTAGGAACTGCTGGAAGGCCCTAGGGGAATAAAGATGGAATGACTTATAATTTTTAGGTCTGTATGGTTTGAAATACGTGCACACAAACCCCGAGAAAGCTTTCCTGGAAATCTCAGCCCAAAAAAGGACGTTTAGTAATTCTAAAAGGAACTACAGGATGAAAAAGAATAGCTTTGGCAGTTCAAGTTTGAGATTCGATGGTGCCGTAGATCCGTTTGTTCATCAGGTGTTACGAGCCACACCCATGTCTAGCTAGAGTAGTGTGCTAGAATCAGACTAGAGAAGAAATGGGGAACAAACTGATGAAAGAATGATCATACCGAGGGAATTCACTCAGAACTAACAAGAATGATAACGTGCTCTGTCTGGAGCGGTTTAGGAACTGCTGGAAGGCTCTAGGGGAATAAAGATGGAATGGCTTCTAATTTTTAGGTCCGTATGATTTGAAATACGTGCACACAAACCCCGAGAAAGCGTTCCTGGAAATCTCGGCCCAAAAAAGGACGTTTAGTAATTCTAAAAGGGACTACAGGATGAAAAACAATAGTTTTGGCAGTTAAAGTTTGAGATTCGACGGTGCCGTAGATCCTTTTGGTCATCAGGTGTTACGAGCCACACCCATGTCTAGCTAGAATAGTGTGTTAGGCACAGGCTATAGAAGAAAAACAAACCGATGAAAGAATGATCATACAGAGGGAATTCACTCAGAACTAACAAGAATGATAACGTGCTGCGACTGGAGCGGTTTAGGAACTGCTAGAAGGGTCTAGGGTATAAAGATGGAATGACTTCTAATTTTTAGGTCCGTATGATTTGAAATACGTGCACACAAACCCCGAGAAAGCTTTCCTAGAAATCTCAGCCCAAAAAAGGACATTTAGTAATTCTAAAAGGGACTACAGGATGAAAAAGAATAGTTTTGGCAGTTAAAGTTTCAGATTTGATGGTGCCGTAGATCCGTTTGGTCATCAGGTGTTACGAGCCACACCCATGTCTAGCTAGAGTAGTGTGCTAGGATCAGACTAGAGTAGAAACGGGGAACAAACTGATGAAAGAATGATCATACCGAGGGAATTCACTCAGAACTAACAAGAATGATAACGTGCTCCGACTGGAGCGGTTGAGGAACTGCTGGAAGACACTAGGGGAATAAAGACGGAATGACTTCTAATTTCTAGGTCCGTATGATTTGAAATACGTGCACACAAACCCCAAGAAAGCGTCCTTGGAAATCTCGGCCCAAAAAAGGACGTTTAGTAATTCTAAAAGGGACTACAGGATGAAAAACAATAGTTTTGGCAGTTAAAGTATGAGATTCGACAGTGTCGTAGATCCGTTTGATCATCAGGTGTTACGAGCCACACCCATGTCTAGCTAAAATAGTGTGCTGGGCTCAGGCTAGAGAAGAAACGGGGAACAAACTGGTGAAAGAATGATCATACCGAGGGAATTCACTCAAAACTAACAAGAATGATAACGTGCTCCGACTAGAGCGGTTTAGGAACTGCTGGAAGGCCCTAGGGTAATAAAGATGAAATGACTTCTAATTTTTAGGTCTGTATGATTTGAAATACGTGCACACAAACCCCGAGAAAGCTTTCCTGGAAATCTCAGCCCAAAAAAGGACGTTTAGTAATTCTAAAAGGGACTACAGGATGAAAAAGAATAGTTTTGGCAGTTAAAGTTTGAGATTCGTTGGTGCCGTAGATCCGTTTGGTCATCAGGTGTTACGAGCCACACCCATGTCTAGCTAGAGTAGTGTGCTAGAATCAGACTAGAGAAGAAACGGGGAACAAACTGATGAAAGAATGATCATACCGAGGGAATTCACTCAGAACTAACAAGAATGATAACGTGCTCCAACTGGAGCGGTTTAGGAACTGCTGGAAGGCTCTAGGGGAATAAAGATGGAATGACTTCTAATTTTTAGGTCCGTATGATTTGAAATACATGCACACAAACCCCGAGAAAGCGTTCCTGGAAATCTCGGCCCAAAAAAGGACGTTTAGTAATTCTAAAAGGGACTACAGGATGAAAACAATAGTTTTGGCAGTTAAAGTTTGAGATTCGACGGTGCCGTAGATCTGTTTGGTCATCAGGTGTTACGAGCCACACCCATGTCCAGCTAAAATAGTGTGCTAGGCTCAGGCTAGAGAAGAAACGGGGAACAAACTGATGAAAGAATGATCATACCGAGGGAATTCACTCAGAACTAACAAGAATAATAACGTGCTCCGACTGGAGCGGTTTAGGAACTGCTGGAAGGCTCTAGGGGAATAATGATGGAATGACTTCTAATTTTTAGTTCCATATGATTTGAAATACGTGCACACAAACCCCGAGAAAGCTTTCCTGCAAATCTCAGCCAAAAAAGGACATTTAGTAATTCTAAAAGGGACTACAGGATGAAAAAGAATAGTTTTGGCAGTTAAAGTTTGAGATTCGATGGTGCCATAGATCTGTTTGCTCATCAGGTGTTTCGAGCCACACCCTTGTCTAGCTAGAGTAGTGTTCTAGGCTCAGACTAGAGAAGAAAACGGGGAATAAACTGATGAAAGAATGATCATACCGAGGGAACTCACTCAGAACTAACAAGAATGATAACGTGCTCCGACTAGAGCGGTTTAGGAACTGCTGGAAGGCTCTAGGGGAATAAAGATGGAATGACTTATAATTTTTAGGTCTGTATGATTTGAAATACGTGCACACAAACCCCAAGAAAGCGTTCCTGGAAATCTCGGCCCAAAAAAGGACGTTTAGTAATTCTAAAAGGGATTACAGGATGAAAAACAATAGTTTTGGCAGTTAAAGTTTGAGATTCGACGGTGCCGTAGATCCGTTTGGTCATCAGGTGTTACGAGCCACACCATTGTCTAGCTAAAATAGTGTGCTAGGCTCAGGCTAGAGAAGAAACGGGGAAAAATTGATGAAAGAATGATCATACCGAGGGAATTCACTCATAACTAACAAGAATAATGACGTGCTCCGACTGGAGCGGTTTAGGAACTGCTGGAAGGCTCTAGGGGAATAAAGATGGAATGACTTCTAATTTTTAGGTCTGTATGATTTGAAATACGTGCACACAAACCGTGCGAAAGCGTTCCTGGAAATCTCGGCCCAAAAAAGGACGTTTAGTGATTCTAAAAGGGACTACAGGATGAAAAACTATAGTTTTGGCAGTTAAAGTTTGAGATTCGACGGTGCCGTAGATCCGTTTGAGAATCAAGTGTTATGAGCCACACCCATGTCTAGCTAGAATAGTGTGTTAGGCTTAGGCTAGAGCAGAAACGGGGAACAAACTGATGAAAGAATGATCATACCGAGGGAATTCACTCAGAACTAACAATAATGATAACGTGCTCCGACTGGAGCGGTTTAGGAACTACTGGAAGGCTCTAGGGGAATAAAGATGGAATGACTTCTAATTTTTAGGTCCATATTATTTGAAATACATGCACACAAACCGCGCGAAAGCGTTCCTGGAAATCTCGGCCAAAAAAAGGATGTTTGGTAATTCTAAAAGGGAATACAAGATGAAAAACAATAGTTTTGGCAGTTAAAGTTTGAGATTCGATAGTGCCGTAGATCTGTTTGGTCGTCAGGTGTTAGGAGCCACACCCATGTCTAGCTAGAATAGTGTGTTAGGCTCGGTCTAGAGAAGAAATGGGGAACAAACTGATGAAAGAATGATCATACCGAGGGAATTCACTCAGAACTAATAAGAATGATAATTTCCTCCGACTGGAGCGATTTAGGAACTGCTGGAAGGCTCTAGGGGAATAAAGATGGAATGACTTCTAAATTTTAGGTCCGTATGATTTGAAATACGTGCACACAAACCCCGAGAAAGCATACCTGGAAATCTCGGCCCAAAAAAGGAAGTTTAGTAATTCTAAAAGGGGCCACATAATGAAAAACAATAGTTTGGCTGTTAAAGTTTCAGATTCGATGGTGCCGCAAACACGTTTGGTCATCATGTGTTACGAGCCACACCCATATCTAGCTAGAGTAGTGTGCTAGGCGCAGACTAGAGAAGAAACGGGGAACAAATTGATGATAGAATGATCATACCGAGGGAATTCACTCAGAAGTAACAAGAATGATAACGTGCTCCGACTGGAGTGGTTTAGGAACTGCTGGAAGGACCTAGGGGAATAAAGATGGAATGACTTCTAATTTTTAGGTCCGTATGATTTGAAATACATCCACACAAACCCCGAGAAAGTTTCCTGGAAATCTCAGCCCAAAAAGGACGTTTAGTAATTCTAGAAAGGACTACAGGATGAAAAAGAATAGTCTTAGCAGTTAAAGTTTGAGATTCGATGGTGCCGTAGATCCGTTTGGTCATCAGGTGTTACGAGCCACACCCATGTCTAGCTAAAATAGTGCGCTAGGCTCAGGCTAGAGAATAAACGGGGAACAAATTGATGAAAAAATGATCATACCGAGGGAATTCACTCAGAACTAACAAGAATAATAACGTGCTCCGACTGGAGCGGTTTAGGAACTGCTGGAAGGCTCTAGGGGAATAAAGATGGAATTACTTCTAATTTTTAGGTCCGTATGATTTGAAATACGTGCACACAAACCGCGCGAAAGTGTTCCTGGAAATCTCAGCCCAAAAAAGGACGTTTAGTAATTCTAAAAGGGACTACAGGATGAAAAACTATAGTTTTGGCAGTTAAAGTTTGAGATTCGACGGTGCCGTAGATCTGTTTTAGAATCAAGTGTTACGAGCCACACCCATGTCTAGCTAGAATAGTGTGTTAGGCTCAAGCTAGAGCAGAAACGGGGAACAAACTGATGAAAGAATGATCATACCGAGGGAATTCACTCAGAACTAACAATAATGATAACGTGCTCCGACTGAGCGGTTTAGGAACTGCTGGAAGGCTCTAGGGGACTAAAGATGGAATGACTTCTAATTTTTAGGTCCATTTGATTTGAAATACGTGCACACAAACCGCGCGAAAGCGTTCCTGGAAATCTCGGCCCAAAAAAGGACGTTTAGTAATTCTAAAAGGGAATACAGGATGAAAAACAATAGTTTTGACAGTTAAAGTTTGAGATTCGACAGTGTCATAGATCTGTTTGGTCATCCATGTATAGCTAGAATAGTGTGTTAGGCTCGGTCTAGAGAAGAAACGGGGAATAAACTGATGAAAGAATGATTATACCGAGGGAATTCACTCAGAACTAACAAGAATGATAACGTGCTCCGACTGGAGCGATTTAGGAACAGCTGGAAGGCTCTAGGGGAATAAAGATGGAATGACTTCTAATTTTTAGGTCTGTATGATTTGAAATACGTGCACACAAACCCCGAGAAAGCGTTCCTGGAAATCTCAGCCCAAAAAAGGACGTTTAGTAATTCTAAAAGGGACTACAGGATGAAAAACAATAGTTTTGGCAGTTAAAGTTTGAGATTCGACGGTGCCGTAGATCCGTTTGGTCATCATGTGTTACGAGCCACACCCATGTCTAGCTAGAGTAGTGTGCTAGGCTAAATAGAGAAGAATCGGGGAACAAATTGATGAAAGAATGATCATACCGAGGTAATTCACTTAGAACTAACAAGAATGATAACGTGCTCCGACTCGAGTGGTTTAGGAACTGCTGGAAGGCCCTAGGGGAATAAATATGGAATGACTTCTAATTTTTAGGTCCGTATGATTTGAGATACGTGCACACAAACCCCGAGAAAGCTTTCCAGGAAATCTCAGCCCAAAAAAGGACGTTTAGTAATTCTAAAAGGGACTACAGGATGAAAAAGAATAGTTTTGGGAGTTAAAGTTTGAGATTTGATGGTGCCATAGATCCGTTTGGTCATCAGGTGTTACGATCCACACCCATGTCTAGCTAGAGTAGTGTGCTAGGCTCAGACTAGAGAAGAAACAGGGAACAAACTGATGAAAGAATGATCATACCGAGGGAATTCACTCAGAACTAACAAGAATGATAACGTGCTCCGACTGGAGCGGTTTAGGAACTGCTGGAAGGCTCTAGGGGAATGAAGATGGAATGACTTCTAATTTTTAGGTCCGTATGATTTGAAATACGTGCACACAAACCACGAGAAAGCGTTCCTGGAAATCTCGGCCCAAAAAAGGACATTTAGTAAATCTAAAAGGGACTACAGGATGAAAAACAATAGTTTTGGCAGTTAAAGTTTGAGATTCGACAGTGCCGTAGATCCGTTTGGTCATCAGGTGTTACGAGCCACACCCATATCTAGCTAAAATAGTGTGCTAGGCTCAGGCTAGAGAAGAAACGGGGAACAAACTGATGAAAGAATGATCATACCGAGGGAATTCACTCAGAACTAAGAAGAATAATAACATGCTCCGACTGGAGCGGTTTAGGAACTGCTGGAAGGCTCTAGGGGAATAAAGATGGAATTACTTCTAATTTTTAGGTCTGTATGATCTGAAATACGTGCACACAAACCGCGCAAAAGCGTTCCTGGAAATCTCGGCCCAAAAAAGGACGTTTAGTAATTCTAAAAGGGACTACAGAATGAAAAACTATAGTTTCGGCAGTTAAAGTTTGAGATTCGACGGTGCCGTAGACCGTTTTAGAATCAAGTGTTACGAGCCACACCCATGTCTATCTAGAATAGTGTGTTAGGCTCAGGCTAGAGCCGAAATGGGGAACAAACTGATGAAAGAATGATCATACCGAGGGAATTCACGCAGAACTAACAATAATGATAACGTGCTCCGACTGGAGCGGTTTGGGAACTGCTGGAAGGCTCTAGGGGAATAAAGATGGAATGACTTCGAATTTTTAGGTCCATATGATTTGAAATACGTGCACACAAACCGCGCGAAAGCGATCCTGGAAATCTCGGCCCAAAAAAGGACGTTTAGTAATTCTAAAAGGGAATATAGGATGAAAAACAATAGTTTTGGGAGTTAAAGTTTGAGATTCGACAGTGCCGTAGATCTGTTTGGTCATCAAGTGTTAGGAGCCACACCCATGTCTAGCTAGAATAGTGTGTTAGGCTCGGTCTAGAGAACAAACGGGGAACAAACTGATGAAGGAATGATCATACCGAGGGAATTCACTCAGAACTAACAAGAATGATAACGTGCTCCGACTAGAGCGATTTAGGAACTGCTGGAAGGCTCTAGGGGAATAAAGATGGAATGGCTTCTAATTTCTAGGTCTGTATGATTTCAAATACGTGCACACAAACCCCGAGAAAGCGTTCCTGGAAATCTCGGCCAAAAAAGGACGTTTAGTAATTCTAAAAGGGACCACATAATGAAAAACAATAGTTTGGCAGTTAAAGTTTGAGATTCGATGGTGCCGCAGACCCGTTTGGTCATCAGGTGTTACGAGCCACACCCATGTTTAGCTAGAGTAGTGTGCTAGGCTCAGACTAGAGAAGAAACGGGGAACAAATTGATGAAAGAATGATCATACCGAGGGAATTCACTTAGAACTAACAAGAATGATAACGTGCTCCGACTGGAGCGGTTTAGGAACGGCTGGAAGGCTCTAGGGGAATAAAGATGGAATGACTTCTAATTTTTAATTTGTATGATTTGAAATACGTGCACACAAACCCTGAGAAAGCATTACTAGAAATCATGGCCCAAAAAAGGACGTTTAGTAATTTTAAAAGGGACTACAGGATGAAAAACAATTGTTTTGGCAGTTAAAGTTTGAGATTCGATGGTGCCTGTGACGCCCCCTATTCAACCGTACACTAATCATGCACGCAAATGTGTACGATCAAGATCAGGGACTCACGGGAAGATATCACAACACAACTCTAAAGCGTAAATAAGTCATACACGCATCATAATACAAGCAGGGGCCTCGAGGGCTCGAATACAAGTGCTCGATCATAGACGAGTCAACGGAAGCAACAATATCCGAGTACAGACATAAGTTAAACAAGATTGCCTTAAGAAGGCTAGCACAAACTGGGATACATATCGAAAGAGGCGTTGGCCTCCTGCCTGGGATCCTCCTAACTACTCCTGGTCATCGTCAGCGGACTGCACGTAGTAGTAGGCACCTCCGGTGTAGAAGGAGTCGTCGTCAACGGTGGCGCCTGGCTCCTGGACTCCATCGTCTGGTTGCAGCAATCGGGTAAAGAAAAGGGGAAAGGGGGGAACAAGGCAACCGTGAGTACTCATCCAAAGTACTCGCAAGCAAGGAGCTACACTACATATGCATGGGTATATGTGTAAAGGGCCATATCGGTGGACTGAACTGCAGAATGCCAGAATAAGAGGGGGATAGCTAATCCTGCCGAAGACTACGCTTCTGGCAGGCTCCGTCTTGCAGCATGTAGAAGAGAGTAGACTGAAGTCCTCCAAGTAGCATCCCATAGCATAATCCGACCCGGCGATCCCCTCCTCGTCGCCCTATTAGAGAGCGATCACCGGGTTGTATCTGGAACTTGGAAGGGTGTGTTTTATTAAGTATCTGGTTCTAGTTGTCATAAGGTCAAGGTACAACTCCAAGTCGTCCTGTTACCGAAGATCACGGCTATTCAAATAGATAAACTTCCCTGCAGGGGTGCACCACATAGCCCAACACGCTCGATCCCATTTGGCCGGACACACTTTCCTGGGTCATGCCCGGCCTTGGGAGATCAACACGTCGCAGCCTCACCTAGGCACAACAGAGCAGTCAGCATGCCGGTCTAAACCTAAGCGCCAAGGGGTCTAGGCCCATCGCCCTTAGCACACCTGCACGTTGCGAACGCGGACGGAAGCAGAACTAGCCCCTTAATACAAGAGCAGGCCTACGTTCCAATTCGGCGCGCGCCGCTCAGTCGCTTTCGTCACGAAGTGCTTTGGCTGATACCACGACATCGAGTGCCCATGACTTTCCCACGTAGTTGGTTAGTGCGTATAGGCCAGTAGCCAGACTCAGATCAAATACCAAGATCTGTCCTAGGTGGTCTCAACCTACCCCATTGGGCCGCCACAAAGTAACAGTCGGGGGCCGTCGGGAACCCAGGCCCACCTCTACCGGGATGGCGCCACCTGCCCCTTCAGCCCCCATCTCCGAACAGTATCACAAGTAATGTAACAGTATAAAGTGTATAGTGTATGCCCATGATCACTTCCCGAAGTGATCACGGCCCAGTAGATAGCATGGCAGACGGACAAGAGTGTAGGGCCACTGATGGAACACTAGCATCCTATACTAAGCATTAGGATAGTAGGTAAAGGTAACAACAGTAGTAGCAAGGACATGCTATGCATCAGGATAGGAATAACGAAAGCAGTAACATGCTACACTACTCTAATGCAAGAAGTATAGAGGAGAGTAGGCGATATCTGGTGATCAGGGGGGGGCTTGCCTGGTTGCTCTGGCAAGAAGAAGGGGTCGTCGTCGATGTAGCCGATCACAGGGGTATCGGCAATGGCCTCGGAGCCTACCGGAAAGAAGTAACGGAGGGGGAACACAATAAATAACAGAGCAATCAAATGTAACACAAAGCAAGACGTGGCAATATGTTGTGCTAAGGGTGACGTAATGTAGGGATATGTGATACCAGCGAAGGGGGGAAACATCCGGAAAAGTATCCCCGGTGTTTCTCGTTTTTGGGGGCAGATGAACCGGAGGGGGAAAGTTGCGTGTTTGCTATGCTAGGGATGTGCGGCAGACGAACAAACTGCATATTTGGATTCGTCTCGTCGTTCTGAGCAACTTTCATGTACAAAGTATTTTCATCCGAGCTACGATTTATTTTATATGAATTTTCAAAGTTTATTCAATTTGACTGGTCAAAAGGGGAGATGGTAGCCCACATGTCATAAGCTATACCTAAACAAATAACTAAAACTAGCTTAAATAAATGCGGGTCCACATGTAATAGGCTTAAACTAATTAATTAACCAACTAATCTAAACTAAATTAGTTTAGACCTAATTATACTAGGCCGGCCACACACGGCTGTGGCACAGCCCACGCGCACACAGCGCACACACACAATGCTAGGGAGTAACTTTATTCCTTTTAACACAGGATAGCATTTTATGATTTTTGAATGATTTAATCCATGCATTATTTGAAGCAGGTCCAATGGAACAAAATGAGGCTTGTTACGTCTACTTTCCGCTCATATAATTTTTTACCCATGTTAGGACTTGTCTTACCGCTGTTTAGTGGCAGTTTAGAAGGCTAGTCATTGTAGAAATACAAAAGCTAGCTACCTACTACAGTACTTGCAGTAGTATACAAAAGGTAGCAGCGGTGGCTGGAAGCAGACAAGCAGCAGTAGAGCAGCAACAGGTGAAGCCGGAAGCGGTGGCGGTCGAAAGCAGAAGCAGCGGCAAGAGCTGCAGGCAGAGCAGCGCAACAGCGGTGAATGCACAGGAGCAGCCGGAGGCGCACACGGCCTAGGCAGCAACAGGCACGAGCGGGGTTCAGGGGGGCGGTCGCGGCCACGGGTCCATGGGGGTCGGACAGGCGGGCGGCGCAAGTGGCAGCAACAAGTACGCAGGGGCAACAGCAACTCCGAGCACGCACGTTCGTATGTATGCATACGCGCAAGATCGGATGAGCTCGGGGACGGATGCTACGACAATGAATCGAGGGGGCAAGCAGGGGGGTGGAGGAGGAGCTCACTGCGGTGCCGAAGACGAGCTCGAGGAGGCCAGGGAAGGTCGGGGTCGAGCGAATCGACGACGGCGGTCGGTGATGCAGACGGTCGAAGACGAGCTCGATGGTGGCGACGTGGGGCTCCCCTACTCGATTTGCTCTGCGGAGACGACGTAGCCGACGACGATGGATCGGCTGGACACTGTCTCACGGCCGGGGATGACGGTGGCTACATGGGCGAGTTCGGCCATGACGACGAGGTGCTCCGGAAGGTGGGGAGCGGTCGGTGGAGGCGAGGAGAGGGGCGAGCGAGGGGGAAAAATATCTCGGGGGGTCACCCGAGGTGTCGCGGTGGCGGCCTTATCCTCCCGCGGGGCGTCACCGGTGAGGTGGTGTGGAGGGGATGCGCGGGAGGAGCCCCGGTCGGATAAACAGGGGAGGAAGAGTGCGACCGGGGGAGCTGGCTCAGGTGGGTCGTCTAGGTTGGGCCGGCTGGTCCGGGTGGGCCAAGACCCGGAGAGAGGTAGGGCAGGTTTCTTCTTTTTGTTTTGTTTTCGTCTATCTTTTTAAATGCTATATGTTTTCACTTCTTTCTAAAACAAAAACAATTTTATAAAATATAAAATTACACCTAAAATAGTGTTATAAATTTAGGCCACTGCCGTATTAAGTTTAACATTTAAATAAATTAGTTTAGCATTTTTATAATTTTGAAAGGCATTTAGTATTTGTTTTAGCCACTGTTTTAATTACTTTAGGGCACTAAAACAATTTATAAAAATGTTTTTCACCACCATAATTAGTTATGGAATATTTTCCACACGATAAACAATTTTGTTTTGACATTCGAAAACTTTTGAAGTTTGACTTGATTTTAAATTTGAATTTAAACAGGGTTTGAATCAGCGCGAATTTATCAACGGTAATCGTGGTGACGTGGCATCGTTAGTAGAGAGTTACTGTAGATTAATTATCCGGGCGTCACAATTCTCCTCCACTACAAGAAATCTCGTCCTAAGATTTAAGAGGTAGAGTAGGGGGAAAGTTCTGGTTATGATATTCTAACGGATCTTCTCGAAGAAGTCAATCCCTTTCGTTGATGTCTTCAATTCTTTATTATAGTCCATCATGATGTAGTTGTCGTCCTTTCTTCGAGAGCTCCATCGTACTTTCAAATGAGCACATTCCTTGACATGATCTTGAAGGTGTTCAAGATGAATCAGTCAAAGGAGTTCTTGCCTGAGTTGTAAGGTATGAAGTTAAGACTTAAAGCTCGACCACGGCAGAATAGAGAGAAAAGACGAAGGTCGTCCCCTATGCTTAAGTCGTAGGCTCTACAGTATGCTATGCTGTGTACCGCACCTGAAATGTGCCTTGCCATAAATCAGTCAAGGGGTACAAGAGTGATCCATGAATGGATCACAGGACAGCGGTCAAAGTTATCCTTAGTAACTAGCGGACTAAGGAAGTTTCTCGGTTATGGAGGTGGTAAAAGAGTTCGTCGTAAAGGGTTACGTCGATGCAAGCTTAACACCTATCCGGATAGCTCTGAGTAGAGATACCGGATGCATATAATGGAGCAACAATTTAGAATAGCTCCAAGTAGAATAGTTATCTGGAATAGCTCCAAATAGAGCGTGGTAGCTACATCTAGGAGATGACATAGAGATTTGTAAAGCACACACGGATCTGAAAGGTTCGGATCTGTTGACTAAAACCTCTCTCATAAGCAACATGATCAAATCTAGAACTCATTGAGTGTTAATCACATAGTGATGTGAGCTAGACTACTGACTCTAGTAAACTCTTGGGTGTTAGTCACATGGTGATGTGACCTGTGAGTGTTAATCACATGGCGATGTGAAACTGGATTATTGACTCTAGTGCAAGTGGGAGACTGTTGGAAATATGCCCTAGAGGCAATAATAAATTGGTTATTATTATATTTCCTTGTTCATGATAATGGTTTATTATCCATGCTATAATTGTATTGATAGGAAACTCAGATACATGTGTGGATACATAGACAACACCATGTCCCTAGTAAGCCTCTAGTTGACTAGCTCGTTGATCAATAGATGGTTACGGTTTCCTAACCATGGACATTGGATGTCGTTGATAACGGGATCACATCATTAGGAGAATGATGTGATGGACAAGACCCAATCCTAAGCCTAGCACAAAGATCGTGTAGTTCGTATGCTAAAGCTTTTCTAATGTCAAGTATCATTTCCTTAGACCATGAGATTGTGCAACTCCCGGATATCGTAGGAATGCTTTGGGTGTATCAAACGTCACAACGTAACTGGGTGACTATAAAGGTGCATTACAGGTATCTCCGAAAGTGTCTGTTGGGTTGGCACGAATCGAGACTGGGATTTGTCACTCCGTGTAAGCGGAGAGGTATCTCTGGGCCCACTCGGTAGGACATCATCATATGCGCAATGTGACCAAGGGGTTGATCACGGGATGATGTGTTACAGAACGAGTAAAGAGACTTGCCGGTAAGGAGATTGAACAAGGTATAGGGATACCGACGATCGAATCTCGGGCAAGTACAATACCGCTAGACAAAGGGAATTGTATACGGGATTGATTAAGTCCTTGACATCATGGTTCATCCGATGAGATCATCGTGGAACATGTGGGAGCCATCATGGGTATCCAGATCCCGCTGTTGGTTATTGACCGGAGAACGTCTTGGTCATGTCTGCATGTCTCCCGAACCCGTAGGGTCTACACACTTAAGGTTCGATGACGCTAGGGTTGTAAAGGAAGCTTGTATGTGGTTACCAAATGTTGTTCGGAGTCCCGGATGAGATCCCGGACGTCACGAGGAGTTCCGGAATGGTCCGGAGGTAAAGATTTATATATAGGAAGTCCTGTTTCGGCCATCGGGACAAGTTTCGGGGTCATCGATATTGTACCGGGACCACCGGAAGGGTCCCGGGGGCCCACCGGGTGGGGCCACCTATCCCGGAGGGTCCAATGGGCTGAAGTGGGAAGGGATCCAGCCCAAAGTGGGCTGGGGCGCCACTTCCCTTATGGCCCATGCGCCTAGGGTGAAGGGGAAACCCTAAAGGAAGAGTCCCAGCAGGGGAAGGCACCTCCTAGGTGCCTTGGGGGGGGGAGGACTCCTCCCCTGGCCGCCGCCTCCTTGGAGATTGGATCTCCTAGGGGCTGGCGCACCCCCCCCTTGGGATCCCTATATATAGTGAGGTAGGAGGGCCTCTCAAATACACCTTATGCCTTTGGTGCAGCCCCTCCCTCTCTCCCAAGTTCTTCTCCTCTCCCGTGGTGCTTGGCGAAGCCCTGCAGGATTGCCATGCTCCTCCATCATCACCACGCCGTTGTGCTGCTGCTGGATGGAGTCTTCCTCAACCTCTCCCTCTCTCCTTGCTAGATCAAGACATGGGAGACGTCACCGGGTTGTACGTGTGTTGAACGCAGAGGTGCCGTCCGTTCGGCACTAGGATCATCGGTGATCTGAATCACGACGAGTACGACTCCATCAACCCCATTCACTTGAACGCTTCCGCTTAGCGATCTACAAGGGTATGTAGATGCACTCTCCTTCCCCTCGTTGCTAGTTTCTCCATAGATAGATCTTGGTGACACGTAGGAAAAATTTGAATTTATGCTACGTTCCCCAACCGTGGTATCAGAGCTAGGTCTATTGCGTAGATTCTATGCACGAGTAGAACACAAAGTAGTTGTGGGCGTTGATTTTGTTCAATATGCTTGCCGTTACTAGTCTTATCTTGATTCTGCGGCATCGTGGGATGAAGCGGCCCAGACCGACCTTACACGTACTCTTACGTGAGACTGGTTCCACCGACAAACATGCACTAGTTGCATAAGGTGGCTAGCGGGTGTCTGTCTCTCCCACTTTAGTCGGATCGGATTCGATGAAAAGGGTCCTTATGAAGGGTAAATAGCAATTGGCATATCACGTTGTGGTTTTGCGTAGGTAAGAAACGTTCTTGCTAGAAACCCATAGCAGCCACGTAAAACATGCAAACAACAATTAGAGGACGTCTAACTTGTTTTTGCAGGGTATGCTATGTGATGTGATATGGCCAAAAGGATGTGATGAATGATATATGTGATGTATGAGATTGATCATGTTCTTGTAATAGATGATCATGGAGCCCCAAGATGGAGATCAAAGGAGCTACATGATATTGGCCATATCATGTCACTATTATTTGATTGCATGTGATGTTTATCATGTTTATACATCTTATTTGCTTAGAACGACGGTAGTAAATAAGATGATCCCTCATTAAAATTTCAAGAAGTGTTCTCCCCTAACTGTGCACCGTTGCTACAGTTCGTCGTTTCGAAGCACGCCGTGATGATCGGGTGTGATAGATCCTTACGTTCACATACAACGGGTGTAAGACAGATTTACACAGCAAAAACACTTAGGGTTAACTTGACGAGCCTAGCATGTGCATAGACATGGCCTCGGAACACAGAAGACCGAAAGGTCGAGCATGAGTCGTATGGTAGATACGATCAACATGAAGATGTTCACTGACGTTGACTAGTCCGTCTCACGTGATGATCGGACACGGCCTAGTTCACTCGAATCATGTAATCACTTAGATGACTAGAGGGATGTCTATCTAAGTGGGAGTTCATAAGATGAACTTAATTATCCTGAACATAGTCAAAAGGATTTTGCAAATTATGTCGTATCTCACGCTTTAGTTCTACTGTTTAGATATGTTCCTAGAGAAAAAATTAGTTGAAAGTTGATAGTAGCAATTATGTGGACTAGGTCCGTAAACTGAGGATTGTCCTCATTGCTTCATAGAAGGCTGATGTCCTTAATACACCGCTCAGTGTGCTGAACCTCGAACGTTGTCTGTGGATGTTGTGAACATCTGACATACACATTTTGATAACTACGTAATAGTTCAGTTAAATGGTTTAGAATTGAGGCACCAAAGATGTTTTGAAACGTCGCAAAACATATGAGATGTTTTGAGGGCTGAAATTGGGATTTCAGGCTCGTGCCCACGTCAAGAGGTATAAGACCTCCGACGATTTTCTTAGCCTGCAAACTAAGGGAGAAAAGCTCAATTATTGTGCTTGTGCTCAGATTGTCTGAGTACAACAATCGCTTGAATCGAGTGGGAGTTGATCTTCCAGATGAAATAGTGATGTTTCTCCGAAGTCATTGCCACCAAGCTGCTAGAGCTTCGTGATGAACTATGATATATCAGGGACATATATGATGATCCTTGAGATATTCGCGATGTTTGACACCACAAAAGTAGAGATCAAGAAGGAGCATCAATTGTTGATGGTTGGTGAAACCACTAGTTTCAAGAAGGGCAAGGGCAAGAAGGGATACTTCATGAAACGGCAATTCAGCTGCTGCTCTAGTGAAGAAACCCAAGGTTGAACCCAAACCCGAGACTAAGTGCTTCTGTAATAAAGGGAACAGCCACTGGAGCAGAATTACCCTAGATACTTGGTAGATTAGAAGGCTGGCAAGGTCGATAGAAGTATATTGGATATACATTATGCTAATGTGTACTTTACTAGTACTCCTAATAGCACCAGGGTATTAGATACCGGTTCGGTTGCTAAGTGTTAGTAACTCGAAATAAAAGCTACGGAATAAACGGAGACTAGCTAAAGGTGAGCTGACGATATGTGTTGGAAGTATTTCCAATGTTGATATGATCAAGCATCGCACGCTCCCTCTACCATCGAGATTGGTGTTAAACCTAAATAATTGTTATTTGGTGTTTGCGTTGAGCATAGACATGATTGGATTATGTCTACCACAATACGGTTATTCATTTAAGGAGAATAATGGTTACTCTGTTTATTTGAATAATACCTTCAATGGTCTTGCACCTAAAATGAATGGTTTATTGAATCTCGATCGTAGTGATACACATGTTCATGCCAAAAGATAGTAATGATAGTACCACCTACTCGTGGCACTGCCACGTAAGTCATATCGGTATAAAACGCATGAAGAAGCTCCATGTTGATGGATCTTTGGGCTCACTCGTTTTTTGAAAAGTTTGGGACATGCGAACCATGTCTATTGGTATATATGCATGAAGAAACTCCATGCAAATGGACCATTTTGTACTCGCTTGATTTTGAATCACTTGAGACATGCAAATCATACCACATGGGCAAGATGACTGAAAGCCTCATTTTCAGTAAAATGGAACAAGAAAGCAACTTGTTGGAAGTAATACATTTTTGATGTGTGCAGTCCAATGAGTGCTGAGGCATGCAGTGGATATCGTTATGTTCTTACTTCACAGATGATTTGAGTAGATGTTGAGTATATTTACTTGATGAATCACGAGTCTGAATTATTGAAAGGTTCAAGTAATTTCAGGGTGAAGTTGAAAGATCGTCGTGACAAGAGGATAAAATATCTATGATATGATCATAGAGATGAATATCTGAACTACGAGTTTGGCACAGAATTAAGACATTGTGGAAATTGTTTCACAACTGATACAGCCTGGAACACCATAGTGTGATGGTGTGTCCGAACATCATAACTGCACCCTATTGGATATAATGCATACTATGATGTCTCTTATCAAATTACCACAATAGTTTATGGGTTAGGCATTAGAGACAACCACATTCACTTTAAAAGGGGCACCACGTAATTCCGATGAGATGACACCGTATGAACTATGGTTTAGAGAAACCTAAGCTGTCATTTCTTAAAGGTTTGGGGCTGCGACGCTTATGTGAAAAAGTTTCAGGTTGATAAGCTCGAACCCAAAGCGGATAAATGCATCTTCATAGGACACCCAAAACAGTTGGGTATACCTCCTGTCTCAGATCCGAAAGCAATAAGGGATTGTTTCTAGAATCGGGTCCTTTCTCGAGGAAAAGTTTCTCTCGAAAGAATTGAGTGGGAGGCTGGTGGAGACTTGATGAGGTTGTTAAACCGTTACTTCAACTAGTGTATAGCAGGGCACAAACAGTTGTTCCTGTGGCACCTACACCAATTGAAGTGGAAGCTTATGATATTGATCATGAGACTTCGGATCAAGTCACTCCCAAACATCGTAGGATGACAAGGATGCGTACTACTTCAGAGTGGTATGTAACCCTGTCTTGGAAGTCATGTTGCTAGACAACAATGAACCTACGAGCTATGGAGAAGTGATGGTGGGCCCGGATTCCGATAAATGGCTCGAGGCCATAAAATCCGAGAGAGGATCCATGTATGAAAACAAAGTGTAGACTTTGGAAGAACTACTTGATGGTCATAAGGCTGTTGAGTACAGATGGATTTTAAAAGGAAGACGGACAATGATGGTAAGTATCACCGTTAAGAAAGCTCGACTTGTCGTTAAGATGTTTTCCGACAAGTTCAAGGAGTTGACTACGGTGAGACTTTCTCGCTCGTAGCGATGCTAAGAGTCTGTTGGAATTATATTAGCGATTACTGCATTATTTATGAAATCTTGCAGATAGGATGTCAAAACATTGTTTCCTCGATGATTTTCTTGAGGAAGGGTTGTATGTGATACAACTGGAAGGTTTTGTCAATCCTGAAAGATGCTAATAAGTATGCAAAGCTCCAGCAATCCTTCTAGGGACTGGAGTAAGCATCTTGGAGTTGGAATGTATGCTTTGATGATGATCAAAGATTTTGGGTGTATACAAAGTTTATGAGAAACTGGTATTCCCAAAGAAGTGAGTGGGAGCACTATAGAATTTCTGATTAGTATATATTGTTGACATATTGTTGATCAGAAATGACATAGAATTTCTGGAAAGCATATAGGGTTATTTGGAAAGTGTTTTTCAATGGAAAGCCTGGATTAAGCTACTTGAACATTGAGCATCAAGATCTATAAGGATAGATCAAAACGCTTAATAGTACTTTCAAATGAGCACATTCCTTGACATGATCTTGAAGGTGTTCAAGATGAATCAGTCAAAGGAGTTCTTGCCTGAGTTGTAAGGTATGAAGTTAAGACTTAAAGCTCGACCACGGCAGAATAGAGAGAAAAGACGAAGGTCGTCCCCTATGCTTAAGTCGTAGGCTCTACAGTATGCTATGCTGTGTACCGCACCTGAAATGTGCCTTGCCATGAATCAGTCAAGGGGTACAAGAGTGATCCATGAATGGATCACAGGACAGCGGTCAAAGTTATCCTTAGTAACTAGCGGACTAAGGAAGTTTCTCGGCTATGGAGGTGGTAAAAGAGTTCGTCGTAAAGGGTTACGTCAATGCAAGCTTAACACCTATCCGGATAGCTCTGAGTAGAGATACCGGATGCATATAATGGAGCAACAATTTAGAATAGCTCCAAGTAGAACAGTTATCTGGAATAGCTCCAAATAGAGCGTGGTAGCTACATCTAGGAGATGACATAGAGATTTGTAAAGCACACACGGATCTGAAAGGTTCGGATCTGTTGACTAAAACCTCTCTCATAAGCAACATGATCAAATCTAGAACTCATTGAGTGTTAATCACATAGTGATGTGAGCTAGACTACTGACTCTAGTAAACTCTTGGGTGTTAGTCACATGGTGATGTGACCTGTGAGTGTTAATCACATGGCGATGTGAAACTGGATTATTGACTCTAGTGCAAGTGGGAGACTGTTGGAAATATGCCCTAGAGGCAATAATAAATTGGTTATTATTATATTTCCTTGTTCATGATAATGGTTTATTATCCATGCTATAATTGTATTGATAGGAAACTCAGATACATGTGTGGATACATAGACAACACCATGTCCCTAGTAAGCCTCTAGTTGACTAGCTCGTTGATCAATAGATGGTTACGGTTTCCTAACCATGGACATTGGATGTCGTTGATAACGGGATCACATCATTAGGAGAATGATGTGATGGACAAGACCCAATCCTAAGCCTAGCACAAAGATCGTGTAGTTCGTATGCTAAAGCTTTTCTAATGTCAAGTATCATTTCCTTAGACCATGAGATTGTGCAACTCCTGGATACCGTAGGAATGCTTTGGGTGTATCAAACGTCACAACGTAACTGGGTGACTATAAAGGTGCATTACAGGTATCTCCGAAAGTGTCTGTTGGGTTGGCACGAATCGAGACTGGGATTTGTCACTCCGTGTAAGCAGAGAGGTATCTCTGGGCCCACCCGGTAGGACATCATCATATGCGCAATGTGACCAAGGGGTTGATCACGGGATGATGTGTTACGGAATGAGTAAAGAGACTTGCCGGTAACGAGATTGAACAAGGTATAGGGATACCGACGATCGAATCTCGGGCAAGTACAATACCGCTAGACAAAGGGAATTGTATACGGGATTGATTAAGTCCTTGACATCGTGGTTCATCCGATGAGATCATCGTGGAACTTGTGGGAGCCATCATGGGTATCCAGATCCCGCTGTTGGTTATTGACCGGAGAACGTCTCGGTCATGTCTGCATGTCTCCCGAACCCGTAGGGTCTACACACTTAAGGTTCGATGACACTAGGGTTGTAAAGGAAGCTTGTATGTGGTTACCAAATGTTGTTCGGAGTCCCGGATGAGATCCCGGACGTCACGAGGAGTTCCGGAATGGTCCGGAGGTAAAGATTTATATATAGGAAGTCCTGTTTCGGCCATCGGGACAAGTTTCGGGGTCATCGATATTGTACCGGGACCACCGGAAGGGTCCCGGGGGCCCACCGGGTGGGGCCACCTATCCCGGAGGGTCCCATGGGCTGAAGTGGGAAGGGATCCAGCCCAAAGTGGGCTGGGGCGCCACTTCCCTTATGGCCCATGCGCCTAGGGTGAAGGGGAAACCCTAAAGGAAGAGTCCCAGCAGGGGAAGGCACCTCCTAGGTGCCTTGGGGGGGGGAGGACTCCTCCCCTGGCCGCCGCCTCCTTGGAGATTGGATCTCCTAGGGGCTGGCGCACCCCCCCTTGGGATCCCTATATATAGTGAGGTAGGAGGGCCTCTCAAATACACCTTATGCCTTTAGTGCAGCCCCTCCCTCTCTCCCAAGTTCTTCTCCTCTCCCGTGGTGCTTGGCGAAGCCCTGCAGGATTGCCACGCTCCTCCATCATCACCACGCCGTTGTGCTGCTGCTGGATGGAGTCTTCCTCAACCTCTCCCTCACTCCTTGCTGGATCAAGACATGGGAGATGTCACCGGGTTGTATGTGTGTTGAACGCGGAGGTGCCGTCCGTTCGGCACTAGGATCATCGGTGATCTGAATCACGACGAGTACGACTCCATCAACCCCGTTCACTTGAACGCTTCCGCTTAGCGATCTACAAGGGTATGTAGATGCACTCTCCTTCCCCTCGTTGTTAGTTTCTCCATAGATAGATCTTGGTGACACGTAGGAAAATTTTGAATTTATGCTACGTTCCCCAACAATTACTGCTTAGATCATATGGATCACAAGGAAGAGGTGAATTGATCCTTTGCAATCACGGTTTTAAGCAAGTAAGAGGTTAAAAAAATCAATGGAAAGGAAAATGTGTTTGACACAAATACCAGGGGTATACCCTTCCTAAGGACAAGCAGAGCATGATATCCATGGCAGGATATGAACTAGAAACCCCTTCAGGAAAGGGGAGAGAAATTTCATGACATTACCCATAATTCGGTGTTTGGATAATTGATCAATAAACATTTAGCATTGTGCTACAAATGTTCTTATTGTAAAATCGGAGTACCAGAGATACGCTTCAAGATAGCATTGACAAGGTCTTCAAGCAAAGTTCAAACTCTGTATACACGAAGGATCCATCAGGAACAGCTTGTAGAATAAGTCTTACAATTTCCTCATGGAAGAATGGATAGCCTTGCTAAAAGGAAAATTATAACAATAGGTCGCCCGGTCAGGTGTGCTTGGCATAACATCACCTTACCGAGTCATATAAGGACCAATGTTATGACTCATGGAAATATGTTCCAACCATCATATCTGATCGAGGTTCTGATCCGATTGGTGTCAGGATTCCTCCGACTTAGGATGCCTGAGAAGAAAAGGTGCAACACAAATTAATGAGATGACAATGTAAGATTCTCGGGAAATGATCTATGGGAGCGAGTTCCAAAACAAGAGTTCATCTTTAAACCAAGGAAAGGGGTGAGGGGGTAGCTGATGGAGTCAGCGACAATCCTCGAGATTTCCAAAAGGTGGATTTCCACAGTTATGTGAACAAGGAGATAACATTTGTCAGATCAAATGATATAATGATGTATGCTCGAGGAAAACATACATAATTAAACATTGGCTGAAAAGTGCACCCGAAACATGGGATTAGGTAGTATGATCAATGTTAGAATGATGATTCGATAACCAATATTCTAAGAATGAAATATCGACCATTAACTTCAAAGCAATAGGGTTCCTAGAAGTTTTGAAGTCGCACATCATAGTTCAATTATTGTTTCTCCGGTTAGAAACAACACGGGGACCAAGGAATGAACGGATATGGCAAGAAGGATCACCTGTATCAAGAATTCTTAAGAGATGGTGAAATTCTCACGACATTCTTGACATAAAAGATGGTAATAGTCCAAGGTAAAGAAGAACAAATGCTGGATAGCAAGGATCTCAAGGTATAACACAAAACATGAACAAGTTTGTCTTGAACGGAAGGCAATAAAGTGGTCCATGATAAAACAAATCATCAAGGGCAAGGATGGTATTTCTCATCATGAATTCAACTGATATCCTGGAAGAGCTCGGAATGCTGATGATGATCACAACACATTTGTTGAGAGATCTCATGAAGATGTAATCGATCGGCAATGACATCAAATTAAAGGACTGATGCAACATAAGATTATTGGAACCACAAATACGACACCAACTCGGAATCAAGCTTGTTGTTTGAGGTGAAACGATAAGACGAGGAAGATCGACATAAGGTTAGCTCATCGTCAAAAATTTTGCTCCGAGAAGAAGGACCAGGTAGCATAGTTAAAATCATCACGACAATGATATAGCCAAACAGGCTAGGAAAGGCGTGATCAGGTACAAACTCATACGTAAATAAGATTACTAAGAGTTGTTGAACCGTAGTGCGGACTCGGTTCAGTTATCGATGTCTTTGAGTGTTTCATAACTCAGAGCCCGTGAAAAATTGGAATCAGTGAGAATGTAGTACTTGATGAAGAACTCATAAGAGGTTATGCAGTCCCATGATAATCTCGAGATACCAGGGGGGTAATGCTCGATGATAGATCAAAGTAGAGGTTGGACTAGGGTATTGCTCTGCAGAAGACAAGATCTTAAACTTGCACGAGAAATGGTATTTAATGGAGAACATGGTCAGAACCACGATTGCAAAGGCCAGATCCCAGATATAAGATGAACTTATACCAAGGGAATAATTAATTTAAGAAAAGCTTTAATGATAAGATCTACATCATGTCCATGGGAATGAACACAAAGTTCGAGGTCAACTCCCACTTCTCCAATGCATAACCTTTCATTCACTACTCTACTACAAATGATTTGAGTGCGAAGATCTACCTGGTGAATTGCCAGAGGAGTATGAACCTTGGAAAACTTTTGGGTTCACACAGATTAAGGAAGGCATAGGTTCAACCCATCGGGGCATCTTAGAAACATATACCACAAGCTTCGAGAGTAATTATCACCAGCTCGAAAACAGAGCATGGTTGGCCAAATCCGAGAATACGATTTACCAATGGCATTATGTATCATGGAAAGAACTTTCAAAGTCATTGAATAGGAAGGACGTTGTTGGATAAAACCCATCAAAGGAACTGACGGTCCACAACGGAGCTGATGTGAGCATCGGCACACAATCAGAAGAAAAAACAATGCAAAGGCATTGGAGTATAGAAACAATTGACTAATTGAAAGCTCAAATGTAAAGGAATTATGATTTCTCACCAAGGGATCAGAAGCAAACACTCTGATAAAGGATGGATAAGTCGAGTAGACTTAGGGGTACAATCGACGGCAATTTGATTGGCCGAGAACTAGCTCATGTTCGAAAAATGTCTGAGATGGAAAGATAATTTATAAGGATCAACTGATGATTGCGTACATTCGCACACATATAGAATCAATGGACTCAAAATGATAGTGACAAAGAATGCCAATAAGATTACTAGACTTATGGGATTAACCATAATGAAAGCAAGCAAGAATTTCAAGAGCAATAGGCTGCCGAAGATTTTCAGAAGATCGAATGGTATTTCAAAGACTTTGTGAAACATACGGACAACTGGGGATGAGCAGATGCTTGGTAAGTGCGAGAATTATCCGTAGGGGTATTCAGGTGACAAACTACAGCAAGGCACTAAGCTCAAAGGATTCTCGGAAAAACAGAGAGTATTTCGGGACATCTTGTAATAACAAGATCAATGGGGAATGATTGTATGAATGGCAAGTGTATGCAGTTTTCATAGGGGTTGACGGTGGAAGGAAATCGCAAATGCGATGTCACAAAGACTCGAGAGAACATCATAGAGTAACTTCGGAATCTTCTAGTGCATCAGGCGATCATCTGAAGTGAGGGGCTCTCCAGGAGAAAGTATTATCGAGAACCTAAAGTTAGTTTTGTTTTTAGCAAAAACATTTAACCCGAATAGAAGAGAGCTCAGAGTCCCAAAGTATAGACGAGGAGTAAAAGATTCTAATACCACCCAAATGGCGACGTGGGCCCGTAAGACATACAACCATGTTAGTAAAAAGTTTTTGCAATGTCTAGACTCAACTTCGGCCAAGGAGTGTGGAAGGGGGATTCCTACAGGCAGTCGGCTCTGATACCAACTTGTGACGCCCCCGATTCAACCGTACACTAATCATGCACGCAAATGTGTACGATCAAGATCAGGGACTCATGGGAAGATATCACAACACAACTCTAAAGCGTAAATAAGTCATACAAGCATCATAATACAAGTCAGGGGCCTCGAGGGCTCGAATACAAGTGCTCGATTATAGACGAGTCAGCGGAAGCAACAATATCTGAGTACAGACATAAATTAAACAAGATTGCCTTAAGAAGGCTAGCACAAACTAGGATACATATCAAAAGAGGCGCAGGCCTCCTGCCTGGGATCCTCCTAACTACTCCTGGTCGTCGTCAGCGGGCTGCACGTAGTAGTAGGCACCTCCGGTGTAGAAGGACTCATCGTCAACAGTGGCGTCTGGCTCCTGGACTCCATCATCTGGTTGCAGCAATCGGGTAAAGAAAAGGGGAAAAGGGGGAACAAGGCAACCGTGAGTACTCATCCAAAGTACTCGCAAGCAAGGAGGTACACTACATATGCATGGGTATATGTGTAAAGGGACATTGTCGGTGTCAAAACCGGCGGATCTCGGGTAGGGGGTCCGGAACTGTGCGTCTAGGCCGGATGGTAATAGGAGGCAGGGAACACGATGTTTTACCCAGGTTCGGGCCCTCTTGATGGAGGTAAAACCCTATGTCCTGCTTGATTAATATTGATGATATGGGTAGTACAAGAGTAGATCTACCACGAGATCAAGGAGGCTAAACCCTAGAAGCTAGCCTACGGTATGATTGTTGTATATGGAGTTGATTATTCTATCGACTAGCCTGGCCCTGGCTTATATAATGCACCAGAGGCCTAGGCTAACAAGAGTCCTAGCCGAATACGCCGGTGGGGAGAAGTGAAGGAAATATGCCCTAGAGGCAATAATAAAGTTATTATTTATTTCCTTATATCATGATAAAAGTTTATTGTTCATGCTAGAATTGTATTAACCGGAAACATAATAAATGTGTGAATACATAAACAAACAGAGTGTCACTAGTATGCCTCTACTTGACTAGCTCGTTAATCAAAGATGTTTATGTTTCCTAACCATGGACAAAGAGTTGTTATTTGATTAACGGGATCACATCATTAGTTGAATGATCTGATTGACATGACCCATTCCATTATCTTAGCACCCGATCGTTTAGTATGCAACTCCCGTTTGCCAGAGGAACACTTTGTGTGCTACCAAACGTCACAATGTAATTGGGTGATTATAAAGGAGCTCTACAGGTGTCTCCAAAGGTACATGTTGGGTTGGCGTATTTCGAGATTAGGATTTGTCACTCCGCTTGTCGGAGAGGTATCTCTGGGCCCTCTCGGTAATGCACATCACTTAAGCCTTGCAAGCATTGCAACTAATGAGTTAGTTTCGGGATGATGTATTACAGAACGAGTAAAGAGACTTGCCGGTAACGAGATTGAACTAGGTATAGGACACCGACGATCGAATCTCGGGCAAGTAACATACCAATGACAAAGGGAACAACGTATGTTGTTATGCGGTCTGACCGATAAAAGATCTTCGTAGAAAATGTAGGAACCAATATGGGCATCCAGGTCCCGCTATTGGTTATTGACCGGAGACGTGTCTCGGTCATGTCTACATTGTTCTCGAACCCGTAGGGTCCGCACGCTTAAGGTTACGATGACAGTTATATTATGAGTTTATGCATTTTGATGTACCGAAGGTTGTTCGGAGTCCCGGATGTGATCACGGACATGACGAGGAGTCTCGAAATGTTCGAGACATAAAGATTGATATATTGGAAGCCTATGTTTGGATATCGGAAGTGTTCCGGGTGAAATCGGGATTTTACCGGAGTACCGGGAGGTTACTGGAACCCCCCGGGAGGTATATGGGCCTTAGTGGGCCTTAGTGGAATAGAGGAGAGGTGGCCATAGATGGGCCGCGCGCCCCTCCCCCCCCTTGGTCCGAATAGGACAAGGAGAGGGGGTCGGCCCCCTTCCTCCTCTCTGTCCTCTTTTCCCCCCTCCGCAAATCCTATTCCAACTAGGAAAGGGGGGAGTCCTACTCCCGGAGGGAGTAGGACTCCGGGAGTAGGACTCCTCCTGGCGCGCCTCCTCTTGGCCGGCCAGCCCCCCCCCCCTTTGAGCCTTTATATACGGAGGCAGGGGCACCCCCTAGAGACACAAGTTGATCCATGTGATCATATCCTTAGCCGTGTGCGGTGCCCCCTTCCACCATAGTCCTCGATAATATTGTAGCGGTGCTTAGGCGAAGCCCTGTGACGGTAGAACATCAAGATCGTCACCACGCCATCGTGCTGACGGAACTCTTCCCCGACACTTTGCTGGATCGGAGTCCGGGGATCGTCATCGAGCTGAACGTGTGCTTGAACTCGGAGGTGCCATAGTTTCGGTGCTTGATCGGTCGGGCCGTGGAGACGTACGACTACATCAACCAAGTTAACGCTTCCGTTGTCGATCTACAAGGGTACGTAGATCACACTCTCCCCCTCTCGTTGCTATGCATCACCATGATCTTGCGTGTGCGTAGGAAAATTTTGAAATTACTACGTTCCCCAACAGTGGCATCCGAGCCTAGGTTTCATATGTTGATGTTATATGCATGAGTAGAACACAAGTGAGTTGTGGGCGATATAAGTCATACTGCTTACCAGCATGTCATACTTTGGTTCGGCGGTATTGTTGGATGAAGCGGCCCGGACCGACATTACGCGTACGCTTACGCGAGACCGGTTCTCCCGACGTGCTTTGCACATAGGTGGCTTGCGGGTGACAATTTCTCCAACTTTAGTTGAACCGAGTGTGGCTATGCCCGGTCCTTGTGAAGGTTAAAATAGCACCAACTTGACAAACTATCGTTGTGGTTTTGATGCGTAGGTAAGATTGGTTCTTGCTTAAGCCCGTAGCAGCCACGTAAAACATGCAACAACAAAGTAGAGGACGTCTAACTTGTTTTTCCAGGGCATGTTGTGATGTGATATGGTCAAGACATGATGCTAAATTTTATTGTATGAGATGATCATGTTTTGTAACCGAGTTATCGGCAACTGGCAGGAGCCATATGGTTGTCGCTTTATTGTATGCAATGCAATCGCGCTGTAATGCTTTACTTTATCACTAAGTGGTAGTGATAGTCGTGGAGGCATAAGATTGGCGAGACGACAACGATGCTACGATGGAGATCAAGGTGTCGCGCCGGTGACGATGGTGATCATGACGGTGCTTCGGAGATGGAGATCACAAGCACAAGATGATGATGGCCATATCATATCACTTATATTGATTGCATGTGATGTTTATCTTTTATGCATCTTATCTTGCTTTGATTGACGGTAGCATTATAAGATGATCTCTCACTAATTATGAAGAAGTGTTCTCCCTGAGTATGCACCGTTGCGAAAGTTCTTCGTGCTGAGACACCACGTGATGATTGGGTGTGATAGGCTCTACGTTCAAATACAACGGTTGCAAAACAGTTGCACACGCGGAATACTCAGGTTATACTTGACGATCCAAGCATATACAGATATGGCCTCGGAACACGGAGACCGAAAGGTCGAGCGTGAATCATATAGTAGATATGATCAACATAGTGATGTTCACCAATGAAACTACTCCATCTCACGTGATGATCGGACATGGTTTAGTTGAATTGGATCGCGTAATCACTTAGAGGATTAGAGGGATGTCTATCTAAGTGGGAGTTCTTTAAGTAATATGATTAATTGAACCTAAATTTATCATGAACTTAGTACCTGATAGTATCTTGCTTGTTTATGTATGATTGTAGATAAATGGCCCGTGATGTTGTTCCGTTGAATTTTAATGCGTTCCTTGAGAAAGCAAAGTTGAAAGATGATGGTAGCAATTACACGGACTGGGTCCGTAACTTGAGGATTATCCTCATTGCTGCACAGAAGAATTACGTCCTGGAAGCACCGCTGGGTGCCAGGCCTGCTGCTGGAGCAACACCAGATGTTATGAACGTCTGGCAGAGCAAAGCTGATGACTACTCGATAGTTTAATGTGCCATGCTTTACGGCTTTGAACCGGGACTTCAACGACGTTTTGAACGTCATGGGGCATATGAGATGTTCCAGGAGTTGAAGTTAATATTTCAAGCAAATGCCCGTATTGAGAGATATGCAGTCTCCAATAAATTCTATAGCTGCAAGATGGAGGAGAACAGTTCTGTCAGTGAGCATATACTCAAGATGTCTGGGTATTGTAATCACTTGATTCAACTGGGAGTTAATCTTCCGGATGATAGCGTCATTGACAGAATTCTCCAATCACTTCCACCAAGCTACAAGAGCTTCGTGATGAACTATAATATGCAAGGGATGAATAAGACTATTCCCGAGCTCTTCGCAATGCTGAAAGCTGTGGAGGTAGAAATCAAGAAGGAGCATCAAGTGTTGATGGTAAACAAGACCACTAGTTTCAAGAAAAAGGGCAAAGGGAAGAAGAAGGGGAACTTCAAGAAGAACGGCAAGCAAGTTGCTACTCGAGAGAAGAAACCCAAGTCTGGACTGAAGCCTGAAACTGAGTGCTTCTACTGCAAGCAGACTGGTCACTGGAAGCGGAACTGCCCCAAGTATTTGGCGGATAAGAAGGATGGCAAGGTGAACAAAGGTATATGTGATATACATGTTATTGATGTGTACCTTACTAATGCTCGCAGTAGCACCTGGGTATTTGATACTGGTTCTGTTGCTAATATTTGCAACTCGAAACAGGGACTACGGATTAAGCGAAGATTGGCTAAGGACAAGGTGACGATGCGCGTGGGAAACGGTTCCAAAGTCGATGTGATCGCAGTCGGCGCGCTACCTCTACATCTACCTTCGGGATTAATATTAGACTTAAATAATTGTTATTTGGTGCCAGCGTTAAGCATGAACATTATATTTGGATCTTGTTTGATGCGAGACGGTTATTCATTTAAATCAGAGAATAATGGTTGTTCTATTTATATGAGTAATATCTTTTATGGTCATGCACCCTTGAAGAATGGTCTATTCTTATTGAATCTCGATAGTAGTGACACACATATTCATAATGTTGAAGCCAAAAGATGCAGATTTGATAATGATAGTGCAACTTATTTGTGGCACTGCCGTTTAGGTCATATCGGTGTAAAGCGCATGAAGAAACTCCATACTGATGGACTTTTGGAACCACTTGATTATGAATCACTTGGTACTTGCGAACCGTGCCTCATGGGCAAGATGACTGAAACGCCGTTCTCCGGAACTATGGAGAGAGCAACAGATTTGTTGGAAATCATACATACAGATGTATGTGGTCCGATGAATATTGAGGCTCGTGGCGGATATCGTTATTTTCTCACCTTCACAGATGACTTAAGCAGATATGGGTATATCTACTTAATGAAACATAAGTCTAAAACGTTTGAAAAGTTCAAAGAATTTCAGAGTGAAGTTGAAAATCATCGTAACAAGAAAATAAAGTTTCTACGATCTGATCGTGGAGGAGAATATTTGTGTTACGAGTTTGGTGTACATTTCAAACAATGCGGAATAGTTTCGCAACTCACGCCACCCGAAACACCACAGCGTAATGGTGTGTCCGAACGTCGTAATCATACTTTACTAGATATGGTGCGATCTATGATGTCTCTTACTGATTTACCGCTATCGTTTTGGGGTTATGCTTTGGAGACGGCCGCATTCACATTAAATAGGGCACCATCAAAATCCGTTGAGACGACGCCTTATGAACTATGGTTTGGCAAGAAACCAAAGTTGTCGTTTCTGAAAGTTTGGGGCTGCGATGCTTATGTGAAAAAGCTTCAACCTGATAAGCTCGAACCCAAATCGGAGAAATGTTTCTTCATAGGATATCCAAAGGAGACTATTGGATACACCTTCTATCACAGATCCGAAGGCAAGACTTTTGTTGCTAAGTTCGGAAACTTTCTGGAGAAGGAGTTTCTCTCGAAAGAAGTGAGTGGGAGGAAAGTAGAACTTGACGAGGTAACTGTACCTGCTCCCTTATTGGAAAGTAGTACATCACAGAAACCTGTTTCTGAGACACCTAAACCAATTAGTGAGGAAGCTAATGATAAAGATCATGAAACTTCAGAACAAGATACTACTAAACCTCATAGATCAACCAGAGTGAGATCCGCACCAGAGTGGTACGGTAATCCTGTTCTGGAAGTCATGCTACTAGATCATGATGAACCTACGAACTATGAAGAAGCGATGATGAGCCCAGATTCCGCAAAATGGCTTGAAGCCATGAAATCTGAGATGGGATCCATGTATGAGATCAAAGTATGGACTTTGGTTGACTTGCCCAATGATCGGCAAGCAATTGAGAATAAATGGATCTTCAAGAAGAAGACTGACGCCGACGGTAATATTACTGTCTACAAAGCTCGACTTGTCGCAAAAGGGTTTCGGCAAGTTCAAGGGGTTGACTACGATGAGACCTTCTCACCCGTAGCGATGCTTAAGTCTGTCTGAATCATGTTAGCAATTACCGCATTTTATGATTATGAAATTTCGCAGATGGATGTCAAAACTGCATTCCTGAATGGATTTCTGGAAGAAGAGTTGTATATGATGCAACCGGAAGGTTTTGTCGATCCAAAGGGAGCTAACAAAGTGTGCAAGCTCCAGCGATCCATTTATGGACTGGTGCAAGCCTCTCGGAGTTGGAATAAACGCTTTGATAGTGTGATCAAAGCATTTGGTTTTATACATACTTTTGGAGAAGCCTGTATTTACAAGAAAGTGAGTGGGAGCTCTGTAGCATTTCTGATATTATATGTGGATGACATATTACTGATTGGAAATGATATAAAATTTCTGGATAGCATAAAGGGATACTTGAATAAGAGTTTTTCAATGAAAGACCTCGATGAAGCTGCTTACATATTAGGCAGACAGATCTATAGAGATAGATCAAGACGTTTAATTGGACTTTCACAAAGCACGTACCTTGACAAGATTTTGAAGAAGTTCAAAATGGATCAAGCAAAGAAAGGGTTCTTGCCTGTGTTACAAGGTGTGAAGTTGAGTCAGACTCAATGCCCGACCACTGCAGAAGATAGAGAGAAAATGAAAGATGTTCCCTATGCTTCAGCCATAGGCTCTATCATGTATGCAATGCTGTGTACCAGACCTGATGTGTGCCTTGCTATAAGTCTAGCAGGGAGGTACCAAAGTAATCCAGGAGTGGATCACTGGACAGCGGTTAAGAACATCCTGAAGTACCTGAAAAGGACTAAGGATATTTTTCTCGTATATGGAGGTGACAAAGAGCTCATCGTAAACGGTTACGTTGATGCAAGCTTTGACACTGATCCGGACGATTCTAAATCGCAAACCGGATACGTGTTTACATTAAACGGTGGAGCTGTAAGTTGGTGCAGTTCTAAACAGAGCGTCGTGGCGGGATCTACGTGTGAAGCGGAATACATAGCTGCTTCGGAAGCAGCGAATGAAGGAGTCTGGATGAAGGAGTTCATATCCGATCTAGGTGTCATACCTAGTGCATTGGGTCCAATGAAAATCTTCTGTGACAATACTGGTGCAATTGCCTTGGCGAAGGAATCCAGATTTCACAAAAGAACCAAGCACATCAAAAGACACTTCAATTCCATCCGGGATCTAGTCCAGGTGGGAGACATAGAGATTTGCAAGATACATACGGATCTGAATGTTGCAGACCCGTTGACTAAGCCTCTTCCACGAGCAAAACATGATCAGCACCAAGGCTCCATGGGTGTTAGAATCATTACTATGTAATCTAGATTATTGACTCTAGTGCAAGTGGGAGACTGAAGGAAATATGCCCTAGAGGCAATAATAAAGTTATTATTTATTTCCTTATATCATGATAAAAGTTTATTACTCATGCTAGAATTGTATTAACCGGAAACATAATACATGTGTGAATACATAAACAAACAGAGTGTCACTAGTATGCCTCTACTTGACTAGCTCGTTAATCAAAGATGGTTATGTTTCCTAACCATGGACAAAGAGTTGTTATTTGATTAACAGGATCACATCATTAGTTGAATGATCTGATTGACATGACCCATTCCATTAGCTTAGCACCCGATCGTTTAGTATGTTGCTATTGCTTTCTTCATGACTTATACATGTTCCTATGACTATGAGATTATGCAACTCCCGTTTGCCAGAGGAACACTTTGTGTGCTACCAAACATCGCAACGTAACTGGGTGATTATAAAGGAGCTCTACAGGTGTCTCCAAAGGTACATGTTGGGTGGGCGTATTTCGAGATTAGGATTTGTCACTCCGATTGTCGGAGAGGTGTCTCTGGGCCCTCTCGGTAATGCACATCACTTAAGCCTTGCAAGCATTGCAACTAATGAGTTAGTTGCGGGATGATGTATTACAGAACGAGTAAAGAGACTTGCCGGTAACGAGATTGAACTAGGTATAGGACACCGACGATCGAATCTCGGGCAAGTAACATACCGATGACAAAGGGAACAAAGTATGTTGTTATGCGGTCTGACCGATAAAAGATCTTCGTAGAAAATGTAGGAACCAATATGGGCATCCAGGTCCCGCTATTGGTTATTGACCGGAGACATGTCTCGGTCATGTCTACATTGTTCTCGAACCCGTAGGGTCCGCACGCTTAAGGTTACGATGACAGTTATATTATGAGTTTATGCATTTTGATGTACCGAAGGTTGTTCGGAGTCCCGGATGTGATCACGGACATGACGAGGAGTCTCGAAATGTTCGAGACATAAAGATTGATATATTGGAAGCCTATGTTTGGATATCGGAAGTGTTCCGGGTGAAATCGGGATTTTACCGGAGTACCGGGAGGTTACTGGAACCCCCCGGGAGGTATATGGGCCTTAGTGGGCCTTAGTGGAAGAGATGAGAGGTGGCCATAGATGGGCCGCGCGCCCCTCCCCCCTTGGTCCGAATAGGACAAGGAGAGGGGGGCGGCCCCCTTCCTCCTCTCTCTCCTCTTTTCCCCCCTCCGCGAATCCTATTCCAACTAGGAAAGGGGGGAGTCCTACTCCCGGAGGGAGTAGGACTCCTCCTGGCGCGTCTCCTCTTGGCCGGCCAGCCCCCCCTTTGAGCCCTTATATACGGAGGCAGGGGCACCCCCTAGAGACACAAGTTGATCCACGTGATCATATCCTTAGCCGTGTGCGGTGCACCCTTCCACCATAGTCCTCGATAATATTGTAGCGGTGCTTAGGCGAAGCCCTGCGATGGTAGAACATCAAGATCGTCACCACGCCGTCGTGCTGACGGAACTCTTCCCCGACACTTTTCTGGATCGGAGTCTGGGGATCGTCATCGAGCTGAACGTGTGCTTGAACTCGGAGGTGCCGTAGTTTCGGTGCTTGATCGGTCGGGCCGTGGAGACGTACGACTTCATCATCCAAGTTAACGCTTCCGTTGTCGATCTACAAGGGTACGTAGATCACACTCTCCCCCTCTCGTTGCTATGCATCACCATGATCTTGCGTGTGCGTAGGAAAATTTTGAAATTACTACGTTCCCCAACAAGAAGTCCTTGTCTTGATCGCCAAGTCTTTGTGGAATCTTCCTTGTATGCGGCAGCTATCCGAACTGGCCCATGAGTATACGGCCACGGGGGTCCTCGGCCCAATCTAATAGATCGGGAGACGACGTGGTGAGTACCCCCTAGTCCAGGACACCGTCAGTAGCCCCCTCAATCGGTCCTCAAGTTAGGGACGCTCCTCGATTCTTCCAAACTGTTCTTCATCTTCGGTTGCCGGTCTTGAAAACTGGTTCAACAAATCTTCTTCATCTTCGATCTTGAGGATTGCCGAAATGCATTCGACGAGTTTACACGTCGGGTATCCGAGGAGCCCCTTTAAGTTTCCGGCCTTTATCAATGCCTTGTTTATTTTTATGCCACACCTCGGGTTTGAAGTTGTTCCCGGGAGGCAGGGTCCTCTTGCGTCCGAGCTCCAACGCCGGACTGCATTCGAGGTATCTTTTGCAGCCGAGCACCAACACCGGACCGCTTCCCAGCTCTAGCGCCGGAATGTATCCGAGCTCCAACGCCGGACTGTATATCCGAGCTCCAACGCCGAAATATATCCGAGCTCCAACGCCGGACTGTGTCCAGGCTCCAATGCTGGACTATATCCGAGGTGTCATATCACCTTGGTTCAAAAAAGTGGAAGGAGTTTAGCCGAGCTTAATGCCGAAAATGCCCTCTATGGAGCCAGCCACTAGCGCCCGAGCTTTATGCCGGACTGCTTCCGAGGGGGTGCACCACCCCGACTATGGGCTGATTTTTTGTCAATATTTTTTATTGGTGCAATTTATTCTCTGCCGAGATATATAGCCAGTAGCCCTCAAGGTGTGTATCGGTCTAAAACCTGAGATGCACATGAAGGATGACATAAGACCGCTGATCCCATTAGCCGCTGAGACTCAGGTTGATTTGCAAAATCGGCCTGAGGATCAAGTCCTAGCTCGGCAGAATACTTCGGGGCACAAAAGCGGCATGCTCAGTCCTCAAGACTCAGGTTGGGTGCGGCCGACCAACGTGAGGATCAAAATCTCCTCGGAAACTATGTTGCACATAAAATTTTCTGCATTGGACAAGCAATGAAGTAGCCCCCGAGACACTGGTCGGGTGGCAACACCAGATCAGGGGATCGATGTGCCCCTTTAATATTTGTAAATAATAAGCCCGAAGCCCAGTAGCCCCCGAGCCTTAATGCGGGCACGGGTGGCCGAATTAATGATCAATATCCATAGTAAAATCACAAATTATGTGTAATGACTCTATGTATCCAAGTGCTTTACGTCATTAATGCTCAGATCCGCATTGTACAAAACTTTGTTAACCGACCATCGGCTTCCACCTCCTCGGCCAGTAGCCGAGGAGTGTTTGTCCTACCTTAGAAAACCTTTATGAGGGCAAAGATTTACAACAAATAAGGCAATCTGGCCATACGGTTTTATAAACAAAGGTACGCAGAGAGTTATATTACTGTTTAACAGAAGAAATGTCTTCCAAAGAAAATAGTCCCGCTATCGGTTCCTTTCTTTGGGTTGTCATGCTAAGCATGATCATTAAACCTCAGCTCTAATGTAAGAGCAAAATATCGAGGATTTAGTTTGGGAGGCCAGTTAATAGCCCCCGGTAGTGTTCGGCGACAGTCGAGGTCAAGCCGTAAACACTTCGGCCAATGTTATGAATGGCCCGTCATAGTCATCGGATCGCTGACCAGTTTACGCTTATTGTGATAGTCAGTTTTCGGCTTTCTCCACTAAGGTGCTTAACCATGTGAGCTGGAAGCACAATCGCAGTGGTTCTCCCTTTGCATGCCTAGCCGAACAAAACGGAACGTAGGAAGCAAGTGCAGGAGCCGGGCAACCCAACTATTGACCGAAGACACAATTCAAAACCGATGCATATATAGCAATATCTGAGAATGTTTTTGCCGAATCCCTAAAGGTGTCCGGCGTTGCACTGCGAGACTAATGTTGGAAAAGCACAAATAGTTTAAAAGTGCCAAAAAGCTTGGAAAACCAAGAAACGTCAGTAAAAACATGACGTCCGAACAAGATCAAGTGTTCGGTGCCAATCCGAAAATTGGTCTTAGAAAAAAGAAGTGCTTCTGTCGTCCTTTAACATGACACATCCTATCTCAAGACTTCGAGCGGGTCAGCCTAGGGCTTCAACCTCCTATCCCGAGGGCGGAGTACTTCTCATTAGGCCAGTTTAGCAAACTAAACTCTAGCGGCTTTGAGAGAGAAATTAGGCTCCCCGGCTAGTGACCGCACACTCGCGTCGAAAAAAGGAGTGATAAATAATAATAATAGAACTTTGCAACGACTGAGAAGAAGGACACTTATTATAAAACGGCTCAAATAAACTTAAGAGCCCCCAAGTGACTTGGGTAGAAGAATGATTGCATGTACCGAAGTACTTATATCATATCTATGTTCAACCAAACTTTAAACGTGTCTTAACCGACCGTCGGCTTCTCCCTCTTCGGTTAAGGACCGAAAAGTGTTATGTACTCCATCGGTTGAGAATATCGACGGTGTTTCCAATAACCAGGCAATCAGGCCATAAGGCTGTAACAGACAAAGCACGCTCAGGGAACTTATGCTATATTACTGCGAAGAGTAAGAAGCATCTTTGAAGAAAATAGTACCCCCACTGATACCTTTCTTCGGTGCTCATTGTTATTATGAGACTTGTGCAATAGATTTTTTGTACTCATGAGTTCCGTTGTGTGCCGACCATCATTGAATAACTATAAGAGCGCTAGCTTTCGGCTTCACCCAGTGTGAGGTCCGGCTCGGGTGACCCGATCGTGACAATCGCAGAGGTGCTCCCTTTACTCCCTAGCCGAACAATCGGGAACGTAGGGGTAAACACAGGAGCGAGGCAACCCATCTTGCAAATCGCTTAAGTCAATGTGGTGCATATTGTGGCGTAATACACAAACAAGGAACGAAGCCATACAAGTATAATCATATGCAACAGGAAAAGCTTCATAAAGGAAGCCCCCAAGTAAACGGGGTATTTGAATTTATGCGTCACAAACAAAGTTTGGACAAGGAAATTTTTTAGAAGCAACTTTTTTCCAAAAAAGTATAATGCTTAGTCGAACCGAACGCAAGTTAGAAATTAAAGCTTTGAGCATGAAAGCGACTTAGCTGGTTAATGTGCACTAGTAGAAAACAGGGCTATGGTCCAGGCCGGCTCAGCCCATTAGTCCCGGTTCAGTCTAGAACCGGGACCAATGTGGGCATTGGTCCCGGTTCGTGAGCCCAGGGGGCCGGCCGGGCCACGTGGGCCATTGGTCCCGGTTCGTCTGGACCTTTTGGTCCCGGTTGGTGGGACGAACCGGGACCAATGGGCCTCGCTCCTGGCCCACCACCATTGGTCCCGGTTGGTGGCTTGAACCGGGACCAAAGGCTTCCCTTTAGTCCCGGTTCATGTCATCAACCGGGACCAATGAGGTGCCTATATACACCCCCTCGCGCAAGAGCAGAGCACAGTGCTCTATTTTTTCTGGCCGAGGGGGAGAGGGCTTTGTGGTGCTCTAGCTCACCTCCTATGCACATGAGGTGTTCGATGGAATGCCCGAGCCACACTACTTAAGCTTTCTCCTCTCGAAGCTTGACCTCCAAGCTCCATTTTCCTCGAGATTTGTCTAGATTTAGCAGTCCGTCACGCCCCGTCCCTGTCTTCACCGCCGTCGATCACCCGCGCCGATCTCATCACCGATACCACCGTGGTGAGCCTCTTGTTCTTATCTTCTTTCTGAAAGGAAAAATATTCTTACTTGTATGTTTAGATAGATACTTGTTTCATTTTCTTACATTTATTATTGCATCTGATATAGTGCGATGGTTTTGGTATCCGCCCCCGTCGGCCCTCGTCCTGTCTATGATTCGGATTTGGTATGTATATTATCTTTATAACTATTGGTTCATTTATTGTTTATGAAAATTATGCCGACCAACGTGACATAGATTTTATTTATCTAGGATGTATGTGAATCGGAAATGCCAACCGACCCTATTGTCGAGAGGTTAAATTTAGTTAAAGAAGAAAACAATTTGTTGAAGGAAAAAATAAAAAAATTGAGGAGGAGAAGATGATATTGGAGTTGCATGTTGCGGATGTTGTCGATGATCACAAGATCAAGATGGATGCAATGCGCTTGAAGATTAGAGAGATTAGAAAATATGCCATTCATACCGAGGCTTGGTATCATTATGCCGTTGGATCAATTGTTACCTTGGTTGCGATTATGATCGCATTTGTTTTCGCATTGAAATGTTTTACATAGTTTCAATGTATGGTGTAATTAATTAGATGCTCTGGAGAGCTATATGTTGTTAGATGAGAACTATGTGTGCACTTTGGTTTTAATGTGATGATGAACTTCTATTAATTTGGACACTTAATTATATATAATGCACGCAGATGAACCGGCAATGGATGTACGGTGACAGACACACCCGCGAGTACATTAAGGGCGTGCATGAGTTTCTCGATGCGGCTGAGGCAAACAAGCAGAATGGTTTTATGTGTTGTCCATGCACTGAATGTGGGAATACGAGGTCTTACTCTAACCGGAAAATCCTTCACTCCCACCTGCTTTACAAGGGTTTCATGCCACACTATAATGTTTGGACGAGGCACAGAGAAATAGGGGTTATGATGGAAGACGGCGAAGAAGAAGAGTACGATGACAACTATGTGCCCCCTGAATATGGTGATGCTGCAACGGGGGGAGCTGGTGAAGATCAAGAGGAACCAGACGATGTGCCCAATGATGTTGCCACGGGTGAAGCTGCTGAAGATCAAGAGGAACCAGACGATGTGCCCGATGATGATGATCTCCGCCGGGTCATTGTCGATGCAAGGACGCAATGCATTAGTCAAAAGGAGAAGCTGAAGTTCGATCGCATGTTAGAGGATCACAAAAAAGGGTTATACCCCAATTGCGAAGATGGCAACAGAAAGCTCGGTACCGTACTGGAATTGCTGTAGTGGAAGGCAGAGAATGCTGTGGCTGACAAAGGATTTGAGAAGCTACTGAAAATATTGAAGAAGAAGCTTCCAAAGGATAACGAATTGCCCGACAGTACATATGCAGCAAAGAAGGTCGTATGCCCTCTAGGATTGGAGGTGGAGAAGATACATGCATGCCCTAATGACTGCATCCTCTACCGCGGTGCATACAAGGATCTGAACACATGCCCGGTATGCGGTGCGTTGCGGTATAAGATCAGACGAGATGACCCTGGTGATGTTGACGGCGAGCCCCTCAGGAAGAGGGTTCCTGCGAAGGTGATGTGGTATGCTCCTATAATACCACGGTTGAAACGTCTGTTCAGAAACGAAGAGCATGCCAAGTTGATGCGATGGCACAGTGAGAACCGAAAGAAAGATGGGAATTTGAGAGCACCCGCTGACGGGTCGCAGTGGAGAAAAATTGAGAGAAAGTACTGGGATGAGTTTGCAAAGGACCCAAGGAATGTATGGTTTGCTTTAAGCACGGATGCCATTAATCCTTTCGGGGAGCAGAGCAGCAATCACAGCACCTGCCCCATGACTCTATGTATGTATAACCTTCCTCCTTGGATGTGCATGAAGCGGAAGTTCATTATGATGCCAGTTCTCATCCAAGGCCCTAAGCAACCCGGCAACGAAATTGATGTGTACCTAAGGCCATTAGTTGAAGAACTTTTACAGCTGTGGAATGGAAACGGTGTACGTACGTGGGATGAGCACAGACAGGAGGAATTTAACCTTAAGGCGTTGCTGTTCGTGACCATCAACAATTGGCCCGCTCTCAGTAACCTTTCAGGACGGACAAACAAAGGATACCACGCATGCACGCACTGTTTAGATGACACTGAAAGTATATACCTGGACAAATGCAGGAAGAATGTGTACCTGGGCCATCGTCGATTTCTTCCGACCAACCATCAATGTCGAAAGAAAGGCAAGCATTTCAAAGGCGAGGCAGATCACCGGAAGAAGCCCTCCATGTGCACCGGTGATCACGTGCTTGCTATGGTCAATGATTTACACTACGTAATCTTTGGAAAGGGTCCCGGTGGACTAGCTGTTCCGAATGACGCTGAGGGACACGCACCCATGTGGAAGAAGAAATCCATATTTTGGGACCTACCCTACAGGAAAGACCTAGAGGTCCGCTCCTCAATCGACGTGATGCACGTGACGAAGAACCTTTGCGTGAACCTGCTAGGCTTCTTGGGCGTGTATGGGAAGACAAAAGATACACCTGAGGCACGAGAGGACCTGCAACGTTTGCACGAAAAAGACGGCATGCCTCCGAAGCAGTATAAAGGTCCTGCCAGCTACGCTCTTACAACAGAAGAGAAAGAAATCTTCTTTGAATGCCTGCTCAGTATGAAGGTCACGACTGGCTTCTCGTCGAATATAAAGGGAATAATAAATATGCTAGAGAAAAAGTTTCAGAACCTAAAGTCTCATGACTGCCACGTGATTATGACGCAACTGCTTCCGGTTGCATTGAGGGGGCTTCTACCGGAAAACGTCCGATTAGCCATTGTGAAGCTATGTGCATTCCTCAATGCAATCTCTCAGAAGGTGATCGATCCAGAAATCGTACCAAGGCTAAGGAGTGATGTGGCGCAATGTCTTGTTAGTTTCGAGCTGGTGTTCCCACCATCCTTCTTCAATATCATGACGCACGTCCTAGTTCATCTAGTCGACGAGATTGTCATCCTAGGGCCCGTATTTCTACACAATATGTTCCCCTTTGAGAGGTTCATGGGAGTCCTAAAGAAATATGTCCGTAACCGCGCTAGGCCAGAAGGAAGCATCTCCATGGGCCATCAAACAGAGGATGTTATCGGGTTTTGTGTTGACTTCATTCCTGGCCTTAACAAGATAGGTCTCCCTAAATCGCGGTATGAGGGGAGACTGACTGGAAAAGGCACTCTTGGAAGAGACTCAATAATATGCACGGACGGATATTCTTGGTCTCAAGCACACTACACAGTTCTACAGAACTCTACCTTGGTGACCCCGTATGTCGATGAACACAAGAACAGTCTGCGCTCCAAACACCCGGAGTAGTGCGACGACTGGATTACATGTGAACACATCAGGACTTTCACCAGTTGGTTGGAAACACGTCTCAGAGGTGACAACACTGTTTGTGATGAGTTGTACTTGTTGTCCAGGGGACCATCTTTGACTGTATTGACTTACAAAGGATACGAGATAAATGGGAATACATTTTACACGATCGCCCAAGATCAAAAGAGCACCAACCAAAACAGCGGTGTCCACTTTGATGCAACAACCGAGAGCGGAAAGGACACATATTATGGTTACATAGTGGACATATGGGAACTTGACTACGGACCTGATTTTAAGGTCCCTTTTTTTAAGTGCAAATGGGTCAATCTGTTAGGCGGCGTGGTACAGGTAGACCCACAGTACGGAATGACAACAGTGGATCTGAAAAATCTTGGGTACACTGACGAACCGTTCGTCCTAGCCAATGATGTGGCACAGGTTATCTATGTGAAGGACATGTCTACCAAACCGAGAAAAAGAAAAGATAAGGAAGCGAATACATCATACGATGAGCCAAAGCGCCACATAGTTCTTTCAGAAAAAAGGGACATCCTGGGAGTGGACGGCAAGACAGACATGTCTGAAGATTATGAAAAGTTTCATGAAATTCCTCCCTTCAATGTCAAGGCTGACCCAAGCATCCTGATAAACAATGAAGATTATCCATGGTTACGGCGCAATAAGCAAATGACACAAGCGAAGAAAAAGTGAAGACTTTCTCCCGCAACTATTATGATGATACCATGCCAAATTTGTAACAGACGAACATGCTACCATTGTCCGTTTTATACATGCACATGCTATGTGGGTGAAATTATGATACCATGCCAACTTTCAACCTTTTCAGAGTTCATTTTGAAATGCTTTCCAATTTCAGAGTCATTTAGCTCAAATAATGAATTAATAGCAAACAGAATGAACTACAAAACTTTTATGAAAATAAAAACAATCAATTAAAATATTATGTTATGATCAACTAAAATAAAACTATAATATTCTTCAATAGCAAAAAGAATATAATTTTTGTGACCTAAAATCAAACTATAAGTATTTAATTGTAAGTATAAATAAAAAATAAATAGCAAAGAAGAAAAAAAAATTCTATTTTTATAGTAAAGTTATTCATAAACTAGTGATTCACACAAATTTTATAAAATTCAAATTTAAACTATTCAAAATTTTAAAACTAATGGCACTAACAGAAAGTTTATAATTTTTGTGACCTAAAATCAAAAAGAAATCACTAAAAAACTATAAGTATTTAGTTGTAAGTATAAATAAAAAATAAATAGAAAAAAATTCTATTTTTATAGTAAAGTTATTCATAAACTAGTGATTCACACAAATTTTTAAAAATTCAAATTTAAACTATTCAAAATTTAAAACTAATGGCACTAACAGAAAGTTTATAATTTTTGTGACCTAAAAGCAAAAAGAAATCACTAAAAAACTGTAAGTATTTAGTTTTAAGTAGAAATAAAAAAATAAAAAACCAAAAAAATGTAGAAATAAAAAAGAAAAAACCAAAAAAAATGCCACCTACTGGGCCTCCACGGCCTAAATACGACTAGAAACCCTACATGGGCCAGGATTCAGGCCCGCAGAGGCCCAATAGGCCCACAGGCAGTAACAAGTTTAGGCCCGAAAGCCTGCATTAGAGAGGAGCTCGAATGGGGAGGCACAGCAGCGCTTATAAACAAGTGCCGGCGCCCTTCAGCTAGCGATGTGGGACTAAACTTCAGCTAGCGATGCAGCACAAGGCCATTGGTCCCGGTTGGTGGCACCAACCGGGACTAAAGGGTGCATTGGTCACGGTTCGTGGCACCAACCGTGACAAATGGCCCCCTTTAGTCCCGGTTGGTGCCACCAACCGGGACCAAAGGCCGCCACTTCCCGCCCTTTGGGCTGCTGAAAAGAGGCCTTTGGTCCCGGTTCGTGGCACCAACCGGGACTAAAGGGGTGCATTAGTCCCGGTTGGTGCCACCAACCGGGACCAAAGGCCTGGCTATATATACAACACTTGTCAAAATTTTCATTCAGTTCCTCAACTCCCCGCCGCCGACGCCACCCTCTGCCCCGACGCCCCGCTCCTCGTCGTCGTCGCCCCGTCGCCGCCCGCGCCCCGCGTCGCCCCGACGCCGTCGCCACCGCCCTCGACGCCATCTGCCTCGACGCCTTGCTCCTCGTCGCCGTCGCCCGCGCCCGTCGTCGTCGCCCCGTCGCCGTCCGCGCCCCGCGTCGCCCCGACGCCGTCGCTGCCCCGCGCCACCCCGACGTCGTCGCCGCCGCCCTCGACGCCATCTGCCCCGACGCCGACGCCGCTCCCCACTGTGAGCACCTGCCGCCATGCCCCTCTGCCCTGCCGGCGCCACCATGTTTTTTTCATATGTTGCAATATGTTTTTTTATTTTTATTAGTTTATTTTTGTGTTCATATGTGATGTATATGTGTATGTGGCTATAATGTATATGTGTATGTGATGTATGTGGCTAGAATTTGCTAAATATATATGATTTTTTTAGGTTATTTTCATTTGTAGAAATTTTTTATGTATCTAGGAATATTTTTATTCATAGATGATAGATGATTAAATGATGATTTTTTTGTTCATAGATGATAGATGATCAAATGATGTTTTTTTTTGTTCATAGATGATCATATGATTTTTTTAGGTTATTTTCATTTGTAGAAATTTTTGTCCATATATGGATATTTAGGGGGTCGAGGGTCGAGAACTAGTTTAGGGGGTCGAGGGTCAAGAACGTCGGACATTCATGAGAGAGGCGGGGAAGAAGGGGAAGAAGAGAGAGAAGAAGAGGAAGAAGAATAAAAAGAGGAGAAGAAAGAATAGAGGAGAAGAAGTTCTTCTCCTCTATTCTTTCTTCTCTTCTTTTTTCTTCTTCTTCTTCCTCTTCTTTTTTTATCGGGAACGAGGGTCGTCGAGGGGTCGAGGGGGGGCGGCGAACATTCATGAGAGAGGCGGGGAAGAGGGAGAAGAAGAGGAGAGGAAGAAGAGGAAAAAAAGAAGAGGAAGAAGAAGAATAAAAAGAGGAGAAGAAAGAATAGATGAGAAGAACTTCTTCTCCTCTATTCTTTCTTCTCCTCTTTTTATTCTTATTCTTCCTCTTCTTTTTTTATCGGGAACGAGGGCATGTCGAGAGTGTCGTCGAGCGGTCGAGGGTCAGGAAACTAGGGCTTACCCGAAGAAGGAGAAGAAGAGAAGAGGAAGAAGAGGAGAAAAAAAGAAAAGGAAAAAAAGAGGAAGAAGAAGAAAAAAAAAGAGGAGAAGAATAAGGAATAGAGGAGAATACTTTGTCAGTTCTTCTTCTCCTCTAGCTATTCCTTTCTTCTTCTCCTCTTTTTTCTTCTTCTTCTTCTTCTTCTTCTTCTTCTTAATTTTTATCGGGGGTTCGAGGGTTCGAGGGGTCGAGGATCGCTGAGGGGTCGAGAGAGGTTTCCTAGTGTCAAAGTATTGAAGAAATCCATGCCTTCATCATTAGCCGGAAGTAACCAGGGCATGTTGGTACGAAGTTCTGCAAAGTTGTTCTGGAATGGAGTCCCGGATAGAATAATCCGCCTTTTGGTACGAATTCAGCAAAGGCCTTCCAAATAGGGATATTCGGAAGGCTCTTGCTGAACTTTGTACCAAAAAGCGAATTATCCTATCTGGGACTCCGTTCCAGAACAACTTTGAAGAGCTTCGTACCATCATGCACATGTTACTTTCGCCTAATGATGAAGACATGGTTTTGTTGAATCCTTTGACACTAGGCAACCTCCCGACCCCTCGGCGATCCTCTCGAACATGAGAGGAAGAAGAGGGTCGTCTAGGGGTCGAGGGTTCCAGGGTCGTCGAGGGTTCGAGGGGTCGAGAGAGGTTTCCTAGTGTCAAAGTATTGAAGAAATCCATGCCTTCATCATTAGCCGGAAGTAACCAGGGCATGTTGGTACGAAGTTCTGCAAAGTTGTTCTGGAATGGAGTCCCGGATACAATAATCCGCCTTTTGGTACGAATTCAGCAAAGGCCTTCCAAATAGCGATATTCGAAAGGCTCTTGCTGAACTTTGTACCAAAAATCGAATTATCCTATCTGGGACTCCGTTCCAGAACAACTTTGAAGAGCTTCGTACCATCATGCACACGTTACTTTCGCCTAATGATGAAGACATGGTTTTGTTGAATCCTTTGACACTAGGCAACCTCCCGACCCCTCGGCGATCCTCTCGAACATGAGAGGAAGAAGAGGGTCGTCTAAGGGTCGAGGGTTCCAGGGTCGTCGAGGGTTCGAGGGGTCGAGGATCGCCGAGGGGTCGAGAGAGGTTTCCTAGTGTCAAAGTATTGAAGAAATCCATGCCTTCATCATTAGCCGGAAGTAACCAGGGCATGTTTGTACGAAGTTCTGCAAAGTTGTTCTGGAATGGAGTCCCGGATAGAATAATCCGCCTTTTGGTACGAATTCAGCAAAGGCCTTCCAAATAGCGATATTCGGAAGGCTCTTGCTGAACTTTGTACCAAAAAGCGAATTATCCTATCTGGGACTCCGTTCCGGAACAACTTTGAAGAGCTTCGTACCATCATGCACATGTTACTTTCGCCTAATGATGAAGACATGGTTTTGTTGAATCCTTTGACACTAGGCAACCTCCCGACCCCTCGGCGATCCTCTCGAACATGAGAGGAAGAAGAGGGTCATCTAGGGGTCGAGGGTTCCAGGGTCGTCGAGGGTTCGAGGATCGCCGAGGGGTCGAGAGAGGTTTCCTAGTGTCAAAGTATTGAAGAAATCCATGCCTTCATCATTAGCCGGAAGTAACCAGGGCATGTTGGTACGAAGTTCTGCAAAGTTGTTCTGGAATGGAGTCCCGGATAGAATAATCCGCCTTTTGGTACGAATTCAGCAAAGGCCTTCCAAATAGCGATATTCGGAAGGCTCTTTGTTGAATCTTTGACACTAGGCAACCTCCCGACCCCTCGGCGATCCTCTGAGAGGAAGAAGAGGGTCGTCTAGGGGTCGAGGGTTCCAGGGTCGTCGAGGGTTCGAGGGTTCTTCTCCTCTATTCTTTCTTCTCCTCTTTTTTTTCTTCTTCTTCCTCTTTTTTTTATCGGGAACGAGGGTCGTCGAGGGACATAGATGTAGTGTCGTCGTTGTCGATATATACCCCCTCCCGATAGCTTACTATGATTAGGTAGCTAGTTCTATGTTTGGCACTAATATATCCATCTGTCATGTTCGAATAATAATTGCCATGTTGTAAATATTTGTAGAAACTATGGACACCGCCCTAGACGAAGCAACAAAAGAAGCGTTGTTGAGGGACATAATCGCAGAAGGAAGTGATGCCATCTCGTTGTTTCTCAACGAAACCGATGGTCTGGAAGGAGAGGGTGAACAAGCTGGCTACGGTGACCTAATGCCGGTGCAAGAAGAACAACATGAGGACGGCTCCGGTGACCCAATGCCGGTGCAAGAAGGAGACCATGATGACGGCTCCGGTGACCGAACCGAGTCTGGCCAGGTATATATATTAGTTAAGCCTATGCTGACTAGCTGATTGATGCATTCATTGTTTTGGTATGTACACATATTAATTAACTCTTTGTTCTTTTTTCTAGCCCTCCGGATCGAGCACAACTTCGGTAAAGAGACGAGGCCCGAAGAAAAAGTTGAGCTCGGATGAAAAGTTTGCGATCATAGCAATCGCGCCCGACGGCCAACCTATTGAACCCCTCCGGACAAAGAGAGCATTTGTTGCTCAGTGCGGGGTTCTGGTTAGGGACAAGATCCCGATAAGCATCCAGCAATGGTTTAAGCCGGCTATAGAAGACCCTGAGGTGTCTTATGTCAATGATATGCAGAAAAATGATCTTTGGACTGAGCTGAAGTCAAATTTCACCCTACCGCCTGAGGATAATTCAGAGAACCCAGTTAAAGAGAAATTAATCAAGTATTTTGCTCTGAAGAGGATGGCAGAACTATTCAGGAGGTGGAAGAAAGAGCTGAATAAGTTTGTCGAAAATAATGAGACACCAGAATTCAAGGGCAGATATGAGAAGATCAGAGATCACTGGCCCGCATTTGTGGCCCACAAGACATCGGAAAAGAGTCAGAAGATGTCGGCAACAAACAAGCAAAATGCTGCGAAGAAGAAGCTTCACCATCGCACGGGGTCAGGTGGCTACCTCGTAACCCGGCCTAAGTGGTCCAAGACTGAGAATGATCTGGTTCATAAAGGGATCGAACCAAAGACAATTAACTGGCCAGACCGTTGCCGGACTTGGTTCTTCGGGGCTGGCGGAACCTTGGACCCTATAACAGGGAAGTGCATTTGGACGAACAATGAAATGGACATACCAGTCAGTAAGCTTAAGCAGTATATCGAAGCAGCGCAGGAAGGGACGTTCTTTCCAGACAGAGAGAACGACGAGCTCACAATGGCCCTCGGGAATCCTGAGCACCCTGGACGGACACGAGGCACACCAGGCTCCATTCCATGGAAGGTTGGGTTTCCGGACGTAGGCGGTTACAAATCCCATGAGAGGAGGAAAAAAGTGCAGCAAACCCAAATGCAGGCGCTGCAAGCAAGGGTAGACGCGATAGAGGAACGAGAAGCAAATCGCAGCAAACATACTGCCGAAGCCTCCCCCGAAGCTACCCCGCCATCTCAGCGCAGAAGCAGCGTGGCCTCCACCGAGCTGCTTCAGCCGGAGCATGCCTTGACGGCTCCTGCCAGCTATCCCGTGGATGCTATAACGGAGGGATTTGAGGACCTCCAGCTTGACCACCCTACTGGTGAAGGGGAGACTCGGCTGGGGTCTGCTCTGAAGACTCCATGCCTATGGCGGAAGGAGCTCATCAACCTTCCGAACTGGACGCCTCCGCCTCCTCCTCCTCCTCCGGCAAGTCAGGGCACTCCGCCTCCACCGCCTCCTCCTCCGGCGAGTGACGATCAGGGCCCTCGGTCGGCTCCTTCTCCGGCGCGTGGCGGCACTCCGCCTTCTTCTCCGCCTGCGCCGACGCGCCCGAGCAGCCAGCCTCCTCCTTCTCCGCCTCGTCAGCAAGGGCGGAAGAGACCTGCCGCCGCTCCAGCTGCTCCGGCGCGTCGTAGTCCTTCTCCTCCGCCTCTTAAGCAAGTAAAGAAGACAACCGCTCCGTCTGCTCCGTCGGCGTCTAGCAGTACAACCAGAGGCGGGAGGACATACAGATTCGGTCCTTCTCTGAAGACTCCAGAGAAGTTACCATATGAGAGGACCCTGGAGGAGAACGCCGAGATCGCGCGAGAAGAAGTGAGGAACTTCTTTGAAGGGGTGAAAGCAAAGAAACATCCACCTCCGGAGGAGAAGGTAGATCGGGTGAAAGTGAAGCACACTCTGGCTGCCCTGACAAAACCACCGAAGTCTGATCCGCCAAAAGGAAACTATGACCGCATTATTGGAAAGGAATTTGCCGAAGCGGAGCGGTCGGGAAGTACCGTCAGTGATCAAAGGCTGAAAGAACGACGAGCTGGGAAACAAATTGCCCAGCTCGGCGAACAAGCGAAGCAATCGTGCCCCCCGCTCAAGGTGCCTAGCCACAACGTCGCTAATGATCCGAGGATGGTGACCGGTTATAGCAATCTTGCAGATTACCTGCCCGATGAAGTACATTATGAACCCGTGGACATCCAGATACAAAGATACGAGTACGGGAAGCCTCTCGTCAAAGATGAAAGATCTCTATCAACGATGATGCGAAGATTGCATGATTGGTACTTGAAAATTTGCAGAGACTCTGGGGGGAGGAGTACTTTGTATGTGAAAGTTAAAAAGGAGCATGACCTCGTTGGAATTGATCTGTTGCCTGTTCCATTTGAGGAGTTCTATCAGTTTTTCAATCAATTGGCCCTTGATAAAACAACGGTCGCCTGCTACTGTCTGTAAGTAGTACTACTTCTGTCATTAAGTTTCTCTATATAGCTTAGCTCTTTCATTGCATGTATTTATAATCATCCTCACTATATTATGCAGATTGAAGATCGCCAAATTGAAGAAAAGACAAGTCGGTGATATTGGGTTCATCAACACATATCTCATAGATGCAACTCAGGTTAAACTTCATGCCGTAGCTACCGAGGCCAACTTGCTACGATCATTCGTAATAAATCAAAACAAAGATATAATACTCTTTCCTTACAACTTCAGGTGAGTGTTACTGTCTTGTGCGTATTCGGTTTCCCTTATATATTAGTCAAGGTTATAGTAATGTAATTCATGAGTTATGCATGCGTGTGCAGTTTCCACTATATTCTCCTAGAGATTAAGCTTGAGCAGGGACTAGTAACCGTCTTAGACTCAAAACGAAAAGATCCCCAGGACTATGCAGACATGACTGAAATACTCCAGAAGTAAGTTAAATCGATCATTATCCACCATATCAGCAACTTTGTTCATTTCCTGATATCAAGTAATTGTTTTCTTTGTCCGGTAGGGTTTGGAGAAAATTCACCAAAACAGTTCCGGGACTGCCGAAGGAGCTGGAATTTAGACACCCGAAAGTAAGTACTATAGTAGCATGTTCCGCGCATCTCCTAGTGATTCAAGCGCTAGTTTCATCAATACCATTTAGCATTCTTGCTTATCAGTTTGATTGACCTCTATTTCTTGTAAAGTGGTTGTGGCAGGAACAAGGGAATGATTTCTGTGGATACTACATCTGCGAGTCCATCCGCCACACGACCTGTGAGCGGGGCGGGTACTCTAACGAACTATATGAAGTACGTAAATAACAACATTCACAATTTTATTTTATTACCATCATTTGTGTTGAGTTTCATTCATTCATATATATATGTATTGACAACCTTCTTCAAATTAGATGTTTTGGAAGCGGGATGAACTCCTAGCACCAGCTCGCATGCGAGCAATTCAAGAGGAATTGGCGGTATTATTTCTTGACCACGTGATCCCTGAAGACGGAGAATTCTATGTGGACCCTGAGTCCGTATGATTATATTTGTAAGAGATAATTATTGTATATATGTAGCCGGTAGTGTCAGATAGATATACGAGAACTTGTGGTTCGACCAATCTCTCGGAGAAGGAGAGGTGGTCGATATCAATTCTCTATGTATGCATATATGTTCATGACGATCTTCGGTTTCCTTCGTTTGCTTACTAGCTAGCCAGCGTGTCTAGTCCTCTCTATACGTATGTATAGTACGTAGCATCGACCAAGCACGGACATAAGAGAGGACACTTCTCTCTATTAATTATAGCTAGCTAACACAATATATGAAACACCTAAATTAACCCCCCAAAACCCCCAACCCCCCCCCCCCCCTTTCCAAAAAAAACAAAAACCCCAGCCACAGAAATGCTGACACGTGGATGCCTATTGGTCCCGGTTGGTGCCACCAACCGGGACCAAAGGGTCTCCTGACTGGGCTCTACGCACTGCCCACGTGGAGGCCCATCAGTCCCGATTCTGGATTGAACCGGGACTAAAGGGTCGGGGCATTAGTACCGACACTTTAGTCCCGGTTCAGGAACCGGGACTAAAGGCCCTTACGAACCGGGACTATAGGCCCTTTTTCTACCAGTGGTGTAAGGTATTGATGATGCGGTCCGAGCTTGATGCGGGGCAAGGTTCCATCCCTCAAGCCGGTCCCGAGGTGGCGGAGCGGAGAGCTTGACACGCCGAAGTGGTGACATAGCACGATCAATGCAGACCGGCAGAGTGACGCCGAAGTCCCCGGATCATTTTCCTGTGCACAAAAAATAGTGCAAACCGGAGATAATAGTAATAATGATAATTAAAAAATCATTGCATAATAAATAATTTATGCAAAGTGATTAATAAAAGAAATATGGCCTGGCGCCGAAGTCAAGTCGATGCAGGGCGTCGGCGTGATGCGGTAAAGGCGTGGCAAAGCCTGAATTCGCAGGTCGGTCCGAGCTCCGAGTGCGGCGTTCACCGGACTATGTACGAAAACTGACCGAACCACCATGCGACTGTCGCTAATGCAGCCACCATTTGATAGACCTGTGTACATATGACGGACAAACCAGAGTAATAATTCCTTGGGAAAAATGAACCCAAACAAGCAAAAAATACTGGGATTAATAGCACCTGGTTTATTTGTTGTAGCAATCCAAAGGAAGGTGATTCCTAAAATTAGGACCCACTCCACACACCCATTGCCTGATGGGCGATAAAACGACGGCATGGCAATGCTGGTAAAGGTTGACTCGCCGAGGCAAAGCCCTCGGCCCAGCTAACGTGACGGAGCTGGTCGGCTAGTGACGCCGAATTGTCCGGAGTAGGTTGATGAAGAGATGGAGAAGCCCCCGGTCCAGCCGAGATGTCGAAGCCTCGATGTCAGCCGATGAGTCGAAGTAGGTCGGCGTGATGGACACCAGCTTGAAGAAGCAATAGTGCGGCCCTGTCGATGCAGGTCGTGACGTGGTCGATGCCGGCTTGATGAAGCGACCGTGCGTCGATGCCGGTATGCCCGCTCCGTGTAATCCGTGGGGCGGCGATGTTAGTGATGATTTATCCTTCGCGATGCCGGGCTCTTGTTTGGCTTGCCGAGATGATGATCCGAAGAAGTTGAGTTCGGCTCAACAAAGTGACGCCGTGTCTAGCGCAGGTCGGCAGCCGTGGAGTAATATTGCCGAACTGGTTTGACACCAGCATGATGTCGAAGATCATGTTCAAAAGATCTTATAGTTAGTGGGATGTGCTCGGGAACAAAACACAATACCCCATACAAAACTTTCTTCAAAAGGGATGTCCGAAATCCTGTTCATAAAAAAGATGAACTCGGGTCGGATTCGTTTTCGCACAGAAAACAGATCCGAAAAGTGATGCACTAATCGGAAGGTTCCCGGAGTTTGGATGGTCGGATCGAGCCGAAATTTTGAGAGTTGGTAGATATAGGAATTCCGCAGCCGATCAACGGTTGGATCTTCCAAAGGACGTCCGAGCTAGAAGCTGGACACCACGCCCTAAACTCATCCAAATTCCCGTCCAGATTTGACAGGGCTCCGGTATATCGTGGATTGCCAGAGATTCCTTCATCGGAACTCGATGAAATTTTCCAGGGTTGTTTTAGACTCAATTCCGCACAATTCCACCAAAGAGATCATCAAAGCGATACTCGAGGAGGAGGTGGTGGCAGATACGAGTTCGCTGTCCAGAAAAACAGCACGGTCGCTTGAGGGCAATGTTGACGTTGAGCCCCCGAGCTCCATAGATGATTCCTCCGTGATCTTGATAGAGATCGGAGTTGATGTTTGATGAAGGCCCTCGTTCGGACATGGTGATCCGAACACGGGACGCAATTCTTGGTCGAACCAAGGTGACCAGTCGAGCTGGTGACGAAGATGCCGAAGTCGCAGTTGATCTGTAGGCGAGCCATCGATCCTTTTGTCGATCACACAGCGGAGCTCTCAATGAAAGCACCAATGTCGGTGTCAAAACCGGCGGATCTCGGGTAGGGGGTCCCGAACTATGCGTCTAGGCCGGATGGTAACAGGAGGCAGGGAACATGATGTTTTACCCAGGTTCGGGCCCTCTTGATGGAGGTAAAACCCTACGTCCTGCTTGATTAATATTGATGGTATGGGTAGTACAAGAGTAGATCTACCACGAGATCAAGGAGGCTAAACCCTAGAAGCTAGCCTACGGTATGATTGTTGTATATGGAGTTGATTATTCTATCGACTAGCCTGGCCCTGGTTTATATAATGCACCAGAGGCCTAGGTTAACGAGTCCTAGCCCAATACGCCAGTGGGGAGAAGTCCTTGTCTTGATCGCCAAGTCTTCCTTGTATGCGGCAGCTGTCCGAACTGGCCCATGAGTATACGGCCACGGGGGTCCTCGGCCCAATCTAATAGATCGGGAGACGACGTGGTGAGTACCCCCTAGTCCAGGACACCATCAGCCATATGGGTGGACTGAACTGCAGAATGCTAGAATAAGAGGGGGATAGCTAATCCTGCCGAAGACTACGCTTCTGGCAGCCTCCGTCTTGCAACATGTAGAAGAGAGTAGACTGAAGTCCTCCAAGTAGCATCGCATAGCATTATCCTGCCCGGCGATCCCCTCCTCGTCGCCCTGTTAGAGAGCGATCACCGGGTTGTATCTGGCACTTGGAAGGGTGTGTTTTTATTAAGTATCTGGTTCTAGTTGTCATAAGGTCAAGGTACAACTCCAAGTCGTCCTGTTACCGAAGATCACGGCTATTCGAATAGATAAACTTCCCTGCAGGGGTGCACCACATAGCCCAACACGCTCGATCCCATTTGGCCGGACACACTTTCCTGGGTCATGCCCGGCCTCGGGAGATCAACACGTCGCAGCCCCACGTAGGCACAACAGAGAGGTCAGCACGCCGGTCTAAACCTAAGCGCCCAGGGGTCTGGGCCCATTGCCCTTAGCACACCTGCACGTTGCGAACGCGGCCGGAAGCAGAACTAGCCCCCTTAATACAAGAACAGGCCTATGTTCCAATCCGGCGCGCGCCGCTCAGTCGCTGACGTCATGAAGTGCTTCGGCTGATACCACGACGTCGAGTGCCCATAACTTTCCCACGTAGTTGGTTAGTGCGTATAGGCCAGTAGCCAGACTCAGATCAAATACCAAGATCTCGTTAAGCGTGTTAAGTATCCGCGAACGCCGAACAGGGCCAGGCCCACCTCTCTCCTAGGTGGTCTCAACCTGCCCCGTCGCTCCGCCACAAAGTAATAGTCGGGGGGCGTCGGGAACCCAGGCCCACCTCTACCGGGATGGAGCCACCTGCCCCTTCAGCCCCCATCTCCGAACAGTATCACAAGTAATGTAACAGTATAAAGTGTATAGTGTATGCCCATGATCACTTCCCGAAGTGATCACGGCCCAGTAGATAGCATGGCAGAGGGACAAGAGTGTAGGGCCACTGATGGAACACTAGCATCCTATACTAAGCATTAGGATAGCAGGTAAAGGTAACAACAGTAGTAGCAAGGACAGGCTATGCATCAGGATAGGAATAACGAAAGCAGTAACATGCTACACTACTCTAATGCAAGTAGTATAGAGGAGAGTATGCGATATCTGGTGATCAAGGGGGGGGGGGCTTGCCTGGTTGCTCTGGCAAGAAGAAGGCGTCGTCGTCGATGTAGCCGATCACGGGGGTATCGGCAACGGCCTCGGAGCCTACCGGAAAGAAGTAACGGAGGGGGAACACAATAAATAACAGAGCGATCAAATGTAACACAAAGCAAGACGCAACAATATGTTGTGCTAAGGGTGACGTAACGCAGGGATATGTGATACCAGCGAAGGGGGCAAACATCCGGGAAAGTATCCCCGGTGTTTCGCGTTTTTGGGGGCAGATGAACCAGAGGGGGAAGGTTGCGTGTTCGCTATGCTAGGGATGTGTGGCATACGAACGAACTGCATATTTGGATTCGTCTCGTCGTTCTGAGCAACTTTCATGTACAAAGTATTTTCATCCGAGCTACGATTTATTTTATATGAATTTTCAAAGTTTATTCAATTTTCTGAAATGTCTGCATTTATTTAATCGAATTGACCAAGTCAATTTGACTGGTCAAAAGGGGAGATGGTAGCCCACATGTCATAAGCTATACCTAAACAAATAACTAAAACTAGCTTAAATAAATTTGGGTCCACATGTAATAGGCTTAAACTAATTAATTAACCAACTAATCTAAACTAAATTAGTTTAGACCTAATTATACTAGGTCGGCCACACACGGCTGTGGCACAGCCCACGCGCACACAGCGCACACACGCAATGCTAGGGAGTAACTTTATTCCTTTTAACACAAGATAGCATTTTGTGATTTTTGAATGATTTAATCCATGCATTATTTGAAGCAGGTCCAATGGAACAAAATGAGGCTTGTTACGTCTACTTTCCGCTCATATAATTTTTTACCCATGTTAGGACTTGTCTTACTGCTGTTTAGTGGCAGTTTAGAAGGCTAGTCATAGTAGAAATATAAAAGCTAGCTACCCACTATAGTACTTGCAGTAGTATACAAAAGGTAGCAGCAGTGGCTAGAAGCGGACAAGCAGCAGTAGAGCAGCAACGGGTGAAGCCGGAAGCGGCGGCGGTCGAAAGCAGAAGCAGCGGCAAGAGCTGCAGGCAGAGCAGCGCAACAGCGGTGAATGCACAGGAGCAGCCGGAGGCGCACACGGCCTAGGCAGCAACAGGCACGAGCGGGGTTCAGGGGGGGCGGTCGCGGCCACGGGGCCATGGGGGTCGGACAGGCGGGCGGCGCGAGTGGCAGCAACAAGTACGCAGGGGCAACAGCAGTTCGCAAGGAGCAGCAGCAACTCCGAGCATGCACGTTCGTATGTATGTGTACGCGCGAGATCGGATGAGCTCGGGGACGGATGCTACGGCAATGAATCGAGGGGGCAAGCAGGGGGTGGAGGAGGAGCTCACTGCGGTGCCAAAGACGAGCTCGAGGAGGCCAGGGAAGGTCGGGGTCGAGCGAATCGACGACGGCGGTCGGTGATGCAGACGGTCGAAGACGAGCTCGATGGTGGCGACGTGGGGCTCCCCTACTCGATTTCCTCTGCGGAGACGACGTAGCCGACGACGATGGATCGGCTGGACACTGTCTCACGGCCGGGGATGACGGTGGCTATGTGGGCGAGTTTGGCCATGACGACGAGGTGCTCCAAAAGGTGGGGAGCGGTCGATGGAGGCGAGGAGAGGGGCGAGCGAGGGGGGAAAATATCTTGGGGGGTCGCCCGAGGGGTCGCGGTGGCGGCCTTATCCTCCCGCGGGGTGTCACCGGCGAGGTGGTGTGGAGGGGACGCGCGGGAGGAGCACCGGTCGGATGAACAAGGGAGGAAGAGTGCGACCGGGGGAGCTGGCTCAGGTGGGTCGTCTAGGTTGGGCCGGCTGGTCCCGGTGGGCCAAGACCCGGAGAGAGGTAGGGCAGGTCTCTTCTTTTTGTTTTGTTTTCGTCTATCTTTTTAAATGCTATATCTTTTCACTTCTTTTTAAAACAAAAACAATTTTATAAAATATAAAATTACACCTAAAATAGTGTCATAAATTTAGGCTACTGCCGTATTAAGTTTAACATTTAAATAAATTAGTTTAGCATTTTTATAATTTTGAAAGGCATTTAGTATTTGTTTTAGCCACTGTTTTAATTACTTTAGGGCACTAAAACAATTTATAAATATGTTGTTTCACCACCATAATTAATTATGGAATATTTTCCACACGATAAACAATTTTGTTTTGACATTCAAAAACTTTTGAAGTTTGACTTGATTTTAAATTTGAATTTAAACTGGGTTTGAATCAGCGCGAATTTATCAACGGTAATCGTGGTGACGTGGCATCGTTAGTAGAGAGTTACTGTAGCTTAATTATCCGGGCGTCACAGTGCCGTAGATCCGTTTGGTCCTCAGGTGTTACGAGCCACACCCATGTCTAGCTAGAGTTGTGTGCTAGGCTCAGACTAGAGAAGAAACAGGGAACAAAATGATGAAAGAATGATAACATGCTCTGACTGGAGCGGTTTAGGAACTACTGGAAGGCTCTAGGGGAATAAAGATGGAATGACTTCTAATTTTTAGGTCCATCTGATTTGAAATACGTGCACACAAACCCCGAGAAAGCGTTCCTGGAAATCATGGCCAAAAAAGGACATTTAATACTTCTAAAAGGGACTATAGGATGAAAAACAATAGTTTTGGCAGTCAAAGTTTGAGATTCGATGGTGCCGTAGACACGTTCGGTTATCAGGTGTTACGAGACACACCCATGTCTAACTAGAGTAGTGTGCTAGGCTCAGACTAGAGAAGAAACGAGGAACAAACTGATGAAAGGATGATCATACTGAGGGAATTCACTCAGAACTAACAAGAATGATAACGTGCTCCGACTGGAGCGGTTTAGGAACTGCTGGAAGGCTCTAGGGGAATAAAGATGGAATGACTTCTAATTTTTAGGTCCGTATGATTTGAAATACGTGCACACAAACCCTGAGAAAGCGTTCCTGGAAATCTCAGCCAAAAAAGAGACGTTTAATAATTTTAAAAGGGACTACAAGATGAAAAACAATAGTTTTCGCAGTTAAAGTTTGAGATTCGATGGTGCCGTAGATCCGTTTGGTCATCAGGTGTTACGAGCCACACCCATGTCTAGCTAGAATAGTGTGTTAGGCTCACGCTTGAGAAGAAACGGGGAACAAACTGATGAAGGAATGATCATACCGAGGGAATTCACTCAGAACTAACAAGAATGATAACGTGCTCCGACTGGAGCGGTTTAGGAACTGGTGGAAGGGTCTAGGGAAATCAAGATGGAATGACTTCTAATTTTTAGGTCTGTATGGTTTGGAATACGTGCACGCAAACCCCGAGAAAGCGTTCCTGGAAATCATGGCCCAAAAAATGGACGTTTAATAATTCTAAAAGGGACTACAAGATGAAAACAATAGTTTTGGCAGTTAAAGTTTGCGATTCGATGGTGCCGTAGATCCGTTTGGTCATCAGGTGTTACGAGCCACACCCATCTCTAGCTAGAATAGTGTGTTAGGCTCAGGCTAGAGATGAAACAGGGAACAAACTGATGAAAGAATGATCATACAGAGGGAATTCACTCAGAACTAACAAGAATGATAACATGCTCCGACTTGAGCGGTTTCGGAACTGCTGGAAGGCTCTAGGGGAATAAAGATGGAATGACTTCTAATTTTTAGGTCCGTATGGTTTGAAATACGTGCACACAAACCCCGAGAAAGCATTCCTAGAAATCTCGGCCCAAAAAAGTACATTTAGTAATTCTAAAAGGGACTAAAGGATGAAAAACAATAGTTTTGGCAGTTAAAGTTTGAGATTCGACGGTGCCGTAGATCCGTTTGGTCATCAGGTGTTACGAGCCACACCCATGTCTAGCTAGCATAGTGTGTTAGGCTGAGGCTAGAGAAGAAACGTGGAACAAACTGATGAAAGAATGATCTTACCGAGGGAAGTCACTCAGAACTAACAAGATTGATAACGTGCTCCGAGTGGAGTGGTTTAGGAACTGCTGGAAGGCTCTAGGGGAATAAAGATGGAATGACTTCTAATTTTTAGGTCCGTATGATTTGAGATACGTGCACACAAACCCCGAGAAAGCGTTCCTGGAAATCTCGGCCCAAAAAAGGATGTTTAGCAATTCTAAAAGGGTCTACAGGATGAAAAACAATAGTTTTGGCAGTTAAAGTTTGAGATTCGATGGTGCCGTAGATCCGTTTGGTCCTCAGGTGTTATGAGCCACAACCATGTCTACCTAGAATAGTGTGCTAGGCTCAGGCTAGAGAAGAAACAGGGAACAAACTGATGAAAGAATGATCAAACCGAGGGAATTCACTCAGAACTAACAAGAATGATAACGTGCTCCGACTGGAGCGGTTTAGGAACTTCTGGAAGGCTCTAGGGGAATAAAGATGGAATGGCTTCTAATTTTTAGGTCCGTATGATTTGAAATACTTGCACACAAACCGCGCGAAAGCGTTCCTGGAAATCTCAGCCCAAAGAAGGACGTTTAGTAATTCTAAAAGGGACTACAGGATGAAAAACAATAGTTTTGGTAGTTAAAGTTTGAGATTCGATAATGTCGTAGATCCGTTTGGTCATCAGGTGTAACGAGCCACACCCATGTCTAGCTAGAGTAGTTTGCTAGGCTCAGACTAGAGAAGAAACGGGGAACAAACTGATGAAAGAATGATCATACCAAGGGAATTCACTCAGAACTAACAAGAATGATAACGTGCTCCGACTGGAGCGGTTTAGGAACTGGTGGAAGTCTCTAGGGGAATAAAGATGGAATGACTTCTAATTTTTAGGTCCGTATGATTTGAAATACGTGCACACAAACCCTGAGAAAGCGTTCCTGGAAATCTCGGCCCAAAAAGGACGTTTAGTAATTCCAAAAGGTACTACAGGATGAAAAACAATAGTTTTGGCAGTTAAAGTTTGAGGTTCGATGGTGCCGAAGATCCGTTTGGTCATCAGGTGTTACGGGCCACACCCATGTCTAGCTAGAGTAGTGTGCTAGGCTCAGACTAGAGAAGTAACGGGGAACAAACTGATAAAAGAATGATAACATGCTCCGACTGGAGCGGTTTAGGAACTGCTGGAAGGCTCTAGGGGAATAAAGATGGAATGACTTCTAATTTTTAGGACCGTCTGATTTGTAATACATGCACACAAACCCCGAGAAAGCATTCCTGGAAATCACGGCCTAAAAAGGACGTTTAATACTTCTAAAAGGGACTACATGATGAAAAACAATAGTTTGGCAGTTAAAGTTTGAGATTCGAGTGTGCCATAGATCCGTCTGGTCATCAGGTGTTACGAGCCACACCCATGTCTAGCTAGAATAGTGTGTTAGGCTCAGACTAGGGAAGAGACAGGGAACAAACTGATGAAAGAATGATCATACCGAGGGAATTCACTCAGAACTAACAAGAATGATAACGTGCTCTGACTGGAGCGGTTTAGGAACTGCTGGAAGGCTCTAAGGGAATAAAGATGGAATGACTTCTAATTTTTAGGTCCGTATGATTTGAAATACGTGCACATAAACCCCTAGAAAGTGTTCCTGGAAATCTTGGCCCAAAAAAGGACGTTTAATAATTCTAAAAGGGACTACAGGATGAAAAACAATAGTTTTGGCAGTTAAAGTTTGAGATTCGATGGTGCCGTAGATCCGTTTGTTCATCAGGTGTTACAAAACACACCCATGTCTAGCTAGAATAGTGTGTTAGGCTCAGGCTAGAGAAGAAACGGGGAACAAACTGATGAAAGAATGATCATACCGAGGGAATTCACTCAGAACTAACAAGAATGATAACATGCTCCGACTCAAGCGGTTTAGGAACTACTGGAAGGCTCTAGGGGAATAAAGATGGAATGACTTCTAATTTTTAGGTCCGTATAATTTGAAATACTTGCACACAAATCGAGAGAAAGCGTTCCTGGAAATCTCAGGCCAAAAAAGGACGTTTAGTAATTCTAAAAGGGACTACAGGATGAAAACCAATAGTTTTGGCAGTTAATGTTTGAGATTCGATAATGCCGTAGATCCGTTTGGCCATCAGGTGTAACGAGCCACACCCATGTCTAGCTAGAGTAGTGTGCTAGGCTCAGACTAGAGAAGAAATAGGTAACAAACTGATTAAAGAATGATCATACCGAGGAATTCACTCAGAACTAACAATAATGATCACGTGCTCTGACTGGAGCGGTTTAGGAACTGCTGGAAGGCTCTAGGGGAATAAAGATGGAATGACTTCTAATTTTTAGGTCCGTATGATTTTAAATAAGTGCACATAAACCCCGGGAAAGTGTTCCTGGAAATCTCGGCCCAAAAAAGGTCGTTTAATAATTGTAAAAGGGACTACAGGATGAAAAACAATTGTTTTGGCAGTTAAAGTTTGACATCGATGGTGCCGTAGATCCGTTTGGTCATCAGGTGTTACAAAACACACCCATGTCTAGCTAGAATAGTGTGTTAGGCTCAGGCTAGAAAAGAAACGGGGAACAAACTGATGAAATAATGAACATACAGAGGGAATTCACTCAAAACTAACAAGAATGATAACATGCTCCGACTTGAGCGGTTTTGGAACTACTGGAAGGCTCTAGGGGAATAAAGATGGAATGACTTCTAATTTTTAGGTCCGTATGGTTTGAAATACGAGCACACAAACCCCGAGAAAGCGTTCTGGAAATCTCGGCCCAAAAAAGTACATTTAGTACTTCTAAAAGGGACTACAGGATGAAAAACAATAGTTTTGGCAGTTAAAGTTTGAGATTAGACGGTGCCGTAGATCCGTTTGGTCATTAGGTGTTACGAGCCACACCCATGTCTAGCTAGAATAGTGTGTTAGGCTCAGACTAGGGAAGATACGGGGAACAAACTTATGAAAGAATGATCATACCGAGGGAATTCACTCAGAACTAACAAGAATGATAACGTGCTCCGACTGGAGCGGTTTAGGAACTGCTGGAAGGCTCTAGGGGAATAAAGATGGAATGACTTCTAATTTTTAGGTCCGTATGATTTGAAATACGTGCACATAAACCCTGAGAAAGTGTTCCTGGAAATATCGGCCCAAAAAAGGACGTTTAATAATTTTAAAAGGGACTACAGGATGAAAAACAATAGTTTTGGCAGTTAAAGTTTGAGGTTCGATGGTGCCGAAGATCCGTTTGGTCATCAGGTGTTACGGGCCACACCCATGTCTAGCTAGAGTAGTGTGCTAGGCTCAGACTAGAGAAGTAACGGGGAACAAACTGATGAAAGAATGATAACATGCTCCGACTGGAGCGGTTTAGGAACTGCTGGAAGGCTCTAGGGGAATAAAGATGGAATGACTTCTAATTTTTAGGACCGTCTGATTTGTAATACGTGCACACAAACCCTGAGAAAGCATTCCTGGAAATCACGGCCTAAAAAGGACGTTTAATACTTCTAAAAGGGACTACATGATGAAAAACAATAGTTTGGCAGTTAAAGTTTGAGATTCGAGTGTGCCATAGATCCGTCTGGTCATCAGGTGTTACGAGCCACACCCATGTCTAGCTAGAATAGTGTGTTAGGCTCAGACTAGGGAAGAGACAGGGAACCAACTGATGAAAGAATGATCATACCGAGGGAATTCACTCAGAACTAACAAGAATGATAACGTGCTCCGACTGGAGCGGTTTAGGAACTGCTGGAAGGCTCTAAGGGAATAAAGATGGAATGACTTCTAATTTTTAGGTCCGTATGATTTGAAATACGTGCACATAAACCCCGAGAAAGTGTTCCTGGAAATCTTGGCCCAAAAAAGGACGTTTAATAATTCTAAAAGGGACTACAGGATGAAAAACAATAGTTTTGGCAGTTAAAGTTTGAGATTCGATGGTGCCGTAGATACGTTTGTTCATCAGGTGTTACGAAACACACCCATGTCTAGCTAGAATAGTGTGTTAGGCTCAGGCTAGAGAAGAAACGGGGAACAAACTGATGAAAGAATGATCATACCGAGGGAATTCACTCAGAACTAACAAGAATGATAACATGCTCCGACTCGAGCGGTTTAGGAACTACTGGAAGGCTCTAGGGGAATAAAGATGGAATGACTTCTAATTTTTAGGTCCGTATAATTTGAAATACTTGCACACAAATCGAGAGAAAGCGTTCCTGGAAATCTCAGGCCAAAAAAGGACGTTTAGTAATTCTAAAAGGGACTACAGGATGAAAACCAATAGTTTTGGCAGTTAATGTTTGAGATTCGATAATGCCGTAGATCCGTTTGGCCATCAGGTGTAACGAGCCACACCCATGTCTAGCTAGAGTAGTGTGCTAGGCTCAGACTAGAGAAGAAATAGGTAACAAACTGATTAAAGAATGATCATACCGAGGAATTCACTCAGAACTAACAATAATGATCACGTGCTCCGACTGGAGCGGTTTAGGAACTACTGGAAGGCTCTAGGGGAATAAAGATGGAATGACTTCTAATTTTTAGGTCCGTATGATTTTAAATAAGTGCACATAAACCCCGGGAAAGTGTTCCTGGAAATCTCGGCCCAAAAAAGGTCCTTTAATAATTCTAAAAGGGACTACAGGATGAAAAACAATAGTTTTGGAAGTTATAGTTTGACATCAATGGTGCCGTAGATCCGTTTGGTCATCAGGTGTTACAAAACACACCCATGTCTAGCTAGAATAGTGTGTTAGGCTCAGGCTAGAAAAGAAACAGGGAACAAACTGATGAAATAATGAACATACAGAGGGAATTCACTCAAAACTAACAAGAATGATAACATGCTCCGACTTGAGCGGTTTTGGAACTACTGGAAGGCTCTAGGGGAATAAAGATGGAATGACTTCTAATTTTTAGGTCCGTATGGTTTGAAATACGAGCACACAAACCCTGAGAAAGCGTTCTGGAAATCTCGGCCCAAAAAAGTACATTTAGTACTTCTAAAAGGGACTACAGGATGATAAACAATAGTTTTGGCAGTTAAAGTTTGAGATTAGACGGTGCCGTAGATCCGTTTGGTCATCAGGTGTTACGAGCCACACCCATGTCTAGCTAGAATAGTGTGTTAGGCTCAGACTAGGGAAGATACGGGGAAAAACTTATGAAAGAATGATCATACCGAGGGAATTCACTCAGAACTAACAAGAATGATAACGTGCTCCGACTGGAGCGGTTTAGGAACTGCTGGAAGGCTCTAGGGGAATAAAGATGGAATGACTTCTAATTTTTAGGTCCGTATGATTTGAAATACGTGCACATAAACCCCGAGAAAGTGTTCCTGGAAATATCGGCCCAAAAAAGGACGTTTAATAATTTTAAAAGGGACTACAGGATGAAAAACAATAGTTTTGGCAGTTAAAGTTTGAGATTCGATGGTGCCATAGATCCGTTTGTTCATCAGGTGTGACGAAACACACCCATGTCTAGCTAGAATCGTGTGTTAGGCTCAGGCTAGAGAAGAAACGGGGAACAAACTGATGAAAGAATGATCATACCGAGGGAATTCACTCAGAACTAACAAGAATGATAACGTGCTCCGATTGGAGCGGTTTAGGAACGGCTGGAAGGCTCTAGGGGAATAAAGATGGAATGACTTCTAATTTTTAGGTCCGTATGATTTGAAATACTTGCACACAAATCGAGAGAAAGCGTTCCTGGAAATCTCAGGCCAAAAAAGGATGTTTAGTAATTCTAAAAGGGACTACAGGATGAAAACCAATAGTTTTGGCAGTTAAAGTTTGAGATTCGATAATGCCGTAGATCCGTTTGGCCATCAGGTGTAACGAGCCACACCCATGTCTAGCTAGAGTAGTGTGCTAGGCTCAGACTAGAGAAGAAACAGGTAACAAACTGATTAAAGAATGATCATACCGAGGGAATTCACTCAGAACTAACAATAATGATCACGTGCTCCGACTGGAGCGGTTTTGGAACTGCTGAAAGGCTCTAGGGGAATAAAGATGGAATGACTTCTAATTTTTAGGTCCGTATGATTTTAAATAAGTGCACATAAACCCCGGGAAAGTGTTCCTGGAAATCTCGGCCCAAAAAAGGTCGTTTAATAATTCTAAAAGGGACTACAGGATGAAAAACAATAGTTTTGGCAGTTAAAGTTTGAGATTCGATGGTGCCGTAGATCCGTTTGGTCATCAGGTGTTACAAAACACACCCATGTCTAGCTAGAATAGTGTGTTAGGCTCAGGCTAGAAAAGAAATGGGGAACAAACTGATGAAATAATGAACATACAGAGGGAATTCACTCAAAACTAACAAGAATGATAACATGCTCCGACTGGAGCGGTTTTGGAACTACTGGAAGGCTCTAGGGGAATAAAGATGGAATGACTTCTAATTTTTAGGTCCGTATGGTTTGAAATACGAGCACACAAACCCCGAGAAAGCGTTCTGGAAATCTCGGCCCAAAAAAGTACATTTAGTACTTCTAAAAGGGACTATAGGATGAAAAACAATAGTTTTGGCAGTTAAAGTTTGAGATTCGACGGTGCCGTAGATCCGTTTGGTCATCAGGTGTTACGAGCCACACCCATGTCTAGCTAGAACAGTGTGTTAGGCTCAGACTAGGGAAGATACGGGGAACAAACTTATGAAAGAATGATCATACCGAGGGAATTCACTCAGAACTAACAAGAATGATAACGTGCTCCGACTGGAGCGGTTTAGGAACTGCTGGAAGGCTCTAGGGGAATAAAGATGGAATGACTTCTAATTTTTAGGTCCGTATGATTTGAAATACGTGCACATAAACCCCAAGAAAGTGTTCCTGGAAATATCGGCCCAAAAAAGGACGTTTAATAATTCTAAAAGGGACTACAGGATGAAAAAAAATAGTTTTGGCAGTTAAAGTTTGAGATTCGATGGTGCCATAGATCCGTTTGTTCATCAGGTGTTACGAAACACACCCATGTCTAGCTAGAATCGTGTGTTAGGCTCAGGCTAGAGAACAAACGGGGAACAAACTGATGAAAGAATGATCATACCGAGGGAATTCACTCAGAACTAACAAGAATGATAACATGCTCCGACTCGAGCGGTTAGGAACTACTGGAAGGCTCTAGGGGAATAAAGATGGAATGACTTCTAATTTTTAGGTCCGTATGATTTGAAATACTTGCACACAAACAGCGCAAAAGCGTTCCTGGAAATCTCAGCCCAAAAAAGGACGTTTAGTAATTCTAAAAGGGACTACTGGATGATACACAATAGTTTTGGCAATTAAAGTTTGAGATTCGACGGTGCCTTAGATCCGTTTGGTCATCAGGTGTAACAAGCCACACCCATGTCTAGCTAGAATAGTGTGCTAGGCTCAGACTAGAGAAGAAACGGGGAACAAAGTGATTAAAGAATGATCATACCGAGGGAATTCACTCAGAACTAACAAGAATGATAACGTGCTCCGACTTGAGCGGTTTAGGAACTGCTGGAAGGCTCTAGTGGAATAAAGATGGAATGACTTCTAATTTTTAGGTTCGTATGATTTGAAATACATGCACACAAACCCCAAGAAAGCGTTCCTGGAAATCTCGGCCGAAAAAAGGATGTTTAATAATTCTAAAAGGGACTACAGGATGAAAAACAATAGTTTTGGCAGTTAAAGTTTGAGATTCGATGGTGCCGTAGATCTGATTGGTCATCAGGTGTTACGAGCCACACCCATGTCTAGCTAGAATAGTCTGTTAGGCTCAATCTAGAAAAGAAACAGGGAACAAATTGATGAAAGAATGATCATACCGAGGGAATTCACTCAGAACTAACAAGAATGATAACATGCTCCGACTGGAGCGGTTTAGGAACTGCTGCAAGGCTATAGGGGAATAAAGATGGAATGACTTCTAATTTTTAGGTCTGTATGATTTGAAATACTTGCACACAAACTGCGCGAAAGCGTTCTTGGAAATCTCAGCCCAAAAAAGGACGTTTAGTAATTCTAAAAGGGACTACCGGATGAAAAACAATAGTTTTGGCAGTTAAAGTTTGAGATTCGATAATGCCGTAGATCCGTTTGGTCATCAGGTGTAACGAGCCACACCGATGTCTAGCTAGAGTAGTGTGCTTGGCTCAGACTAGAGAAGAAACGGGGAACAAACTGATGAAATAATGATCATACCGAGGGAATTCACTCAAAACTAACAATAATGATAATGTGCTCCGACTGGAGCGGTTTAGGAACTGCTGGAAGGCTCTAGGGGAATAAAGATGCAATGACTTCTAATTTTTAGGTCCGTATGATTTGAAATACATGCACACAAACCCCGAGAAAGCGTTCCTGGAAATCTCGGCCCAAAAAAGGACGTTTAGTAATTCTAAAAGGGACTACAGAATGAAAAACAATAGTTTTGGTAGTTAAAGTTTGAGATTTTTCGGTGCCGTAGATCTGTTTGGTCATCAGGTGTTACGAGCCACACCCATGTCTAGCTAGAATAGTGTGTTAGGCTCAGGCTAGAAAAGAAATGAGGAACAAAGTGATGAAAGAATGATCATACCGAGGGAATTCACTTAGAACTAACAAGAATGATAACATGCTCCGACTGAAGCGGTTTAGGAACTGCTGGAAGGCTCTAGGGGAATAAAGATGGAATAACTTCTAATTTTTAGGTCCGTATGATTTGAAATACTTGCACACAAATGGCGCGAAAGCGTTCCTGGAAATCTCAGCCCAAAAATGGACGTTTAGTAATTCTAAAAGGGACTACAGGATGAAAAACAATAGTTTTGGCAGTTAAAGTTTGAGATTCGACGGTGCCGTAGATCCGTTTGGTCATCAGGTGTTACAAGCCACACCCATGTCTAGCTAGAATAGTGTGTTAGGCTCAAGCTAGATAAGAAACAGGAACAGACTGATGAAAGAATGATCAAACCGAGGGAATTCACTCAGAACTAACAATAATGTTAACGTGCTCCGACTGGAGCGGTTTAGGAACTGCTAGAAGGCTCTAGGGCAATAAAGATGGAATGACTTCTAATTTTTAGGTCCGTATGATTTGAAATACGTGCACACAAACCCCGGGAAAGCGTTCCTGGAAATCTCAGCCCAAAAACGTACGTTTAGTAATTCTAAAAGGGACTACAGGATGAAAAACAATAGTTTTGGCAGTTAAAGTTTGAGATTCGACGGTGCCGTAGATCCGTTTGGTCATCAGGTGTTACGAGCCACACCCATGTCTAGCTAGAATAGTGTGTTAGGATCAAGCTAGATAAGAAATGGGGAACAAAGTGATGAAAGAATGATCAAACCGAGGGAATTCACTCAGAACTAACAATAATGATAACGTGCTCCGACTGGAGCAGTTTAGGAACTGCTGGAAGGCTCTAGGGCAATAAAGATGGAATGACTTCTAATTTTTAGGTCCGTATGATTTGAAATACTTGCACACAAACCGCGCGAAAGCGTTCCTTGAAATCTCAGCCCAAAAAAGTACGTTTAGTAATTCTAAAAGGGACTACAGGATGAAAAACAATAGTTTTGGCAGTTAAAGTTTGAGATTCGACGGTGCCGTAGATCCGTTTGGTCATCAGGTGTTACGAGCCACACCCATGTCTAGCTAGAATAGTGTGCTAGGCTCGGGCTAGAGAAGAAACGGGGAACAAACTGATGAAAGAATGATCAAACCGAGGGAATTCACTCAGAACTAACAAGAATGATAACGTGCTCCGACTGGAGCGGTTTAGGAACTTCTGGAAGGCTCTAGGGGAATAAAGATGGAATGACTTCTAATTTTTAGGTCCGTATGATTTGAAATACTTGCACACAAACCGCGCGAAAGCGTTCCTGGAAATCTCAGCCCAAAAAAGGACGTTTAGTAATTCTAAAAGGGTCTACAGGATGAAAAACAATAGTTTTGGCAGTTAAAGTTTGAGATTCGATAATGCCGTAGATCCGTTTGGTCATCAGGTGTAACGAGCCACACACATGTCTAGCTAGAATAGTGTGCTAGGCTCAGACTAGAGAAGAAACGGGGAACAAACTGATGAAAGAATGATCATACCGAGGGAATTCACTCAGAACTAACAAGAATGATAACGTGCTCCGACTTGAGCGGTTTAGGAACTGCTGGAAGGCTCTAGTGGAATAAAGATGGAATGACTTCTAATTTTTAGGTCCGTATGATTTGAAATACATGCACACAAACCCCAAGAAAGCGTTCCTGGAAATGTCGGCCGAAAAAAGGATGTTTAATAATTCTAAAAGGGACTACAGGATGAAAAACAATAGTTTTGGCAGTTAAAGTTTGAGATTCGATGGTGCCGTAGATCTGATTGGTCATCAGGTGTTACGAGCCACACCCATGTCTAGCTAGAATAGTCTGTTAGGCTCAGGCTAGAAAAGAAACAGGGAACAAAGTGATGAAAGAATGATCATACCGAGGGAATTCACTCAGAACTAACAAGAATGATAACATGCTCCGACTGGAGCGGTTTAGGAACTGCTGGAAGGCTATAGGGGAATAAAGATGGAATGACTTCTAATTTTTAGGTCTGTATGATTTGAAATACTTGCACACAAACCGCGCGAAAGCGTTCTTGGAAATCTCAGCCCAAAAAAGGACGTTTAGTAATTCTAAAAGGGACTACCGGATGAAAAACAATAGTTTTGGCAGTTAAAGTTTGAGATTCGATAATGCCGTAGATCCGTTTGGTCATCAGGTGTAACGAGCCACACCCATGTCTAGCTAGAGTAGTGTGCTTGGCTCAGACTAGAGAAGAAACGGGGAACAAACTGATGAAATAATGATCATACCGAGGGAATTCACTCAAAACTAACAATAATGATAATGTGCTCCGACTGGAGCGGTTTAGGAACTGCTGGAAGGCTCTAGGGGAATAAAGATGCAATGACTTCTAATTTTTAGGTCCGTATGATTTGAAATACATGCACACAAACCCCGAGAAAGCGTTCCTGGAAATCTCGGCCCAAAAAAGGACGTTTAGTAATTCTAAAAGGGACTACAGAATGAAAAACAATAGTTTTGGCAGTTAAAGTTTGAGATTTGACGGTGTCGTAGATCTGTTTGGTCATCAGGTGTTACGAGCCACACCCATGTCTAGCTAGAATAGTGTGTTAGGCTCAGGCTAGAAAAGAAACGGGGAACAAAGTGATGAAAGAATGATCATACCGAGGGAATTCGCTCAGAACTAACAAGAATGATAACATGCTCCGACTGGAGCGGTTTAGGAACTGCTCGAAGGCTCTAGGGGAATAAAGATGGAATGACTTCTAATTTTTAGGTCCGTATGATTTGAAATACTTGCACACAAACTGCGCGAAAGCGTTCCTGGAAATCTCAGCCCAAAAAAGGACGTTTAGTAATTCTAAAAGGGACTACAGGATGAAACACAATAGTTTTGGCAGTTAAAGTTTTAGATTCGACGGTGCCTTAGATCCGTTTGGTCATCAGGTGTAATGAGCCACACCCATGTCTAGCTAGAATAGTGTGCTAGGCTCAGACTAGAGAAGAAACAGGGAACAAAGTGATTAAAGAATGATCATACCGAGGGAATTCACTCAGAACTAACAAGAATGATAACGTGCTCCGACTAGAGCGGTTTAGGAACTGCTGGAAGGCTCTAGTGGAATAAAGATGGCATGACTTCTAATTTTTAGGTCCGTGTGATTTGAAATACGTGCACACAAACCCCGAGAAAGCGTTCCTGGAAATCTCGGCTGAAAAAAGGATGTTTAATAATTGTAAAGGGACTACAGGATGAAAAACAATAGTTTTGGCAGTTAAAGTTTGAGATTCGATGGTTCCGTAGATCTGTTTGGTCATCAGGTGTTACGAGCCACACCCATGTCTAGCTAGAATAGTCTGTTAGGCTCAGGCTAGAAAAGAAACAAGGAACAAAGTGATGAAAGAATGATCATACCGAGGGAATTCACTCAGAACTAACAAGAATGATAACATGCTCCGACTGGAGCGGTTTAGGAACTGCTGGAAGGCTCTAGGGGAATAAAGATGGAATGACTTCTAATTTTTAGGTCCGTATGATTTGAAATACTTGCACACAAACCGCGCGAAAGCGTTCCTGGAAATCTCAGCCCAAAAAAGGACGTTTAGTAATTCTAAAAGGGACTACAGGATGAAAAACAATAGTTTTGGCAGTTAAAGTTTGAGATTCGACGGTGCCGTAGATCCGTTTGGACATCAGGTGTTACGAGCCACACCCATGTCTAGCTAGAATAGTGCCTTGGGCTCGGGCTAGATATGAAACGGGGAACAAACTGATGAAAGAATGATCAAACCGAGGGAATTCACTCAGAACTAACAATAATAATAACGTGCTCCGACTGGAGTGGTTTAGGAACTGCTAGAAGGCTCTAGGGCAATAAAGATGGAATGACTTCTAATTTTTAGGTCCGTATGATATGAAATACTTGCACACAAACTGCGCAAAAGCGTTCCTGGAAATCTCGGCCCAAAAAAGGACGTTTAGTAATTCTAAAAGGGACTACAGTATGAAAACAATAGTTTTGGCAGTTAAATTTTGAGATTTGACGGTGCCGTAGATCTGTTTGGTCATCAGGTGTTACGAGCCACACCCATGTCTAGCTAGAATAGTGTGTTAGGCTCAGGCTAGAAAAGAAACGGGGAACAAAGTGATGAAACAATGATCATACCGAGGGAATTCACTTAGAACTAACAAGAATGATAACATGCTCCGACTGAAGCGGTTTAGGAACTGCTGGAAGGCTCTAGGGGAATAAAGATGGAATGACTTCTAATTTTTAGGTCCGTATGATTTGAAATACTTGCACACAAACCGCGCGAAAGCATTCCTGGAAATATCTGCCCAAAAAAGGACGTTTAGTAATTCTAAAAGGGACTACAGGATGAAAAACAATAGTTTTGGCAGTTAAAGTTTGAGATTCGACGGTGCCGTAGATCCGTTTGGTCATCAGGTGTTATGAGCCACACCCATGTCTAGCTAGAATAGTGTGTTAGGCTCAGGCTAGAGAAGAAACGGGGTACAAACTGATGAAAGAATGATCAAACCGAGGGAATTCACTCAGAACTAATAATAATGATAACGTGCTCCGACTGGAGCGGTTTAGGAACTGCTGGAAGGCTCTAGGGGAATAAAGATGGAATGACTTCTAATTTTTAGGTCCGTATGATTTGAAATACTTGCACACAAACCGCCCGAAAGCGTTCCTGTAAATCTCAGCCTAAAAAAGGTCCTTTAGTAATTCTAAAAGGGACTACAGGATGAAATATAATAGTTTGGGCAGTTAAAATTTGAGATTCGACGGTGCCATAGATCTGTTTGGTCATCAAGTGTTACGAGGCACACCCATGTCTAGCTAGAATAGTGTGTTAGGCTCAGGCAAGAGAAGAAACGGGGAACAAAGTGATGAAAGAATGATCATACCGAGGGAATTCACTCAGAACTAACAAGAATGATAACGTGCTCCGACTAGAGCAGTTTAGAAACTGCTGGAAGGCTCTAGGGGAATAAAGATGGAATGACTTCAAATTTTTAGGTCCGTATGATTTGAAATACTTGCACACAAACTGCGCGAAAGCGTTCCTGGAAATCTCAGCCCAAAAAAGGACGTTTAGTAATTCTAAAAGGGACTACAGGATGAAAAACAATAGTTTTGGCAGTTAAAGTTTGAGATTCGATGGTGCTGTAGATCTGTTTGGTCATCATGTGTTACGAACCACACCCATATCTAGCTAGAATAGTGCCTTAGGCTCAGACTAGAGAAGAAAGGGGGAACAAACTGATGAAAGAATGATCATACCGAGGGAATTCACTCAGAACTAACAAGAATGATAACATGCTCCGACTGGAGCGGTTTAGGAACTACTGGAAGGCTCTAGGGGAATAAAGATGGAATGACTTCTAATTTTTAGGTCCGTATGATTTCAAATACCCCGAGAAACCGTTCCTGGAAATCTCGGCCCAAAAAAGGACGTTTAGTAATTCTAAAAGGGACTACAGAATGAAAAACAATAGTTTTGGCAGTTAAAGTTTGAGATTTGATGGTGGCGTAGATCTGTTTGGTCATCAGGTGTTACGAGCCACACCCATGTCTAGCTAGAATAGTGTGTTAGGCTCAGCCTAGAAAAGAAACGGGGAACAAAGTGATGAAAGAATAATCATACCGAGGGAATTCACTCAGAACTAACAAGAATGATAACATGCTCTGGAAGGCTCTAGGCGAATAAAGATGGAATGACTTCTAATTTTTAGGTCCGTATGATTTGAAATACTTGCACACAAACCGCGCGAAAGCGTTCCTGGAAATCTCAGCCCAAAAAAGGACGTTTAGTAATTCTAAAAGGGACTACAGGATGAGAAACAATAGTTTTGGCAGTTAAAGTTTGAGATTCGACGGTGCCGTAGATTTGTTTGGTCATCAGGTGTTATGAGCCACACCCATGTCTAGCTGTAATAGTGTGTTAGGCTCAGGCTAGAGAAGAAACAGGGAACAAACTGATGAAAGAATGATCAAACCGAGGGAATTCACTCAGAACTAACAATAATGATAACGTGCTCCGACTGGAGCGGTTTAGGAACTGCTGGAAGGCTCTAGGGGAATAAAGATGGAATGACTTCTAATTTTTAGGTCCGTATGATTTGAAATACTTGCACACAAACCGCGCGAAATTGTTCTTGGAAATCTCAGCCCAAAAAAGGACGTTTAGTAATTCTAAAAGGGACTACAGGATGAAAAACAATAGTTTTGGCAGTTAAAGTTTGAGATTCGACGGTGCCATAGATCCGTTTGGTCATCAGGTGTTACGAGCCACACCCATGTCTAGCTAGAATAGTGTGTTAGGCTCTGGCTAGAGAAGAAACGGGGTACAAACTGATGAAAGAATGATCAAACCGAGGGAATTCACTCAGAACTAACAATAATGATAACGTGCTCCGACTGGAGCGGTTTAGGAACTGCTGGAAGGCTCTAGGGGAATAAAGATGGAATGACTTCTAATTTTTAGGTCCGTATGATTTGAAATACTTGCACACAAACCGCGCGAAAGCATTCCTGGAAATATCTGCCCAAAAAAGGACGTTTAGTAATTCTAAAAGGGACTACAGGATGAAAAACAATAGTTTTGGCAGTTAAAGTTTGAGATTCGACGGTGCCGTAGATCCGTTTGGTCATCAGGTGTTATGAGCCACACCCATGTCTAGCTAGAATAGTGTGTTAGGCTCAGGCTAGAGAAGAAACGGGGTACAAACTGATGAAAGAATGATCAAACCGAGGGAATTCACTCAGAACTAATAATAATGATAACGTGCTCCGACTGGAGCGGTTTAGGAACTGCTGGAAGGCTCTAGGGGAATAAAGATGGAATGACTTCTAATTTTTAGGTCCGTATGATTTGAAATACTTGCACACAAACCGCCCGAAAGCGTTCCTGTAAATCTCAGCCTAAAAAAGGTCCTTTAGTAATTCTAAAAGGGACTACAGGATGAAATATAATAGTTTGGGCAGTTAAAATTTCAGATTCGACGGTGCCATAGATCTGTTTGGTCATCAAGTGTTACGAGGCACACCCATGTCTAGCTAGAATAGTGTGTTAGGCTCAGGCAAGAGAAGAAACGGGGAACAAAGTGATGAAAGAATGATCATACCGAGGGAACTCACTCAGAACTAACAAGAATGATAACGTGCTCCGACTAGAGCAGTTTAGAAACTGCTGGAAGGCTCTAGGGGAATAAAGATGGAATGACTTCAAATTTTTAGGTCCGTATGATTTGAAATACTTGCACACAAACTGCGCGAAAGCGTTCCTGGAAATCTCAGCCCAAAAAAGGACGTTTAGTAATTCTAAAAGGGACTACAGGATGAAAAACAATAGTTTTGGCAGTTAAAGTTTGAGATTCGATGGTGCTGTAGATCTGTTTGGTCATCATGTGTTACGAACCACACCCATATCTAGCTAGAGTAGTGCCTTAGGCTCAGACTAGAGAAGAAAGGGGGAACAAACTGATGAAAGAATGATCATACCGAGGGAATTCACTCAGAACTAACAAGAATGATAACATGCTCCGACTGGAGCGGTTTAGGAACTACTGGAAGGCTCTAGGGGAATAAAGATGGAATGACTTCTAATTTTTAGGTCCGTATGATTTCAAATACCCCGAGAAACCGTTCCTGGAAATCTCGGCCCAAAAAAGGACCTTTAGTAATTCTAAAAGGGACTACAGAATGAAAAACAATAGTTTTGGCAGTTAAAGTTTGAGATTTGATGGTGGCGTAGATCTGTTTGGTCATCAGGTGTTACGAGCCACACCCATGTCTAGCTAGAATAGTGTGTTAGGCTCAGCCTAGAAAAGAAACGGGGAACAAAGTGATGAAAGAATAATCATACCGAGGGAATTCACTCAGAACTAACAAGAATGATAACATGCTCTGGAAGGCTCTAGGCGAATAAAGATGGAATGACTTCTAATTTTTAGGTCCGTATGATTTGAAATACTTGCACACAAACCGCGCGAAAGCGTTCCTGGAAATCTCAGCCCAAAAAAGGACGTTTAGTAATTCTAAAAGGGACTACAGGATGAGAAACAATAGTTTTGGCAGTTAAAGTTTGAGATTCGACGGTGCCGTAGATTTGTTTGGTCATCAGGTGTTATGAGCCACACCCATGTCTAGCTGTAATAGTGTGTTAGGCTCAGGCTAGAGAAGAAACAGGGAACAAACTGATGAAAGAATGATCAAACCGAGGGAATTCACTCAGAACTAACAATAATGATAACGTGCTCCGACTGGAGCGGTTTAGGAACTGCTGGAAGGCTCTAGGGGAATAAAGATGGAATGACTTCTAATTTTTAGGTCCGTATGATTTGAAATACTTGCACACAAACCGCGCGAAATTGTTCTTGGAAATCTCAGCCCAAAAAAGGACGTTTAGTAATTCTAAAAGGGACTACAGGATGAAAAACAATAGTTTTGGCAGTTAAAGTTTGAGATTCGACGGTGCCATAGATCCGTTTGGTCATCAGGTGTTACGAGCCACACCCATGTCTAGCTAGAATAGTGTGTTAGGCTCTGGCTAGAGAAGAAACGGGGTACAAACTGATGAAAGAATGATCAAACCGAGGGAATTCACTCAGAACTAACAATAATGATAACGTGCTCCGACTGGAGCGGTTTAGGAACTGCTGGAAGGCTCTAGGGGAATAAAGATGGAATGACTTCTAATTTTTAGGTCCGTATGATTTGAAATACTTGCACACAAACCGCGCGAAAGCGTTCCTGGAAATCTCAGCCTAAAAAAGGACGTTTAGTAATTCTAAAAGGGACTACAGGATGAAAAATAATAGTTTGGGCAGTTAAAATATGAGATTCGACGGTGCCGTAGATCTGTTTGGTCATCAGGTGTTATGAGGCACACCCATGTCTAGCTAGAATAGTGTGTTAGGCTCAGGCAAGAGGAGAAACGGGGAACAAACTGACGAAAGAATGATCATACCAAGGGAATTCACTCAGAACTAACAAGAATGATAACGTGCTCCGACTGGAGCAGTTTAGAAACTGCTGGAAGGCTCTAGGGGAATAAAGATGGAATGACTTCAAATTTTTAGGTCCGTATGATTTGAAATACTTGCACACAAACTGCGCGAAAGCGTTCCTGGAAATCTCAGCCCAAAAAAGGACGTTTAGTAATTCTAAAAGGGACTACAGGATGAAACTCAATAGTTTTGGCAGTTAAAGTTTTAGATTCGACGGTGCCTTAGATCCGTTTGGTCATCAGGTGTAATGAGCCACACCCATGTCTAGCTAGAATAGTGTGCTAGGCTCAGACTAGAGAAGAAACGGGGAACAAAGTGATTAAAGAATGATCATACCGAGGGAATTCACTCAGAACTAACAAGAATGATAACGTGCTCCGACTAGAGCGGTTTAGGAACTGCTGGAAGGCTCTAGTGGAATAAAGATGGAATGACTTCTAATTTTTAGGTCCGTGTGATTTGAAATACGTGCACACAAACCCCGAGAAAGCGTTCCTGGAAATCTCGGCTGAAAAAAGGATGTTTAATAATTCTAAAGGGACTACAGGATGAAAAACAATAGTTTTGGCAGTTAAAGTTTGAGATTCGATGGTTCCGTAGATCTGTTTGGTCATCAGGTGTTACGAGCCACACCCATGTCTAGCTAGAATAGTCTGTTAGGCTCAGGCTAGAAAAGAAACAGGGAACAAAGTGATGAAAGAATGATCATACCGAGGGAATTCACTCAGAACTAACAAGAATGATAACATGCTCCGACTGGAGCGGTTTAGGAACTGCTGGAAGGCTCTAGGGGAATAAAGATGGAGTGACTTCTAATTTTTAGGTCCGTATGATTTGAAATACTTGCACACAAACCGCGCGAAAGCGTTCCTGGAAATCTCAGCCCAAAAAAGGACGTTTAGTAATTCTAAAAGGGACTACAGGATGATAAACAATAGTTTTGGCAGTTAAAGTTTGAGATTCGACGGTGCCGTAGATCCGTTTGGACATCAGGTGTTACGAGCCACACCCATGTCTAGCTAGAATAGTGCCTTGGGCTCGGGCTAGATATGAAACGGGGAACAAACTGATGAAAGAATGATCAAACCGAGGGAATTCACTCAGAACTAACAATAATAATAACGTGCTCCGACTGGAGTGGTTTAGGAACTGCTAGAAGGCTCTAGGGCAATAAAGATGGAATGACTTCTAATTTTTAGGTCCGTATGATATGAAATACTTGCACACAAACTGCGCAAAAGCGTTCCTGGAGACCCGACCGACAGCGCGATACGCAAGACAGTCGACGGGCGCTTTTGCAGACCCGAAAACCCCACACCCCCGGGAGGGACCCCGTCAGGGAGTGCAGCGGCTATGGGCTGCCCTAGGTCGATTCGCTCGCCCCTAGAGCCTCGGGATTCGCAGCTCTCAAACACGAAGAACAGCGAAAAACGAGATAGAAAAACGGTGGAGAGATAAAACGTAGATGAAAAAGTAGTATGTTGATTTGTTCGATTGTGTGTTGTTCAATCGGCCGTCACCCCCAACATATATAAGATGTGGCTGGACTTCCCGTATAAGTAGGATTCATCTAGGCTTTCCTTACAAGAAAAATTACATCAATTCACGTCCTAGAGTCCTAATTCTATTCCAACTCGGATTCAGTCTGAATCTGGCCCAAACTCTGTCTTCCTTCTTGCATGGGCCGCCGGGCTTGCATGATCTCCGATCGAGACGGACCAAATATCAAGCTTATGCGCCTCGACGATACGAACAACTCTCATGTTGATCATTTTTTCAAATAAGGCCATCTTGAATACTTTTTGAGGTCATCTTTATCTTCCAGTCGGACTCAGTTTTGAAGTAGACTGGATTATCCGAGTCTCGTAGTGAATTTGTAGGCTATATATTATCTCTGATGATGATGACTCCAAAATCAAAATTTACCGTCTTGATGATACGCACAACTTCTATATTGAACACTTCTTCATCCAAGGTCATTTTGATAAACTTTCGAGCACATGTTCAATTTCACTCGGACTTGAGCTCATCCACTCGGATATTAGATACTTTCACTCGGATCGTCCGATTGGACTTTTTCAATCAGAAGACAATCTTTCACTCGGATGACTATATTTCCACTCGGAAGGCACTATCTTATTCAATCGGCAAGTTTTCGTCCCGATGGTAATCTTTTCACTCGGAATATTTTCACCTGGACGACAATTTCACTCGGATGATCATATTTTCACTCGGATGACTATATTTCCACTTGGATAATAATAAGTTCATCCGGTCAGCAAACTTTCACTCGACCGTAAAATTTCATTCGACCGTAAACTTTCACTCGACCGTAAACTTTCACTCGGATGGTAAACTTTTCACTCGGATTTCCGACTGAAAACATAGCCCGATCTTGATTTGTCTCTCCAGGCCTCATATGATCTCGGATTGAGATGAATTATATATGAAAATCGATCGGCTCGACGAGACAAAACTTTTCCATGTTGAAGGTTTTCCGATTGAAGGCCGTATTGATGGCCGAATTACTCGCGCAACCTATCAGACAAGTGTCTGGCACCCCGCGCCATATTTCCGTTGAGGTTCAGTCTGTAGTATATTGCCTCTAACTTTTGCATATGAACTCGGATTGAGATGACTTATATATCAAAATCAATTGCTTCAACGAGACGAAGACAATTCCTTAAGAGTGCTCCTTCATCCGAGGTCATCTTGAAGACGTGATTGGCCAAAAACCACTCGGAACATTGAACTATACCACTCGGAGTATAGTTTCGGTCCGTAAGATAAAGTCGAATGAATATAACCGAAACATCAAAGTGGTTCCACTCGGTGACGTGAATATTTTTATTTTGAAAACTCATTCACTCGAGACCATCTTCATTGCAATCTGTATCTTGCCAAAATCAGGTGTCAACACATGCCCCCCTGTTTTTCGGCAAAGCTTGCAAGCCGAAAAATAATATGCATAGTGTTTGTTCTATGGACGATATCAACACTCCATCGGCCATTTATTTTTCTCAGGGCGATAATTATGTATCGGCCATGTTTGTGCTAAGGGCAATAATCGTATATCGGCCATTGCCTACTTAGGCTTCCTGCCACACACTCGGGTGGTATTTCTTCAAATATTTGCCATTGAGAGCTCGAGGTAACAATGCCCCTTGTATTGATTCCACCAAATATGAATTTCCGGGAACAACTCTTGCAATCCTAAAAGGACCTTCCCAACTTGGAGACCACTTCCCGAATTTTCTATCTCTTGAACCAATCGGTAGAATCACTTTCCAGACGAGATCTCCAACTTGAAAATTCTTCAACTTGACTTTCTTATTGTAAGCTCTTGCCACCCTCAACTTATCTCTCTCTACGGCCTTTAAAGTAGCCAAACGTTTATCAGCAACCTCATCAACGTTGTCCATCATCAAGTTATAAAAGTCTATTGCCGATAAATCATTTTGTTTGGCTATTCTCAAAGCATTCAAATTTACTTCCACCGGTAAAACAGCCTCCTGACCATATACTAGCTCATATGGAGTCACTTTCGTAGCACCATGCCTTGAGATTCTATGTGCCCATAATGCCTCAGACAACAAGTCATGCCATCTCCTTGGATTATCCTCAATCTTCTTCTTGATGAGCTTGATTAAAATTTTATTGCTAGACTCAGCTTGTCCATTAGCTTGGGCATAATATGGGGAGGAATTGAGCAACTTTATGTTATAAGATTCGGCAAACTCTCTGACTTGGTGTGACATAAAAGATGAACCTTGATCTGTAGTTAACGTTTGAGGAATACTGAATCTATGAATAATGTGCTTGGTTATGAATTAAATTACCTCCGTATGTGTCATGTTCTTGAGAGGTACTGCTTCAGACCATTTAGTGAAATAATCAGTTGCCACCAATACGAACCGATGCCCTTTTGAGGAAGACGGACGGATTTGTCCAATGAAATCTAAACCCCAACCTCTGAAAGGCCACGGTTTGATAATAGGATGTAACATAGCAGCAGGAGCCAATTGAATATCACCAAACTTTTGACAAGCTTCACACCCCTTATAATATCTGAAGCAATCATTAATCATAGTCGGCCAATAAAACCCAGCACGTCGCAATAACCATTTCATCTTGGGAGCCGACTGGTGAGTGCCACAAATACCTTCATGTACTTCTCCCATAGAAACTCTTGCCTGGTCCTCGTCCAAACACTTTAGAAGAACATCATCGACGGTTCGGCGATAAAGACCATCATCTCTCATTGTATACTTGAAAGCCACACGCCGAACATCCCTGTCCACCCTTTCGCTCGGATTGCACAAGTAATCAACAATGGGCTTCCTCCAGTCGGGATTGTCACCTGCACTAGACTTTTTGTTAATGGCCGAATCAGTGGGTTCAGGTTCGGCCTCTCCCATATTGGCAAGACAAGACATCGGTCTTTGAGAGATATGAAACATGCCATGATCAACATGATATCCGGATGCTTGTTGTGCCAATTCATTTTCTTTCCAATTGTCATGTCTAGATATATGAGCAATGCTAAAGCAATCCAACATAGAAATTATATCTAGACATCTATCAAGATAAACATTAAGTGATTCGTCCAAACACTGAAAGACTTTGGATATTTGCTGCACCACTAGTAACGAATCACCATAAGCCTCAATATGTGTAGCACCTATAGCAAGTAACATCTCTAGGCCGAATAACAATGCTTCATATTAGGCTTGATTGTTTGTGCAAAAATATTCTAAGCGGCATGAGGCTTCAAAAACAGCACCATGAGGAGATATATAAACAATACCAACACCTTGGCCATTGCTACAAACTGAACCATCAAAGTATAATCTCCATGGTACTAATGAAACAAGGTTCATATAAACATCATGCTTGTTATTAATCCGATGTTCAACAATGAAATTAGCAACAATTTGGCCTTTCATGGATTTTAGAGATTCATAAGCCAAATCATATTCAATCAAAGCATAAGCCCACTTGCCAATTCTACCACTAAGAATTGGCCTATGCAACATGTATTTAATGACATCGGTTTGACAAGCTACTACACAAACACTCGGCACTAAATAATGTCTCAGTTTTGTGCAAGCATAATATAAGCATAGACATAATTTCTCAATAAATGTATACCTTGTCTCTGCGTCCAATAAGCGGCGGCTCAAATAAGTGATGGCATGCTCTTTTCCTTCGGTCTCTTGAGTTAGAACAGCACCAATAACTCCTTCCTTTGCTGCAATGTAAAGTCTGAAGGGTTCCCTATGCTTGGGTGCTCTCATCACCGGAGGAGTGCACAAATAATTCTTGATCATATCAAATGCTTCTTGCTGTTTTGCCCCCCAAGTGAAATCAGCATCATTCTTTAACCGAAGGATAGGAGTAAATGCATCAACTTTCCCTGATAGATTAGCTATGAATCTTCTCAAATAATTGACCTTGCCAAGGAACTTTTGCATATCTCTCTTGCATGTTGGAGCCTCCACCTTCTGTATAGCCTCTATCTTTTTGGGATCAATCTCTATACCATCTTCATGAATAATGAAACCCAAAAACTTGCCAGCTGACACGCCGAAAGCACACTTCAAAGGATTCATTTTCAATCCATACCATTTCATTCTTTCAAAACCTAAACGCAAATCGGCCAAGTGAGATTCAAAAGCATCCGATTTGACAACAATATCATCAATATAAACTTCAAGTATGACACCGAGTAAATCATGAAAAATCAAATTCATAGCCCTTTGATATGTGGCGCCAGCATTTTTTAATCCGAATGTCATCACTGTACACTCGAATAAACCAAGGAAACCAGGGCATCGAAAAGCTGTCTTGTACATGTCCTCTTCGGCCATAAAAATTTGATTGTATCCGGCATTACCATCTAGAAAGCTAATAACCTTATGTCCAGAAGCATCATTAATAAGCATATAGGCTATTGGCATAGGATACTCATCTTTGGGTGTAGCCCTATTCAAATCTCTGAAATCAATGCATACCCTCAACTTGCCGGATCCTTTCTTCTCTACTGGGACAATGTTAGAAATCCAATCAGCATACCTGCCAGGTCGAATGAAATTAGCTTCAAGCAGTCGACCGATCTCTTCCTTGATCCGGTCATATGTTTTCGGATTAAATTTTCTGGCCGACTGTTTATAAGGTCTAAAACCGGCCTTTATAGGCAACCGATGTTCCACTAGCTCTCGGCTTAACCCTGGCATCTCATGATATTCCCATGCAAAGCAACAAACATATTCTTTCAATAGCTCGATTAACTTAGCCTTACAATCGGCTTTCAAATTTTTGTTTATAAATGTCGGTCGAGTGACTAAACCATCTCCAATATCTACCTCTTCTAACGGATCGGCTGATGTAAAACCTTGTCCCAGTTTATCCATGTCATCCAACTCCTCTATAGACTCATACATATCGTTCTCATTGGATCGATACTTTACAAGACGTTTTTGTAACCACTCGGAATTAGGATCCATTTAAACATATCATACCTTGGAGCCGATTGCATTCACTCGGCTTTAAAGAGACGGGCACAAAACCATTCTTAGTCGCGCTGAGAAAATCAAATTCTGATAAGTCACGTCCCGTCAAGCAAGTAGCGTTGGGATGTTGCCAATCCACCGATGCATCGGCCAAAGCAACACAGGCCGAGTTATCCGCATGAATAACTTCCACTTCATCATCAACCCACTGAATCAAAAACTGGTGCATAGTGGATGGCACGCACTGGTTTGCATGAACCCAATCGCAGCCTAGTATGACGTTGTAGTTACCTTGCACCTCAGCGACAAAGAATGCAGTAGCCAAAGTTTTGCTTCCGACTGTAAGCTCCACATACATCACACCTTTGGCTTCAGTTTTCTCTTTGCCTTCAAATCCGTTGAGCACCATATTGGTCTTGATCAATTCTTCATCAGGCAAACCCAATTTCTTGAAGACCGAATAGGGCATAAGATTTACCACAGCACCACCATCAACAAGCATCTGAGTGAGCGGCGACCCATTGATATGACCTTTGAGATATAATGGTTTAAGATGCGTTACTGGTTCTTTTGGCTTCTCAAATATTGCGTTTTTAGGGCCAAAATCCAGCTGAGCCACCTCCCTTTCTTTATCCAAAGCACGAAACTCAGCAGGTAAGTAATACACCATATTGATATCCATACCTTCATGAACCGGCGTAGACTCATAGTCCAACATATCAGCCTCCTTCTCAAGTGCATCCACTGATTCAGAAATTTGTCCGAGTGAAGAGGAAGCAATAGGTAACGTAGACGATGCAATGATTGCGTCGTCTTCTTTTGGTAGTGTAGGTGCTGGTGTGATAGGTGTAGAAGCCACAACATCTTGTATTTGTTTGGGCCTCCACACTTGTTTTGTAGGTACCATAGGCCGAGTGTCATTGAACAACTTATCCCTTTGCTTCTCGGCCTCTTGTTCTGCCATCTCTTGACTCCTTAACCTCTGTAGTTTCCTCTTTTGTGTCTTTGTTAGCCCTGGAGGACACCACTTTGGCTGAGTGCATTTAGGATCTCTCATTTTTACTCGGCTGGTGCTTGCTTCATGGTCATTAGCCGAGCGCTTTGGCGTGATAGAAAGTATCGGCTCAATCAGATTGCTATGCACAATCGGCTGCTGTATGGAGAATGTTTCGGTGCCCAAGATAAGTGAGTCGGCATCCATTTTCTCCTTGCCTTTTCCCGACTCAACTGCTGCAACACTTGGTGATTTAACACGCCATTCTTTTTGACTTTCTACATGCATGAAATTTCCACTCGGGCGCACCTTTTTACTCTGATGGAATCCACTCGGATGGATATCACTCGGATGGAATTCAGTCGGATGGAATCTACTCGGCCACATTTTTTCACTCAGATAGCTTCCACCTGGGTGCATTCTTACACTCGGATAATTTCCATCCGGTCGCATGTTTTGACCAGCCGACCGATAGTTGCCGATGTTCAGTCGACCACTATATGAGTACTCAAGTCGATCCGAAACAGTTTGCCTTTGCTCTTCTAGAAACAACGCCTTTGGTCCACTCAGTTTCATATACTGATTGAACATATTATCTGATGGTGACCTTGGTCGCTTCAAGTATGATGGCCGGTTAGAGCTGGGACCAGCCGACTGATTAGCATATTTGGATAGCAACATATCAAAAGTTGGCTTGATCCGCTTGCGTTGCACTTTAGCTTCATTCCTCTTCCACTTGCCAACTTCTGGACTCTTGGGTTTGAGAAATTTAACTCGAGTATTTTCTTGCACTTGCAGTTGCCCCCTGAGTGTAGGATTCTTGATGGTGATTTTGATTACTTCCTTGCCATCGGGCTGCTTATCAAGCACAACATGTCTCCCCAAGACCGTGCTGCCTTCCTTGTCTTTCCTAGGCTCACCAACAATGACATTAGCTTTATTAGCAGATTCGGCTACCTCCGGCCGAATGAGTAGCTTCTTCCCCTCCAAATCCATGGTATTCATTGGAAAAGGCTGTTTATCAACTTGCATCTCAGAAAAGTTCAATCGTCCATCATTAATGGCCGATTGTATCTGTCGTCGAAAAACATTGCAATCATTAGTAGCATGAGAAAAAGAATTATGATACTTGCAATAAGCACGCCGTTTTAGCTCTTCAAACGGCGGTAAAGTATGAGATATTCTAATAATCTTAGCCTGCAGCAAAGCATCAAATATTCTATCACACTTATAAATGTTAAAAGTAAACTTCATCTCTTCATCACGATTCTTATGAATCGGTTTCAGATCATTGCAAGTAAAGGGTTTGGCCTTAGATGGCCAAACAAATTCAGTAGCAAAAACATCACCCTCATCGTCCGAGTGATCACTATCATATTCCACCATATTCATCTTTGGACGATCGGCTTTGTATCTATGCACTTCTTTGAGATCTTTGCTTCGGCTTTCCTGAGCCAAAGCCCTTTGTAAGACTTGGTTGATATTTAAGAACTCATAACCTTCTAGCTTTTCTCTAATGGGAGTTCTCAAACCACTCAGCACTAGGTCTGCCAAGTCTCTCTCGGTTATCACCAAACTAAAACACCGTTTTTTTGTCTCTCTGAATCTCTTGACGTAATCGGAGACCGATTCATCATGCTTCTGTTTAATCGATGTTAGATGTGATAACTTGAGTTCATTGTCGCCGCTATAAAAGTGATCATGAAATTTCTGCTCTAGCTGCGACCAAACCCGAGTGGAACCATGGGGTAAAGAAGAAAACCATGAAAATGCGGTACCAGTTAATGATAAAGGAAATAAACACACTTTCAATTCATTCAATGAGCCTGCCTCACCCAATTGTGCTAAATATTAACTAACATGCTCCCATGTGGTTTTTGTGCCTTCTCCATTGAATTTAACAAAATCTGGAATTTTATACCCTGGAGGGCACTGGATGGCATCAAAGTACTCGGGGTACGCCTTTTGGTAAATCCGATTCCGAGGTAACTCAACTCTAAAATTCTCTCGAAGCATCTTAGCCATCTCCTCTCTAAGATTAGCTAGACCATCATCCATAGTGGACGATGAAGCTTGTGGCAGTGGCATAGGAGGAGTAAGGTTACTAGCTATAGGTAGGAATTGTGGCATGTATGTCGACCCATAATTTGGTAGTGGTCGAGTGGTTGTTGCTGTAGGTAGGGTTTGGTTCGGCATTGCCACCAAACCTGGCATGCTCATAATAGGATTAATGGGTGCAGCCACAATCTGATTTGTTTGGGTAGGATAATAAGCCATCGGCACGGGAGGCGCCGATGAAATAGGTAAAGCCAGATTAGGGTTTTGCACACTAGAAGCTACACCATTATTACCACTAGCCGATTGAGATATATTCTTCTGAGCATTAGTATTTTCTATGAAAGTTTGATAGACTAGATTGTTACCATCAGCAATACGACTCTCAATCTCAGCCCACTGCTCAGGAGAAAAAGTAATACTCATAGAGGGTTTAACCTGCTCGGCTTGAAGAGGAGGGAACTTGATTTCTTCAATCGTAGTGATGTTGCCTTGGCGATCTTTCTTGAATTTTGCAAGGAACTCCTGCAGGTCCTTCTCCTCGCGCCTTTCTTGTACTCCTCATATACTTGACGATGATCGGGCGATATCTCATCAAGACTAGGCTTAATGATGTTATCGGCGTCTACCTCAGATGGCTTGGGAAGATCGGACATGGTGGATGATGACGATTGATCTTCGTTCCCCAGCGGATTCGCCAAAAAGTGTGTTGACACACGAACACGTCACGTGTACCCTCGACGCCGGGGGTGATGCACCGCAGCTCACGTCGAAGGAGACCCGACCGACAGCGCGATACGCAAGACAGTCGACGGGCGCTTTGCAGACCCGAAAACCCCACACCCCCGGGAGGGACCCCGTCAGGGAGTGCAGCGGCTATGGGCTGCCCTAGGTCGATTCGCTCGCCCCTAGAGCCTCGGGATTCGCAGCTCTCAAACATGACGAACAGCGAAGAACGAGATAGAAAAACGGTGGAGAGATAAAACGTAGATGAAAAAGTAGTATATTGATTTGTTCGATTGTGTGTTGTTCAATCGGCCATCACCCCCAACATATATAAGAGGCGGCTGGACTTCCTGTACAAGTAGGATTCATCTAGGCTTTCCTTACAAGAAAAATTACATCAATTCACGTCCTAGAGTCCTAATTCTATTCCAACTCGGATTCAGTCTGAATCTGGCCCAAACTCTGTCTTCCTTCATGCATGGGCCGCCGGGCTTGCATATGATCTCCGATCGAGACGGCCCAAATATCAAACTTGTACTCCTCGACGATACGAACAACTCTCATGTTGATCATTTTTTCAAATAAGGCCATCTTGAATACTTTTCGAGGTCATCTTTATCTTCCAGTCGGACTCGGTTTTGCAGTAGACTGGATTATCCGAGTCTCGTAGTGAATTTGTAGGCTATATATTATCTCTGATGATGATGCCTCTAAAGTCAAAATTTACCGTATTGATGATATGCACAACTTCTGTATTGAACACTTCTTCATCCAAGGTCATTTTGATAAACTTTCGAGCACATGTTCAATTTCACTCGGATATTAGATACTTTCACTCGGATCGTCCGATTGGACTTTTTCACTCGGAAGACAATCTTTCACTCGGATGACTATATTTCCACTCAGAAGGCACTATCTTATTCAATCGGCAAGTTTTCGTCCCGATGGTAATCTTTTCACTCGGAATATTTTCACCTGGACGACAATTTCACTCGGATGATCATATTTTCACTCGGATGACTATATTTCCACTTGGATAATAATAAGTTCATCCGGTCAGCAAACTTTCAATCGACCGTAAATTTTCATTCGACCATAAACTTTCACTCGACCGTAAACTTTCACTCGGATGGTAAACTTTTCACTTGGATTTCCGACTGAAAACATAGCCCGATCTTGATTTGTCTCTCCAGGCCTCATATGATCTCGGATTGAGATGAATTATATATGAAAATCGATCGGCTTGACGAGACGAAACTTTTCCATTTTGAAGGTTTTCCAATTGAAGGCCGTATTGATGGCCGAATTACTCGTGCAACCTATCAGACAAGTGTCAGGCACCCCGCGCCATATTTCCGTTGAGGTTCAGTCTGTAGTATATTGCCTCTAACTTTTGAATATGAATTCGGATTGAGATGATTTATATATCAAAATCGATTGCTTCGACGAGACGAAAACAATTCCTTAAGAGTGCTCCTTCATCCGAGGTCATCTTGAAGACGTGATTGGCCAAAAACCACTCGGAACATTGAACTATACCACTCGGAGTATAGTTTTGGTCCGTAAGATAAAGTCGAATGAATATAACCGAAACATCAAAGTGGTTCCACTCGGTGACATGAATATTTTTATGCTGAAAACTCATTCACTCGAGACCATCTTCATTGCAATATGTATCTTGCCAAAATCAGGTGTCAACAGTACCTCTCTCCCTTTTGCCTTGTAACGCTGTACTTAATTAATTGCTATTTGATTATGTATCACCAGTCTGCACTTGAGCTTCATTATCCTCTGTTTCTTCCAATATTATTTGATCTATATTTACTCTTTGCAAAATGTAGAATAATGGCAACGCTTATAAAGAATTTTCTTTGGGGAATTTATTGAATTATCCTTCCATCAACATGGAGAAGGGCTTTGTCCAGCCCGTGTTAACATGTAATGTAAGTTCATCTTTCTCAAGCCTTCGAACTTTGTTCTAGTATAGATTAGGATAGGCATCATTTCCTCCACTGCTGTTTGCTTTGCTGTTTACATCTGATTGGATGTTTGCAACAACTACCAGTTTCAAATTGTAGTTGTAAAAACATGTTCCTTATGCAGAACAGATCCATTTATTTGCTTATATAATTATGAAAGCTGTTACGTGTCTCCTTGTTTCTCTTTCAGACTCGTATCTCTTACGCCAGGCAGAACTTTAGGGAAGATAGTGAGCCAAACCATCTTGAGGACAGCGAGATGACCCCAAGGTCCTGTCTGGATGAAGACAGTGAGTTGAAGCTACTCACCAGCAGGTGTGAGACAACCTCTGTGCAGTCGCTGCCTCAATCAGTTCAACTTATTCAGTCTCAACTTAAAGTGGAAAGGCTTGCTTCAGCTCAGCTCCGACTTGAAGTCAAAGATGCAATGAAGATGTCAGAGGACTGCCGTGCGCACCATCATGCCTTAAATCTAGTGTTGATGCATCTATCGTTGACACAACTGAGGTATACTCAGCTTCTTCAGCTGTTTGGGGGGGCACGACGTGGCCAGGCCTAGTGCCTTCTGAAGTGCTCTCAGTTTTGTATATTCTTTTGTCGGCGCATTTATTTGCACCAGTGGCGAACTTTGATGCCCAGTGGATGTAATATGTGTGATAGACGTGATAGCCTAGTGTAAGTTGCTTGCTTATCTATTTACGTGTTTTCTTGTTTATTTGTTTGCTTCTAGTCATTGCAGTTCTTTTTCCGCGGTTTGCTAGTGGCTGCAATAACCTATTTTTAAAAACTAGGCCACATAACCATGGGCTAATATTTACTGTAGTGACACTGGGCCTCCTACAGGCCGTAGAAACAGTGGGCCTTGTACGGGTCGTAGAAACAATGGGCCTTCTACGGGCCGTAGAAACAATGGGCCTTCTACGGGTCGTATCATCAATGGGCCTGTCAGGACCAGATTTTCGGGATATTGACTTCCCAGAAAATGGCCCTTATGCTCACCAGCCCCAGGATTACTGTTAGCTGGCGAGTCACAAACTTGATACAAAAAAATTCCAATCAAAGTACAAAATATGTCGTACAAGACCATTGTAGCCTATGAGTACAACAAATGGTTTCTAGTGGTTGATGGCAGAAGCGGTTTGTGGATCATCAGTGTTATGGGACTCCATTTCCCACAGGAACAGCTGACCAGGTTAACTCCAATCTTCGCGAGGCTGCTAGCACCCTCGCGTAGGTTCCGGGGCTGTCTTCGCAACGCTCCTCTCCACGCAAGAAATCTGGCCAAGACAATAGCCAGGGACAAGCCAGTGAGTACTTTTGAATGTACTCGCAAACATTATGAACTCAGGTATAATCTTTCAAATGTTAAGCCTGCTCAAAAATATCCTATGATGTATGCAATCAAGTTATTCACATGACACATGAATAATGCAATTAGATAGTAGGAATAGAATGCCTCAGTCGGGCGTCCGAGCGACACCACAGAAAAGGGCTCATAAGTGAAATAAGTAGCAAACGTGCCGCAGTCGGGCATCTGTGCGATGCCACATAAAGGGCTTATATGGCAAATAAATAACAGACATGCCACAGTCGGGCGTCTCAGCGACACCACATAAAGGGCTTATAAGGTAAACAAACAACAGACATGCCATAGTCGGGCGTCTCAACGACACCACATAAAGGGCTTATATGGCAAATAAATAACAGACATGCCACAGTCGGGCGTCTCAGCGACACCACATAAAGGGCTTATAAGGTAAACAAATAACAGACATGCCACAGTCGGGCGTCTCAACGACACCACATAAAGGGCTTATATAGAGATCATGGCAAGCATCCAGGAGGTAGAACCGTCCCAGGGATACTCATCAAATTTCAATAATACCAATGATTAGTCCACAATCATAATCATTATATGCCACAGATCATAATCAGTGCTTTGGTTTAGTAGTTTCTCCTCCGAAGACCGACACTAAGACCGACACTTGACCCATCCCAGACTGTAGTCCTTAACCATGGACACGGCTATTCGAATAGATTTAATCTCTGCAGAGGGTGTACTCTTTACCCACTGGCAATGGATTCCTATAGTCCACTGGGACTAATTCCGCCTACGGCCTTTCATTTGAAAACACGCCTGACCGCACACACCAGCCTAACTCACCGGTGTCTGGAATCACCCTTGGCACCTGTTAAGCGAAACTCTAAGTGGGGAGGCTACAACCTCGCATAGCATGGGATCACAAAATTTATACCGTGCGCAAACTAGGGGAGCTACCCCTTCGGCTACAACCGAAACACACATGCTCCCGGACCAGGTGGCATGCCTACCGGATGCAGCCGGTATCTTCCACCATGGCCTCTCTGTACGGTGTGTGCTAGGACAGGGATTGACAACTTACTGAACTGTACCCCACCTGTGGCAGGGATGAGTGGTAGTACGAAACAAGTATGGGGGTTACCGGAACAAGACTCGATCTATGGTCGACTTAGGAGGTTTAGGTATTCCCTGCATAATTAGCATAACAATTATGTTTCAATCCAACAGATAAAATCACCAGTCATCATACCACATCATGCCATACCGGACTCAAGTATCTCGACGAGGAACGGGAGACAAGCATCATGTCTACCCAAGACAGCGGCTTTCCCGGTTCCCTTCTGGTAGGCATGGAGGCTACGTGAAGGTGACTGCTATCACAATATATCAATGTTCAAAAGCACGATATCTTTAACATGCATTTACGAGAAGGGTTATGTCACCCGATAATTAGTCGGAAATTTCGAGACGAGGTGGTGTTGTCACCAATTTAAACAACACACGATAATATTATGCCCGGGTTCAACATGCTTGCCTTTAAGGTGTGTAGAGGCAGGGTGCATCCTAAAACTCCGAAAATTCCTATTTTGAAAATATTCAAATTATCACATAGTTTTAATACAGTACCAAAAAGTTGTCTAAATTTTTTGAAATAAATCTTAAAATAAACTAGATGAAATTTGAGAAAGGTAGGAAAAAGAATCAGTTCATTTGGACTTATATTTAAAAAGTTATAGCCAGTCAAACATTTGGTCAAAATCTGTTTTTAATAAAATCAGAAAAAGAAAACGGTTCAAAAGAGATTACGCTTTCGCAGTGGGGAAGACGTACTGGGGGTTTTGTGCTTCGACTTAAAACGTGTGGAGGCGGGCTGGGTCACTGACAGTGGGCCCAAGGGGCCCACTGGTCAGGTTTGACCAGTCGACCTTCCCTCCTCTTCCTCTGTCCGAGTGGGGGTGGGACTCCGGCGATCGTCGCTGGCAATTGGCGCCTCTTCACGGGGTCCCCAGGGCGGGGATGGAACCGCCACTCCAGGGCGGTCCTCCCGGTGGTCGCCAGGCAGGAGGGGACGGAGGGAGCTGCCGGCGGCGAGCTCCTCGGCGGAGGTGGCCTCGGGAGCTTTTGGGGGCCGGGGCTATGGTGGCTCCCGAGCGGGATTGAGGTGTTGGGCAGCTCCGCGGGGTCAAGAGGGGTCGAATGGTGGTGTTGGGGTCAGGGGGAGGCTTTGGTTGCGCCGGAGTGAACCGAGACGAGGCGGCAGCCGAGCTGACCGGAGAGGGTGAAGACGACCTTTTCCTCTCCAATTGATGGCAACGGGGCACTAGGAGGGCGGTGTGAGGCTGCCTGAGTGCTCGGAGGAGCTCGGGGTCCTCCTTTTATAGCACATCCAAGTCGGTTCGCGGCAGCCGTGGATAAGCTCGCCGGCGACCGTCTTTCTATAGCATCAGGGGGACGTGGCGGCGGTGGGCGCTTGCGGACCAGCTTGGGGGATAGGGACGGCCTGTTCACGAGGGCAGGCGGTGAGGTGTTGTGGTTTGGGCGGCGCCGACCATGGCAGGGCGCACTGTGGCCGTCGGCGTGCCGCCAAGAGGGCTCTGGCGGCGGCGCTGTAGGGCGCCAGGGGCGGGCTGGCGTGTTGTGGCGAGTGGATCAGGTCGGGGAGCAGCTCTGCGGGCGAGCAAGGGCCGGGGCGCGACGCGGCTACTCGAGCACACACACGTGCAAAACGCGTGCTCTGGGCGCGCCCAGAGCACGCACACAACATGCTCGGCAAAATGCCAAGGCATGCTAGGGGGCTCTAATCCACAAGAGGGTTAGCAGGGTGGGGTTATAGGCTAGGGCCAAACTATGAGACATGCTGGTCTGGTTAGGGGATCAAGTTCATAACACAAATCAAAGACTAAGTCAAATCTGGTCATGTACCCTAAGTGTTTGACAAAATGCCAGAGGCATCTAGAAAGTTCTTGGAGTGGTCAAAATCCCCAGATGGTGGTCTCATTAGGTGAATGAGAGGGTGGTGAGGTTGGTTAGCCAAATACAGAAACTTGTTAGTGCAAGTTTTGCAAAACTACAATTCTGGACAGGAGACAAATGGCATCACTTCATGAACCAAAACTGATCCAATGGGGGCATGCTCCTGGACTTAGGGGTTTGGTAGGGTTGACTACAAGTAGGAGAAAGCACAAGGTTACTAGAGCAAAAATAAATAGGGTTGCAGTAGAAATCACAAGGCTGGACCAGAATGGAAAAGAGGTTGATTCACTCAAATTTTCCAAAGAACACTACTAGGTTTTTGCATAAACTTGAATTGTATGCTACCACTGACATCTCATAATTTTGGTGGAGGCTTTAAAGAAATATTTAAATAGGTTGTAGTGCAAATTTGCCCACTGGACCAGATTTGAAAAAGTGGTGTAGAGCTCAAAATATCCAATGGACAGAAGATATTTTTGCATAAAAGTGGTTTAAAAACATCACATGACATCCCCAAATTTTGGTTGGAATTTTAAATAAATTTACCAAAGGGTTGTAGTTCAAAATGGTACCCTAAAACCATGGGGGACCATTTTTAAAGAAATAAAGGTCAGGTAAATTATAATATAATTAATTTCTCTGATGAAAGAAAAGTTTTCTTGAGAGGGTACACAAGTCCAACAAAACATTTGGAAAGTTTTTTTTACTTGGGGTAAAAACTCCATAAAGACCAAGAAAAGAATCGTTCTGAAATCAAGAAAACCAGAAAATGAAAGGTTGAATTTCCTGGCAAGATTTTTAATAAACAAAACATGTTTAAAAATTTCGGGGTGTCATAGGGCCTTATACGGGCAGTATGATCGATGGCCAAACACGGGCCAATAACAGGCCACATTATGGCCGTAAACGGGCTAGAGTTGGAATCGTCCGTTCATGGGGTTTAGGAACTCCTGGAAGGCTCTAGGGGAATAACAGGCCGCTTTCTCGGGGTTTGTGTGCACGTATTTCAAATCATACGGAACTAAAAATTAGAAGTCATTCCATCTTTATTCCCCTAGAGCCCTCCAGCAGTTCGTAAACCGCTCCAGTCGGAGCACGTTATCATTCTTGTTAGTTCTGAGCGAATTCCCTCGGTATGGTCATTCTTTCATCAGTTTGTTCCCCATTTATTCTCTAGTCTGAGCCTAGCACACTATTCTAGCTAGACATGGTTGTGGCTCGTAACACCTGATGACCAAACGGATCTACGGCACCGTCGAATCTCAATCTTTAATTGCCAAAACTATTGTTTTTCATCCTATAGTCCCTTTTAGAATTATTAAACGTCCTTTTTTGGGCTGAGATTTCCAGGAACGCTTTCTCGGGGTTTGTGTGCACGTATTTCAAATCATACAGAGCTAAAAATTAGAAGTCATTCCATCTTTATTCCCCTAGAGCCTTCCAGCCGTTCCTAAACCGCTCCAATCGGAGCACGTTATCATTCTTGTTAGTTCTGAGTGAATTCCCTCGGTATGATCATTCTTTCATCAGTTTGTTCCCCGATTCTTCTCTAGTCTGAGCCAAACACACTATTCTAGCTAGACATGGGTGTGGCTCATAACACCTGATGACCAAACGGATCTACGGCACCGTCGAATCTCAAACTTTAACTGCCAAAACTATTGTTTTTCATCCTGTAGTACCTTTTAGAATTACTAAACATCCTTTTTTGGGCCGAGACTCCAAGGAACGCTTTTTCTTGGGGTTTGTTTGCAAGTATTTCAAATCATACGGACCTAAAAATTAGAATTCATTCCATCTTTATTCCCCTAGAGCCTTCCAGCAGTTCCTAAACCGCTCCAGTTAGAGCACGTAATCATTCTTGTTAGTTCTGTGCGAATTCCCTCCGTATGATCATTCTTTCATCAGTTTGTTCCCCATTTCTTCTCTAGCCTGAGCCTAGCACACAATTCTAGCCATTAATGGGTGTGGATCGTAACACCTGATGACCAAACGGATCTACGGCACCGTCGAATCTCAAACTTTTTTAACTGCCAAAACTATAGTTTTTCATTCTGTAGTCCATTTTAGAATTACTAAACGTCCTTTTTTGGGCCGAGATTTCCAGGAACGCTTTCGCGCGGTTTGTGTGCAAGTATTTCAAATCATACGGACCTAAAAATTAGAAGTCATTCCATCTTTATTCCCCTAGAGCCTTTGAGCAGTTCCTAAACCGCTCCAGTCGGAGCATGTTATCATTCTTGTTAGTTCTGAGCGAATTCCCTCGGTATGATCATTCTTTCATCAGTTTGTTCCCCGTTTCTTCTCTAGCCTAAGACTAACACACTACTCTAGCTAGACATTGGTGTGGCTCATAACACCTGATGACCAAACGGGTCTACTGCACCGTCGAATCTCAAACTTTAACTGCCAAAACTATTGTTTTTCATCCTGTAGTCCCTTTCAGAATTACTAAACGTCCTTTTTTTGGGCCGAGATTTCCAGGAACGCTGTCGCGCGGATTGTGTGCACGTATTTCAAATCATACGGACCTAAAAAGTAGAAGTAATTCCATCTTTATTCCCCTAGAGCCTTCCAGCAGTTCCTAAACCGCTCCAGTCGGAGCATGTTATCATTCTTGTTAGTTCTGAGCGAATTCCCTCGGTATGATCATTCTTTCATCAGTTTGTTCCCCGTTTCTTCTCTAGCCTGAGCCTAACACACTACTCTAGCAAGACATGGGTGTGGCTCATGACACCTGATGACCAAAACGGATCTACGGCACCATCGAATCTCAAACTTTAACTGCCAAAACTATTGTTTTTCATTCTGTAGTCCCTTTTAGAATTACTAAACGTCCTTTTTTGGGACGAGATTTCAAGGAACGCTTTCTCGGGGTTTTTGTGCAAGTATTTCAAATCATACGGACCTAATAATTAGAAGTCATTCCATCTTTATTCCCCTAGAGCCTTCCAGCAGTTCCTAAACCGCTCCAGTTGGAGCACGTTATAAACTTGTTAGTTCTGAGTGAATTCCCTCGGTATGATCATTCTTTCATCAGTTTGTGCCCCATTTATTCTCTAGCCTGAGCCTAACACACTATTGTAGCTAGACATGGGTGTGGCTCGTAACACCCGATGACCAAACGGATCTACGGCACCGTCGAATCTCAAACATTAACTGCCAAAACTATTGTTTTTCATCCTGTAGTCCCTTTTAGAATTACTTAACGTCCTTAATTGGGCTGAGATTTCCAGGAACGCTTTCTTGGGGTTTGTGTGCACGTATTTCAAATCATACGGACCTAAAAATTAGAAGTCATTCCATTTTATTCCCCTAGAGCCTTCCAGCGGTTCCTAAACCGCTCCAGTCGGAGCACGTTATCATTCTTGTTAGTTCTGAGCGAATTCCCTCGGTATGATTATTGTTTCATCAGTTTGTTCCACATTTCTTCTCTAGTCTGAGCCTAGCACACTATTCTAGCTATTAATGGGTGTGGATCGTAACACCTGATGACCAAACGGATCTACGGCACCATCGAATCTCAAACATTAACTACCAAAACTCTTGTTTTTCATCCTGTAGTCCCTTTTAGAATTATTAAACATCCTTTTGTTGGGCCGTGATTTCCAGGAATGCTTTCTCAGGGTTTGTGTGCACGTATTTCAAATCATACGGACCTAAAAATTAGAAGTCATTCCATCCTTATTCCCCTAGAGCCTTCCAACAGTTCCTAAACCGCTCCAATCGGAGCACGTTATCATTCTTGTTAGTTCTGAGCGAATTCCCTCGGTATGATCATTATTTCATCAGTTTGTTCCCCGTTTCTTCTCTTGCCTGAGCCTAACAAACTATTCTAGCTAGACATGGGTGTGGCTCGTAACACCTGATGACCAAACGGATCTACGGCACCGTCGAATCTCAAACTTTTTTAACTGCCAAAACTATAGTTTTTCATTCTGTAGTCCATTTTAGAATTACTAAACGTCCTTTTTTGGGCCGAGATTTCCAGGAACGCTTTCGCGCGCTTTGTGTGCAAGTATTTCAAATCATACGGACCTAAAAATTAGAAGTCATTCCATCTTTATTCCCCTAGAGCCTTCGAGCAGTTCCTAAACCGCTCCAGTCGGAGCATGTTATCATTCTTGTTAGTTCTGAGCGAATTCCCTCGGTATGATCATTCTTTCATCAGTTTGTTCCCCGTTTCTTCTCTAGCCTAAGCCTAACACACTACTCTAGCTAGACATTGGTGTGGCTCATAACACCTGATGACCAAACGGGTCTACTCCACCGTCGAATCTCAAACTTTAACTGCCAAAACTATTGTTTTTCATCCTGTAGTCCCTTTCAGAATTACTAAACGTCCTTTTTTTGGGCCGAGATTTCCAGGAATGCTGTCGCGCGGATTGTGTGCACGTATTTCAAATCATACGGACCTAAAAAGTAGAAGTCATTCCATCTTTATTCCCCTAGAGCCTTCCAGCAGTTCCTAAACCGCTCCAGTCGGAGCATGTTATCATTCTTGTTAGTTCTGAGCGAATTCCCTCGGTATGATCATTCTTTCATCAGTTTGTTCCCCGTTTCTTCTCTAGCCTGAGCCTAACACACTACTCTAGCTAGATATGGGTGTGGCTCATGACACCTGATGACCAAAACGGATCTACGGCACCATCGAATCTCAAACTTTAACTGCCAAAACTATTGTTTTTCATTCTGTAGTCCCTTTTAGAATTACTAAACGTCCTTTTTTGAGACGAGATTTCAAGGAACGCTTTCTCGGGGTTTTTGTGCAAGTATTTCAAATCATACGGACCTAAAAATTAGAAGTCATTCCATCTTTATTCCCCTAGAGCCTTCCAGCAGTTCCTAAACCGCTACAGTTGGAGCACGTTATAAACTTGTTAGTTCTGAGTGAATTCCCTCGGTATGATCATTCTTTCATCAGTTTGTTCCCCATTTCTTCTCTAGCCTGAGCCTAACACACTATTCTAGCTAGACATGGGTGTGGCTCGTAACACCCGATGACCAAACGGATCTACGGCACCGTCGAATCTCAAACATTAACTGCCAAAACTATTGTTTTTCATCCTGTAGTCCCTTTTAGAATTACTTAACGTCCTTTTTTGGGCTGAGATTTCCAGGAACGCTTTCTTGGGGTTTGTGTGCACGTATTTCAAATCATACGGACCTAAAAATTAGAAGTCATTCCATTTTATTCCCCTAGAGCCTTCCAGCGGTTCCTAAACCGCTCCAGTCGGAGCACGTTATCATTCTTGTTAGTTCTGAGCGAATTCCCTCGGTATGATTATTGTTTCATCAGTTTGTTCCACATTTCTTCTCTAGTCTGAGCCTAGCACACTATTCTAGCTATTAATGGGTGTGGATCGTAACACCTGATGACCAAACGGATCTACGGCACCATCGAATCTCAAACATTAACTACCAAAACTCTTGTTTTTCATCCTGTAGTCCCTTTTAGAATTATTAAACATCCTTTTGTTGGGCCGTGATTTCCAGGAATGCTTTCTCGGGGTTTGTGTGCACGTATTTCAAATCATACGGACCTAAAAATTAGAAGTCATTCCATCCTTATTCCCCTAGAGCCTTCCAACAGTTCCTAAACCGCTCCAATCGGAGCACGTTATCATTCTTGTTAGTTCTGAGCGAATTCCCTCGGTATGATCAATATTTCATCAGTTTGTTCCCCGTTTCTTCTCTTGCCTGAGCCTAACAAACTATTCTAGCTAGACATGGGTGTGGCTCGTAACACCTGATGACCAAACGGATCTACGGCACCGTCGAATCTCAAACTTTAACTGCCAAAACTATTGTTTTTCATTCTGTAGTCCCTTTTAGAATTACTAAACGTCCTTTTTTTGGGCCGTGGTTTCCACGAACGCTTTCTCAGGGTTTGTGTGCAAGTATTTCAAATCATACGGACCTAAAAATTAAAAGTCATTCCATCTTTATTCCCCTAGAGCCTTCCAACAGTTCCTAAACCGCTCCAGTCTGAGCACGTTATCATTCTTGTTAGTTCTGAGTGAATTCCCTCGGTATGATCATTCTTTCATCAGTTTGTTCCCCGTTTCTTCTCTAGCCTGATCCTAACACACTATTCTAGCTAGACATGGGTGTAGCTCGTAACACCTGATGACCAAACGGATCTACGGCACCATCGAATCTCAAACTTTAACTACCAAAACTATTGTTTTTCATCGTGTAGTATCTTTTAGAATTACTAAACGTCCTTTTTTGGGCCGAGATTTCCAGGTACGCTTTCTCGGGGTTTGTGTGCAAGTATTTCAAATCATACGGACCAAAAAAATAGAAGTCATTCCATCTTTATTCCCCTAGAGCCTTCCAGCAGTTCCTAAACCGCTCTAGTCGGAGCACGTTATCAAACTTGTTAGTTTTGAGTGAATTCCCTCGGTATGATCATTCTTTCATCAGTTTGTTCCCCGTTTCTTCTCTATCCTGAGCCTGACACACTATTCTAGCTAGACATGGGTGTGGCTCGTAACACCTCATGACCAAACGGATCTATGGCACCGTTGAATCTCAAACTTTAACTGCCAAAACTATTGTTTTTCATCGTGTAGTATCTTTTAGAATTACTAAACGTCCTTTTTTTGGGCCGTGATTTCCAGGAACGCTTCCTCAGGGTTTGTGTGCACGTATTTCAAATCATACGGACCCAAAAATTAGAAGTCATTCCATCTTTATTCCCCTAGAGCCTTACAGTAGTTCCTAAACCAGTCCAGTCTGAACATGTTATCATTCTTGTTGGTTCTGAGTGAATTCCCACGGTATGATCATTCTTTCATCAGTTTGTTCCCCGTTTCTTCTCTAGCCTGAGCCTAACACACTATTCTAGCTAGACATGGGTGTGGCTCGTAACACCTGATGACAAAACGGATCTACGGCACCGCCGAATCTCAAACTTTAACTGCCAAAACTATTATTTTTCATTCTGTAGTCCCTTTTAGAATTACTAAACGTCCTTTTTTGGGCCGAGATTTCCAGGAACGCTTTCTCGGGGTTTGTGTGCAAGTATTTCAAATCATACGGACCTAAAAATTAACAGTCATTCCATCTTTATTCTCCTAGAGCCTTCCAGCTGTTCCTAAACTGCTCCAGTCGGAGCACGTTATCATTCTTGTTAGTTCTGAGAGAATTCCCTTGATGCAATTCATACATTCTTGTTGGGAGCTTCTTGACATCTTCTGGCTCGACCAAAGGTTGGCCCCGGACATATTTCCGTTTTATTTCCTCCTCTGTAATCACAGGCATGTCCTCGATCTCGAGGAGTTGTCCAACAGTGATCTTGAGTTCTTCAGCCTGCATTATATGCTCCTGGGTTATTACCACATCGCCCACCTCGGGAACGTAAACTGTTTGGCCACAATAATATTGGGCGCGCGTACTGTCACGTGTTGTTGGTGGCACAACAAGCGGGGGGATCGATTGCACCGCCTGTTCTCCCAGCTGGGCAACGGTTTTCCCGCATTTTTCGACAGCTGCTTGTTGTTTGCTCGAGCTCGAGCTCGCCTCCTTCTGTAGACGTTGTCGATGTAACTTCCTGATGTGGCGCTCATAGCTGTGTCAACAGGCTTAGGAGCTGGTGGTTGAGCCATACGAATGAAGTGGTCAACTACTTCCACAGGCACTTTCTCCCTTGGCGGCGGTGGCGGTTTCGGTCCAAAATGGGCATCGACTTCTGCCCGCACTATGGCATTGGTTTGCTCCTCGGTCCTGTCGTAAGCCCTCACAGGAAGAGGAGTAGTGACGTTTGGACCATATTTATATCGCTTGCCTCCGCCTGTACTTCCTGTACTATGACCTCGACTGGTACCGCTACGCACCATAGCTGCGGGGTGTCTCTTCTGCGATTGCTGAGGCGGCGGAGACGGCTGACGGGGCTGAGTTGGACGAGGAGGAGTGGCCTGAAGCTGTGCCGGACTTGGAGGAGGAGCGGCTTGAGGTTGTGCCGGACTTGGAGGAGGAGTGGACGTCTGACACTGTGTCGGACTTGGAGGAGGAGTGGCCTGACACTTTGCCGGACTTGGAGGAGGAGGAGTGGCCTCACGCGTTGGTGGACTTGGAGGAGCGGGAGTCTGCTGACTCGGTGGCGGACTTCGACGAGGAGTCGGGTGACGCGGTGTCGGTGGCCTTCGAAAAATGATGCAATCCTTTCTCCATAGGATGATACGATGTTTGGCATCTCCGAGTGTGTGCTCCTCGTCACCTCCAGGAATGTCAAGCTCTAGCCCCGAATATTGGTCCACCACCTCATCAACCAAGACACGAGCATAGCCCGGTGGAATCGGGTTGCAATGGAAGGTTGCCTCGGGGGAATTTGAAAAAGCAACGGCGTCCGCCACCTGACTCCTCGTCGAAGTCCGCCACCGAGTCAGCAGACTCCTCGTCGAAGTCCGCCACCGAGTCAGCAGACTCCCGCTCCTCCAAGTCCACCAACGCGTGAGGCCACTCCTCCTCCTCCAAGTCCGGCAAAGTGTCAGGCCACTCCTCCTCCAAGTCCGACACAGCGTCAGACGTCCACTCCTCCTCCAAGTCCGGCACAACCTCAGGCCACTCCTCCTCCAAGTCCGGCACAGCTTCAGGCCACTCCTCCTCGTCCAACTCAGCCCCGTCAGCCGTCTCCACCGCCTCAGCAATCGCAGAAGAGACACCCCACAGCTATGGTGCGTAGCGGTACCAGTCGAGGTCATAGTACAGGAAGTACAGGCGGAGGAAAGCGATATAAATATGGTCCAAACCTCACTACTCCTCTTCCTGTGAGGGCTTACGACAGGACCAAGGAGCAAACCAATGCCATAGTGCGGGCAGAAGTCGATGCCCATTTTGGACCAAAACTGCCACCGCCGCCAAGGGAGAAAGTGCCTGTGGAAGTAGTTGACCACTTCATTCGTATGGCTCAACCACCAGCTCCTAAGCCTGTTGACACAGCTATGAGCGCCACATCAAGAAGTTACATCGACAACGTCTACAGAAGGAGGCGAGCTCGAGCTCGAGCAAACAACAAGCAGCTGTCGAAAAATGCGGGAAAACCGTTGCCCAGCTGGGAGAACAGGCGGCGCAATCGATCCCCCCGCTTGTTGTGCCGCCAACAACATGTGACAGTACGCGCGCCCAATATTATTGTGGCCAAACAGTTTACGTTCCCGAGGTGGGCGATGTGGTAATAACCCAGGAGCATATAATGCAGGCTGAAGAACTCAAGATCACTGTTGGACAACTCCTCGAGATCGAGGACATGCCTGTGATTACAGAGGAGGAAATAAAACGGAAATATGTCCGGGGCCAACCTTTGGTCGAGCCAGAAGATGTCAAGAAGCTCCCAACGAGAATGTATGAATTGCATCAATGGTACATGGACATTATCAAGAGATCCGATCGAGAGTCCCTCATGGTGTATGTCAAGAAGGATCATTACTACCATGAGAAAGCTGTGGCCGTTGAGTATTCTGAACTGTTTCAGTTATACAATCAAGACGCACTCGACAAATCTGTCATCAGTTGCTATTGTCTGTAAGTGATTTCTTTCTGTAATTTAAGTCTCAAGCTAGCTGTAGTGATCCTTTTGATCAATCATTACCTGTAATTATCCTCACTATATTCTTTTGTGTGGTATTATGCAGGATGAAGATGTATGAAATGAGAAAAGGTGGACGCTATGGCATTGGGTTCATTGACCCAAACACCGTTAATCAATACACATGGAAAATGAGCAAGTATTATGAAAAGCAGGTAGAGGACAGCATGCTAGAGTTCTTGAAGCGCCTCAAATACAATGAAGATATACTACTTCCTTACAACTTCGAGTGAGTCACACTTTCTTGTACTACAAATTCTCTGTTTTTGCCTACTAGCTAGCTACATGTTTTTGCTTACATATGCCCGCTTAATTAAGACATGCAAACGTGTGTGCATGCAGATTTCACTGGATCTTGTGTATCATTAAAGTTGACGCCGGAACAGTTGAAATACTGGACTCGCTACTCAAAGGAAATAGTGACTACAACATCTTGTATGGGATAGTCAACAGGTAATTTCAATCATTATTAACTATATATCTCGGCCTATTTAGTTCGTCATTTCATGATATGAACTATTTAATAACTCCTTTATTCATTTTCTTTGTCGGCGGGCAGGGCTTGGGCAAGGTTCATCAGCGTCACGGAAGGCGAATGGAAACCACAACTGAAATGGTTTCGATCCAAGGTAAGTAATTAAGTAGTACTAGCTAGCTAGCTGCCATCTCTTTAATTATCATACTTGATTAATTATTATCTGATCAAATTAAATTCCATTCTTGTAATAAAGGCCCTGAAGCAGGCGCAGGGGACTAATCTGTGTGCATAGTGCGTTTGCAAGAACATTCGCATGATGGCGTCCGAAAGGAGCAGATCTCAAAGACAGGAATGGGTACGCTTGTCAGAACACTATTCACAATTTTTACACCATTATCGATATCTAGTCACACAACTAATACACATGCATATTGATCTCCTTCTTAACAGTTCAAAGAGGTGCGGGACAAGCTCCTAGAAACAGAGCGCGTAGAAGCACTTCAAGAGGAAATAGCGGGATTTTTGCTCGACCAGGTCATAAATCCAAAGGGAGAATACTATTACCCGCTACCGCCCCCATCGAACAGGTCATGAACCACTTCCAATTGTCATCGTGCTCCGAAGGCACCAATTAGGCTAATGCCACTGGCTCCGAAGGCAACATGCATATGTAGGAGAAATTGTATATAGCTATACATGTGTGTATGTGTAAATTAATATGGTGGTTTGTGAGACATTGATGATATATATATGATTGGTTCTACTAGAAATTCTATTTATATATATATATATATGCATAACGTGTACAATGTGTAGTACCGTAAAATACTAGCAAACGAAAAAGAATTAAAATGGAAAACACAAAATTAAATGAAAAAGAAATCATAAAACAAAAAATCCCCCAAACATTTTAGTACCGGTTGGTGTTACCAACCGGTACTAAAGGGCTCCCGGCCCCCGGAGCTGGATCGCGCCACGTGGTTGCCCTTTAGCACCGGTTCGTGCTGAACCGGTACTAAAGGGGGGGGGCCTTTAGTGCCGAAACGTTAGTGCCGGTTCCTAAACCGGCACTAAAGGGCCTTACGAACCGGTGCTATTGCCCGGTTCTGCACTAGTGCTAGGGGAATAAGGTTGGAATGACTTCTAATTTTTAGGTCCGTATGATTTGAAATACTTGCACACAAACCCCGAGAAAGTGTACCTGGAAATCTCGGCCCAAAAAAGGACGTTTAGTAATTCTAAAAGGGACTATATAATGAAAAAAATAGTTTTCGCAGTTAAAGTTTGACATTCGACGGTGCCGTAGATCCGTTTGGTCATCAGGTGTTATGAGCCACACCCATGTCTAGCTAGAATAGTGTGTTAGGATCAGGCTACAGAAGAAACGGGGAACAAAATGATGAAAGAATGATCATACCGAGGGAATTCACTCAGAACTAACAAGAATGATAACGTGCTCAGACTAGAGCGGTTTAGGAACTGTTGGAAGGCTCTAGGGGAATAAAGATGGAATGACTTTTAATTTTTAGGTCCGTATGATTTGAAATACTTGCACACAAACCCCGAGAAAGCGTTCGTGGAAACCACGGCCCAAAAAAAGGACGTTTAGTAATTCTAAAAGGGACTACAGAATGAAAAACAATAGTTTTGGCAGTTAAAGTTTGAGATTCGATGGTGCCATAGATCCGTTTGGTCATCAGGTGTTGCGAGCCACACCCATGTCTAGATAGAATAGTGTGTTAGGCTCAGGCTAAAGAAGAAACGGGGAACAAACTGATGAAAGAATGATCATTTCGAGGGAATTCACTCAGAACTAACAATAATGATAACGTGCTCCGACTGGAGCGGTTTAGTAACTACTGGAAGGCTCTAGGGGAATAAAGATGGAATGACTTCTAATTTTTAGGTCCGTATGATTTGAAATACGTGCACACAAACCCCGACAAAGCATTCCTGGAAATCTCGGCCCAAAAAAGGACGTTTAGTAATTCCAAAAGGGACTACAGGATGAAAAACAATAGTTTTGGCAGTTAAAGTTTGAGATTCAACGGTGTCGTAGATCCGTTTGGTCATCAGGTCTTATGAGCCACACCCATGTCTAGCTAGAATAGTGTGTCAGGCTCAGGCTAGAGAAGAAATGGGGAACAAACTGATGAAAGAATGATCATACTGAGGGAATTCTCTCAGAACTGACAAGAATGATAACGTGCTCCGACTGGAGCAGTTTAGGAACAGCTGGAAGGCTCTAGGAGAATAAAGATGGAATGACTGTTAATTTTTAGGTCCGTATGATTTGAAATACTTGCACACAAACCGCGCGAAAGCGTCCCTTGAAATCTCAGCCCAAAAAAGTACGTTTAGTAATTCTAAAAGGGACTACAGGATGAAAAACAATAGTTTTGGCAGTTAAAGTTTGAGATTCGACGGTGCCGTAGATCCGTTTGGTCATCAGGTGTTACGAGCCACACCCATGTCTAGCTAGAATAGTGTGCTAGGCTCAGGCTAGAGAAGAAACAGGGAACAAACTGATGAAAGAATGATCAAACCGAGGGAATTCACTCAGAACTAACAAGAATGATAACGTGCTCCGACTTGAGCGGTTTAGGAACTGCTGGAAGGCTCTAGGGGAATAAAGATGGAATGACTTCTAATTTTTAGGTCCGTATGATTTGAAATACGTGCACACAAACCCTGAGGAAGATTTCCTGGAAATCACGGCCCAAAAAAAGGACGTTTAGTAATTCTAAAAGATACTACACGATGAAAAACAATAGTTTTGGCAGTTAAAGTTTGAGATTCAACGGTGCCATAGATCCGTTTGGTCATGAGGTGTTACGAGCCACACCCATGTCTAGCTAGAATAGTGTGTCAGGCCCAGGATAGAGAAGAAACGGGGAACAAACTGATGAAAGAATGATCATACCGAGGGAATTCACTCAAAACTAACAAGTTTGATAACGTGCTCCGACTAGAGCGGTTTAGGAACTGCTGGAAGGCTCTAGGGGAATAAAGATGGAATGACTTCTATTTTTTTGGTCCGTATGATTTGAAATACTTGCACACAAACCCAGAGAAAGCGTACCTGGAAATCTCGGCCCAAAAAAGGACGTTTAGTAATTCTAAAAGGGACTACATAATGAAAAACAATAGTTTTGGCAGTTAAAGTTTGAGATTCGATGGTGCCGTAGATCCGTTTGGTCATCAGGTGTTACGAGCCACACCCATGTCTAGCTAGAATAGTGTGTTAGGATCAGGCTAGAGAAGAAACGGGGAACAAACTGATGAAAGAATGATCATACCGAGGGAATTCACTCAGAACTAACAAGAATGATAACGTGCTCAGACTGGAGCGGTTTAGGAACTGTTGGAAGGCTCTAGGGGAATAAAGATGGAATGACTTTTAATTTTTAGGTCCGTATGATTTGAAATACTTGCACACAAACCCCGAGAAAGCGTTCGTGGAAACCACAGCCCAAAAAAAGGACGTTTAGTAATTCTAAAAGGGACTACAGAATGAAAAACAATAGTTTTGGTAGTTAAAGTTTGAGATTCGACGGTGCCGTAGATCCGTTTGGTCATCAGGTGTTACGAGCCACACCCATGTCTAGCTAGAATAGTTTGTTAGGCTCAGGCAAGAGATGAAACGGGGAACAAACTGATGAAATAATGATCATACCGAGGGAATTCGCTCAGAACTAACAAGAATGATAACGTGCTCCGATTGGAGCGGTTTAGGAACTGTTGGAAGGCTCTAGGGGAATAAGGATGGAATGACTTCTAATTTTTAGGTCCGTATGATTTGAAATCCGTGCACACAAACCCCGAGAAAGCATTCCTGGAAATCACGGCCCAACAAAAGGATGTTTAATAATTCTAAAAGGGACTACAGGATGAAAAACAAGAGTTTTGGTAGTTAATGTATGAGATTCGATGGTGCCGTA